>NC_047121.1:29167805-29767805 GCF_902500255.1 Thalassophryne amazonica
ACCATTTCCCTCAAATATTGTTCACAAACCAGTCAAAATCTGTGGTAGTGAGCACTTCTCCTTTGCTGAGATAATCCATCCCACCTCACAGGTGTGCCATATCAGGATGCTGATTAGACACCATGATTAGTGCACAGGTGTGCCTTAGACTGCCCACAATAAAATGCCACTCTGAAAGGTGCAGTTTTGTTTTATTGGGGGGGGATACCAGTCAGTATCTGGTGTGACCACCATTTGCCTCATGCAGTGCAACACATCTCCTTCGCATCATCCGTGAAGAGAACACCTCTCCAACGTGCCAAACGCCAGCGAATATGAGCATTTGCCCACTCAAGTCGGTTACGACGACGAACTGGAGTCAGGTCGAGACCCCGATGAGGACGACGAGCATGCAGATGAGCTTCCCTGAGACGGTTTCTGACAGTTTGTGCAGAAATTCTTTGGTTATGCAAACCGATTGTTTCAGCAGCTGTCCGAGTGGCTGGTCTCAGACAATCTTGGAGGTGAACATACTGGATGTGGAGGTCCTGGGCTGGTGTGGTTACACGTGGTCTGCGGTTGTGAGGCTGGTTGGATGTACTGCCAAATTCTCTGAAATGACTTTGGAGACGGCTTATGGTAGAGACATGAACATTCAATACACGAGCAACAGCTCTGGTTGACATTCCTGCTGTCAGCATGCCAATTGCACGCTCCCTCAGATCTTGCGACATCTGTGGCATTGTGCTGTGTGATAAAACTGCACCTTTTAGAGTGGCCTTTTATTGTGGGCAGTCTAAGGCACACCTGTGCACTAATCATGGTGTCTAATCAGCATCTTGGTATGGCACACCTGTGAGGTGGGATGGATTATCTCAGCAAAGGAGAAGTGCTCACTATCACAGATTTAGACTGGTTTGTGAACAATATTTGAGAGAAATGGTGATATTGTGTATGTGGAAAAAGTTTTAGATCTTTGAGTTCATCTCATACCAAATGGGAGCAAAATCAAAAGTGTTGCGTTTATATTTTTGTTGAGTGTATATACACATATATATACACATATATACATATATACACATATACACACATATATATACACATATACACACATATACACACACATATATACACATATACACACATATATATATATATATATATATATATAATTTGGGGCTTGCATGCCATGTTTGGCTCGCCCTTGATTTCACCCATCACATGGCCCAGGATGATGCTTACAGCACGAGGAATTTTTATTTGTGCCACATAAAATGTAACAAGAGTTTTACATGTAGAACTCATGGGTCACTGTGGAGGCAAATTAATTCTGAAACATCACCCATAGAGTGGACTTGCATTTCATCTCATTTACGATGGTTCTCACAATGTGTGAGAACACGTATGATACAGTGCATCCAGATGGTATTCACAGTGCTTCACTTTTTCCCATTTTGTTGTTCATCTTATTTCAAAATGGATTAAATTCATTTTTTTGTCCACAATACCTCCATAATGACAATGTGAAAAAGTTTTTTGTTTTTTTTTATTTTTGCAAATTTATACCCCCCCCCCCCCCCCCCGAAATCACATGTACATGTAGGGTCGAGGGGAAAGCACGCCCCCCCCACCCCCTTTCCACCTGGATTCGCCCCTGGATGGTCATCTGAGCAGGAAGAATTGACAACGCGTATTTATGGAAAAAGCACTATGAGACTGACAGGTAGGGATTTATTTATTTATTTTACATCATGTCATCCTCAGAAAGCAACTTTAGGTGCATTTGGGTGGAAAAATCAAGCCTTAGCATTTGTTAATGCATGCGGATCAGCTGTTTTTAGCAAGGACCCACACGGATCAGCACGAGTTTTAAAGAAAAGAAAAAAACGTAAAAATGTCTTTGTAAAGCCCAGTGCAGGTTAGGGATGGGTATCGATAAGATTTTATCGATATCGATACCATTATCGATTCCGCTTATCAATCCGATTCCTTATTAATTCCCTTATCGATACCACTTGTGAATTTTTTGTGTACAAAAAGTAGGCTTTACAGGTTTTCTATGTCAGCGGGTCAAAGAGGTTTTCTTATCGTGCACCTGCTCTGTGGAACGGTCTTCCTGTGACCGTGAGGCAGTCGGAGTCCGTGGACATTTTTAAGTCAAGACTTAAAGCCTATTTTTATTCTATTTCTTATGAGTAGTTTTTATTTTTTTATCTTTTATTCTTTTACTTCTGTTTTTAATTATGTATTTGAATTTTTTAATTTTTATTTATTTATTTTAATGTTTTTTTATGTTGAACTGCTCTATGTGAGGCACCTTGAGACAGCTTTTGTTGTGATTTGGCGCTTTGTAAGCTGATTAAATTGAATTGAAATTGAACAACATTTTATTGAGTCTTAAAGTAAATAAATATGAAACTGGCCACTGGATCCTTAAACTCTGGACATAATAAACTGTACATGGTGGATCCTTGATCTCTGGATATAAAAAAACAAACAAAAAAAAAAACTGTAGTTTTTGTCCAAAGCATTTCCTTTCAGACATTATTAGCATGAATATCTTTCCATATATCTGAGCTGAGCTCATACCCGACACTGGTATCGGAATCGGTGCATCCCTAGTATTGTGTGTACAATTTTGATGAATTGATGAATTTCAACCATTTTGGAATTAGGCTGTAACATAAAATGTAGAAAACGTGAAGTGCTGTAAATATTTTTCGGATACACTTTAGCTCATGGAGCCAATGACTATCCATGTCTGAGCAACACAATAGGTTAACTGCACTGATACACTCAGAAGTAAGAGAACAAAGTGGTGAAGACTCACTTTCGCTGCAAAAAAACAGCTCTTGTTGGTTATAGTTGATGACATCAAACAGCACCTTCTCCTGTTTGCAGTACTCACAGTGAGCAAGGATATTTTTTTGGATTTTATACTGGTCACAGCACACCTTACTGCAGAACAAAGACATACAACCCTGTAGGAAAAGCACCATTACAATCTCATCAGTTATCACCACATTCAGTAATTCATCCATATTAAATGCATTAATTCAGATTATGCTGACTTTAAAGAAATGACATATCAAGCACTCAAGAAGCTACATTTTCTAAATCAGCGGTCTACTGCTCATGGAAAAATTACATGTTCAGCACATTTTCCAGCACCAAGTACAACTGCAACATACTTTAAACAGAGTGAGTCAAGTAAAACTACAGTAAACCATTTTGTTGTAGTACTGTTCTGTTGGTAGCAAAAAAAAAGTATTTCACAGTAGGAGCAGCACAGCACACTATATTTATCAAACAGGAAATTTTCTGTTATGATCGGTGACTTGTCCTCCTTTGTTGCCCCTCTGTCATGTGGAGTGCCCCAGGGCTCTATTTTGGGTCCCATTTTATTTTCTCTTTACATGTTACCATTGGGGTCCATAATAACAAGACAAACTTTCATTTCACTGTTATGCAGATGATCTGCAAATCTATCTGCCAGTGTCATCAAATCGAGTGGGCAACATTAAACGTCTCATGGACTGCATAGCCGATATAAAACGGTGGCTAAACCAGAATTTCCTCCATCTAAATGAGGAAAAAACTGACTGCATTTTGTTTGGCGACACCTCATTTGAAGACTTTGGGTTACTGGCTTCTAATTTTAAATCTACAGTAAAAAACCTTGGTGTCATTTTGGACAGTTCTTTAAGATTTGAAAACCAGATTGCCAGTGTGGTTAGAGCGAGCTTTCATCAATTACATCTTTTAACAAAGGTAAAACTTTTTTTAAACCATTCAGACCTTGAAAAAATAATTCACGCTCTTATTAGTTCAAGGATCAACTATTGTAACGCACTTTATGTTGGAGTCCCTCTGTCCTGTCTGAATCGCCTCCAGCTGGTACAAAACGCCGCTGTCCGTTTTTTAACAAACGTATGTAGACATCAGCACATCACCCCAGTCCTTTCTTCTTTGCATTGGCTTCCAGTTTCTTTTAGATTTGATTTTAAAATTTTGCTTTTTGTTTTTAAAGCCCTCAATGGCCTTGCCCCTCTGTACTGGTCCGAGCTCCTGAAGGTTCGGAGCTCGACCAGAGCCTTGAGGTCCTCAGATCAGCTCCTGCTGGACGTCCCTCGAGTGAAATATAAACACTGGGGTGATCGGGCTTATTCAGTCGCGGAACCCAGACTCTGGAACAAACTGCCCCCCGACATGCGCACTATCACTGACTTTGGCCTCTTTAAATCTAGGCTTAAAACTCATCTTTTCAGACTGGCTTTCAACACGCAGTAGCACAGTGACACTTTACCTGAATGTATTTTCCTCTTTTAGTTGTGTGCATTTATGTATTGTTTTAATTGTCTTATACATTTTAAATTGTTTTTGTTTTAATGTGAGGCACTTTGGTCACCTTTGGTGTTGTAAAGGGCTCTATAAATAAACGTTGATTGACTGATTTTACTATGGAAGCCAGTGCCACTGTGGCATGTTACATTTGTCAATTGCTGGACAACCACGGCAAAATTTCTTTAAACACAAAGACAAACATGTTCTGTCAGGAAGGGGTTTGTAAGCATTGCTTGTCTAAGAAGAGAAAAACATCTGATATGGAATAGTGATTGGTTCTGACCACAATACATGCTTCCACTGTGTGATGGTACAACCCAGATGTCTCTGAGCCCAGAGAAGTCAACACTGCTTTTGGACAATCTTAACGTAATATTTCTCCTCTGCGTATTAAAGTTTTAAGTGTTACTGATGGAAGCAACTCCATATTGTAGTGCTTAGCAAAGGTTTCCCAAAGCAATCCAGTTACCCATGTGGTTATATCAGCTATTGATGAATGACTTATTGATGAAGCACTGCGCCCTTTCCTTTCACACTAAAATTCCTGCAGATTCCTCGAACCATTTAATAATATTAATTGTAAAGGGAGAAATATAGAAATCCTTCCCAATCTTTTTTATTTATTTATTTTTTTGAAATTATCTTTTTATTTGGAGATAAATGTTATAAAACATCCAAATACAAATACAACTACATTTTTTTAACTGTTATGTTATAGTTGTAATGGAATTTCTTTTTCCAAAGGTTTATAACGGCCGTATGGCTGGTCCATTTCCTTTTGTTTTAACACCGTAGAGGGTGAAAGAAAGAAAAGGGGGGGTTGGGGGGGAAGAAACAGGACATGTTCAGTTGAACTATTTACATCCAGAGGGGTTATAAAACAACAGTCAAAAACACAAAATACTTTTTAAAGAGTATCTGCAGTATTTTAGTTTCATTCAGTTATCTTAGTCACTGAGATACTGTTGAAGACTTGAAGACAAAAAAAAAGAAAAGAAAAAAACACACCCTGTGTAATAGATGAGAGGTTGCCGTTCCCTTAGTTCACTATCGTGACAAAGTCTGGTCTTCGAGGTCTAATAAAATGCAGCCATCCTTTCCAGTTTTTCATAAAAATGTCCATCTTTAGATTCAAAGAAAAGGTAACCTTTTCCAAAATGTACGAGGTCTGTCAATAAAGTAATGGTCCTTTTTAGTTTTTCAAAAACTATATAGATTTCATTCATATGTTTTTACGTCAGACATGCTTGAACCCTCGTGCGCCTGCGTGAGTTTTTCCACGCCTGTCGGTGACGTCATTCGCCTGTGAGCACGCCTTGGGAAGGAGTGGTCCCGCCCCCTCGGATTTTCATTGTCTGGAAATGGCGGAATGAAAAGGACTTTTTTTCCAGAAGCTGTTAGAGACAGGAACCTGGAAACCATTTGAAAAATTTATCTGGCTTTCGGTGAAAATTTTACGGGCTTCACAGAGAATAAGGACTGTTACTACAGCTTTAAGGATCCCTTTAAGGACGCTCAGCACGCCGCGCTCCGAGCTGCGACGACGCAGCACAAGCCACCGGACCATTTCTAAACGGATGGCTCTGTGGATACGAGACCGTCGTGTGCTCTTTCTCTGGTTATCACAAGAGCTGGACATCAGCCATTTTCCGGCAGATTTCACTTTTAACAAGAGATTTTGTCATGGAAAGCAGCGCGGAGGCTTCGCGCATAAAAACCGATTCTCTTTGAAAGAGAGACAAAGGAACACCTCCGTTTTGGCGTGTCAGAGGACAAGTTTTCCTTCCCAAGGCGTGCTCACAGGCGAATGACGTCACCGACAGGCATGGAAAAACTCACGCATGCGCACGAGGGTTCAAGCATGTCTGACGTAAAAACATATGAATGAAATCCATATACTTTTTGAAAAAAAAATAAAAAGGACCGTTACTTTATTGACAGACCTTGTATATTTCCATTGTCACATTTATCCAATTATTAAGTGTAGGTCCGGTTTGCAGCCTCCATCTCTTAGTTAAAGCTTTTTTCCCTGCTGCCAGCAACACCCCTATCAGATACTTATCTTTAGCCATCAATCTTGGTGGGATAAGTCCTAAGTACATGGTTTTGAAGTCGAATGGTATCCATGTATTGAGGACTTCCTGTATTGCATTATGTACATCTTTCCAATAATTTTGTATTTTTGGACAATCCCAAAAAACATGATAGTGATTCGCAGTCTGACATCCACAGCCTCGCCAGCAGAGAGCATTATTATTGTTTTGGTGCACCTTCATGACTGGGGTGATGAAGTATCGGGTTATATTTTTCCAACAGAATTCCTTCCATGCATGAGATTTTGTAATTTTCCATTGAAGTGTGCAAATGTCTTCCCATTCTTTATCTGTTATTGTTATGTTTCCTTCCCTTTCCCATTTAACTTGTATATATTTTGTTGAGTTAGTTTCTAAGTTCTGTAGACTCTTATACAGTCGGGAGATAATCCCTCTCTCTATGTTCGATTTGTATGCATCAATAAATAATTGAACAAATGGTTTACTGGCCTCTCTACCATCCCTATTTTTTATTTTTTGATTATAATAATGTTGTAATTGGAGGTATCTATAGAAATCTTGTCTTTGTAATGAGAAATTATCCTTTAGACTTTGAAAACTCATAAGAGTATCCTTCTGTATAATACTGCACATTGATGTGATGCCTTTTTCAGTCCAAGCTTTGAATCCATCATCAAATTTGTTTGGTATGAAATCCGAATCAAAAGCACACCAACTTAAAATTCTAACCTCCTCATTCAGTTTATATTTTCTAATTAATGATTTCCATGTTTTGAGAGTGGAGTTCACCCATGGATTTTCGAGTCTATCTATATATTGTTGTAAGTTTTTATCCGGTAGTACGGCCTGTATATGTAGGTCAGGTATCAGACTGCACTCAATATCTTTCCATTGTGCCTTGTAGGAGGGGTTGCACCAACAGAGCAACGCTCTCATTTGTGCTGAGACATAATATTTTTCCAAGCATGGTAGGCCCCATCCCTCCTTCTGTTTAGGTAGCTGTAACGTTTTATATTGTATTCTGGGTTTCTTCCCTTGCCATATAAATCTTGATATTATTTTATCCCATTCTCCAGTTTGGTTTCTTGTAATTAAGATTGGTAACGTTTCAAATAGGTAAAGGAACCTCGGTAATATATAAATTTTTATTGTTTTAATTCTTGCGCTCAGACTCAGAATGGGTATAAGATTCCACCTCCTAAGATCCTGCTTAATCTTACAAAGCAGAGGTTCATAATTTTTCTCATAAAGTTTTGTCAGATCTTTAGGTAGGTTTACTCCCAGGTATTTAAAGGATTCTGTTTTCCATCTTAGAGGGTAGTTTTCTTTTTTCACATGGACTGAAGTTGTATGCTAGAGTTTCAGTTTGACATTTAGTTTATACCCTGACATAGAACCTAAGTTATTTAAGAAAGTCAAAGCCTCCGGCAAGGATGTCTCAGGGTTTTTAAGATACAGGAGGACATCATCTGCATAGCATGCTATTTTATGTTCAGTTTTGTTGATATAAATTCCCTTAATTTTAACATTCTGCCTGTTGGGCTAGCGGTTCTAGGAATAGGGCAAAAAGGAGTGGAGACCAGGCACATCCCTGCCTCACTCCTCTCTCTAAGGTGAGTGGTTTGGATAGGTAGCCGTTTATTTTAATTCTTGCCGTAGGATTGTTATAAATAGCTTTGATGCTGTTTACTATCATTTCATTAAAACCAAATTTAATTAGGACCTTAAAGAGGTATTGCCAGCTGACAGAGTCAAAGGCTTTTTCTGCATCTAGACTTAGGATTAAGGCCTTTATCTTATGTTGTTTAATGTGGTCCATAATGTGCAGGGTGTGTCTTATGTTGTCTTGTGTGAGTCGTGCGTGTATAAAACCTGTCTGATCATTGTGAATTAGGGTGGGCAACATTTTTTCCATTCTTCAGGCCATTATCGATGTGTATATGCGGTAATCAACATTGAATATCAAAATTGCTCTGTATGATCCGCACTCGAGTTTATCTTTCCCCTCTTTATGTATTAGGGAAATAATGGCTTCTTTCCAAGATGGCGGGGTCTCTGCTTTTTTCAGTGCCCAGTTACATGCAGTTAGCAATATAGGCATAAGTTCTACCTTAAATGTCTTGTACCATTCGGTTGTAAACCCATCACTACCTGGTGATTTATTGCTTTTTAATCTGTTTATTGCGTCTGATAGTTCTTTTGGGGTTATTTCTGTACTTAGAATTTTGTTTTGTTCCTCTGTCATAACTGGTAGATCTAGAGTTTCTAGAAATGAGTCAATCTGATCTCCTTGAGTCTCTGTTGTTCTAGAATAAAGCCGCTTGTAGAATGATTCAAAAGCTGCTTCGATCTGTTCTTGTCTGCTTTCAATGCTATTTTTTGTGGGTCTTGAATTCTATATATCATATTGTTTGCATATTGCTTTAATTTTGTGAATTTAGGACCATTTTCATAAAATCTTTGTCTAGTAAAGAGCATTTCCTTCTCAATTTCCTGTGTATACATTAGATTCATTTCATTTCTAACTTTTTTATTTTTTTGCAGTGTGAGTCTTGATTTAGTGCATGGTAGCTTTCCAGTTGTTTTAATTGTTTTTGTAGGTCAAGCAGTTTTCCTTGGCATAATTTCTTTTTGAGTGAGGACATAGCTATGATCTTACCTCGTAGAACAGCCTTTGCTGCATCCCATATCATAAGTGGTGAGGTTTCTCCATTAGCATTTTCCTTTATATACATTTGAATTTCATTTGTCATTTGCTTCTTGAATAGTGGGTCATTGAGGAGGCTGGAGTTAAACCGCCATGTTGTATTCCTCTTGCAACTTTCCAGATTGAGGGTGAGGTATATTGGGGCATAATCACTTAGGTCCATTGTGCCAATTTCTGAGTCTACAATCCTTGACTTGTCCCGGGCTAATATGATGAAGTAATCAATTCTGGTGTATACTGAATGGGCGGTGGAATAGTGTGTGTATTGTTTAGCAGAGGGGAACATTTCTCTCCATATGTCGATTAATCCTACTTCATTCATCAATTCTTTAAATTTCGTACTTAATGCTTTAGAGGCATATGAGGGGTTTGATACATCTAGCTTTGGTTGCAAATGTAGGTTTAAGTCTCCCCCACATATTAAAACCCCATCTGACTGACTCACTATCTTATCAACGATTTTTTTTGTAGAACAAAAAATTACTTCCGGGGGGGGGGCGTATATATTCAGTAGAGTGACATCTGTCCCTTCTAGCCAATCTTTTTTAAAGAACTATTTAAACATTTGAATAATTTTCTCGTGCATTTGTTGAAATACCAGAGACCCATTGCTTAACTTTGCTGTCAAAGACTCTTTACAGACACTTTTCTACCAAACTGTGAGTGAGTACTGTGAGTTGACATCACCTATATGAAATATGTAATTTTTAAAAACTTCATTACTGGCCCTACATTTACCCATCACAACTTTTTTTGGAATGTGTTGTAGGCCTGAAATGAAGTTTACCACAACAAACCATGAAATATGGTTTCTCATCCCATCTGCAAAGAAAGCAAAATCAAATCAGCATAAGAATCACCGCAGTTTTTTCTGTATTTTCCATACAGTCACACCTTTTTCTGGTTTTGGGTTGTATGGAGATGATCAATCGGACAGCCTGTAGAATTTAAACTTGTAGTATCTCTTCAAAGCACGAAAACTGTGAACACATATGCTGGCAGTAGTCTGTGCAGTGCACTTAAGACCTCATTAGTTCTGTGTTTCTTTTGCAAAGTTATTACAAGCCAATCAGTGTTTCTTACAATTACAGTTGATATGAGACATATGAGGAAAATGCCGTTTGGAGGTCCCATTATACATTGATCCTCTCCAGAGAGACTATCAGTGAGTACAATTAAACCCAAATTGGACAGTAAATGATTAAATGCAATATCAAGTGTTATATTTAAGTAATTTCATGTGACATATCACTAACTCTGTTTTTGTTGCTGTTTTCCCCTATCTTTTGTAAAAACTTTGCAACTGTTAGAATGGCCCAAGCAGTGGGACACCCCTCTGAGTCTGGTCTGCTTGAGGTTTCTTACCACTGTTGCCTGTGTGCTTGCTAAGTGGGGTTGGTGAGGTTAAACCTTACCCATGTGAAGCACACTGAGGCTGCTTTGTTGTGATTTGGCACTATATAAATAAAGCAAATTTAATTAAAATCTGCTCCTTACCACAAGACCAACAAAGCTGTCCCAGGGCAATCATTGACCTGATCAGATTGATTTCTGCTGGTGCCTGGTTGGCTGAACAAAAATGACTGACTTAGTTGTGAGTAGTGCAGGCAAGGAGTGTGTGTGGCAAGTCATCTTCAGGAGCAGAGCCCTGTTGACTAGTTCATATGACCTGGGCTCCTTACCTGGTGACTGAACAACACTGGCTTCAAGCCAAACTGTTTGCTGCACTTATGGCAGGTCAGTCTGGAAGCTTCATTGGCCCCACCCTCTGCAGGTTTTGGGAGCTGCCCAAACGGTGCCTTACCCAGGGCTTGACCTGGGACTGAGGGGGATACTAATGCTGGGTACGGAGGTGCCAATGGGGGCACTGATGTATGACTAGGATGATGGCCGGGGTAGGGGACAGAAGATGGGATTTCCTGGGGGATCGGAGGAACGGAGCTGGTTCCAGAAGAAAGCACTGCCTTGGATGCATCACGGACAGCAGGCTCCCTGGGAGAAGAGACTCCATTGCTCAGGTCTGTCTGAGAGACAGGTGATGATTTCTGTAAGAACAACAGGAGGGAAATGAGAAGAAACCGATTACACAGCCATGCCCTGATCTGATGATGTTTCAACCTTGATTAGCTGTATATGTTTGCGTGACAGAAGAGAGACTTTTACTGACTTTACCCTATAAACAGAAACGCAGTCATAGGAGCAGAAGTTACGAATGGTGCCATCCGCCTTGGCCAGGTGATACTGGGGAACAGCTGTGGTCTTGCACAAGGAGCAAGGGAATGGAGTACCTACAGAGAGAACACGTCTTCATGCCTATCAAACATGCTTACTCAGTTGTGGCGATACAATAAGGCAAATAAGTATTTGTTCCACTGTCGATTTTGCAATGTTTTCCCATCTACAAACAATTTTACATCATAGGTACACTTCAACCGTGAGACACAGAATCTTAAAAAAAAAAAAAATCAGAAAATCAAATTGTATGATTTTTAAATAATTAATTAGCATTTTATTGCATGAAATAAGTATTTGATGACCTACCAACCAGCAAGAATTCTGGCTTTCACAGACCTGTCAGTTTTTCTTTAAGAAGTCCTCCTATTCTGCACTCTTTACCTGTATTAAGTGCTCCTGTTTGAACTCGTTACCTGTATAAAAGACACCTGTCCACACAATCAATCACACTACAACCTATCTACCATGGCCAAGACCAAAGAGCTGTCTAAGGACACCAGAGACAAAACTGTAGACCTGCACAAGGCTGGGATGGGCTACAGGACAACAGGCAAGCAGCTTGGTGAGAAGGCAACAACTGTTGGCGCAATTATTAGAAAATGGAAGAAACACAAGATGACCGTCAATCTTTCTCGGTCTGGGGCTCCATGCAAGATCTCACCTCATGGGATAAGGAAAATCCTGCAGGGCACGCAAAGTCACCGTGCTCAAGCCAGCACATGTCCAGGCCCGTTTAAAGTTTACCAGTGACCATCTGGATGATCCAGAGGAGGCATGGGAGAAGGTCATGTGGTCAAATGAGACCAGCTTTTTGGTATCTCCACTTGCTGTGTTTGGAGGATGAGAACAACCCCAAGAACACTGTCCCAACCGTGAAGCATGAGGGTGGAAACATCAATTTTGGGGGTGCTTTTCTGCAAAGGGGATGGGTTGACTGCACTGTATTGAAGGGAGGATGGATGGGGTCATGTATCGTGAGATTTTGGCAAACAACCTCCTTCCTTCAGTAAGAGCATTGAAGATGGGTCGTGGCTGGGTCTTCCAGCATGAAAATGACCTGAAACACACCCAGGGCAACTAAAGAGGGGCTCCGTAAGAAGCATTTCGAGGTCCTGGAGTGGCCGAGCGTGTCTCCAGACCTGAACTCAATAGAAAATCTTTGGAGGGAGCTGAAACTCGAAACCTGAAGGTCTGTGTGAAGGAGTGAACCAAAATCCCTGCTGCAGGGTGTAAAATTGGTCAAGAACTACAGGAAATGTTTGACCTCTTTAATTGCAAACAAAGGTTTCTGTACCACATACTGTGTTTTTCTATTGGATCAAATATTTATTTCATGCAATAAAATGGTAATTAATAATTTAAAAATCATACAATGTGCTTTTCTGAATTTTGCCTCACTTTATATATAAAGCATAAAACAGGATTTTCCTTCAAACAGAAATCAAATGTTAGGGTGCATGTCTGCGGCGTGCTACCAGAGAGCACGTGTCGAGGCGGTCGAGACTGTTCCACACAAGGAGGTGAGCAGTACAGCTGAACTTTGCCCTTGTGGTCTCGTTCCATGATGGTGAAGGACACTGTGATCATTTGGTGACAGTTGGCACATTCAGTCATCTTTCTGCAGGTCTGTATGAAAAATAAATAATAGAGGGTTATATTTTTCATATGAATCAATTTAATAAATTCTTGTTCAGTACGCATTCATGAGCATTCAAGCTATCTAATCAAGCTGGCCTTTTCCACGTCGAGTATGTCTATCTATCATCCTCATATGTGTGACATTCCTCCCACAGTCCAACAACACTGAGTTTCACTTAAGTATGAGGTCGACAATGCCTGTAGGTTTGAAGGCAAAAATGAATATATGTTAATGTGTTATAACTGAGAAAACACTGACATCTCCAGGGTGTACATCAAATCTGTACTGTAAAGCCATCTTGACACGCACAAATTTGATCCCCACACTGGCACGCAATTCGTCGTGCCAATGTATGTCATTTAGATGGTACGTTTGAAAACCTGTAGCCTAGTTATCGCACTGTTCACATCATGTTCACGCATAAGTTACGCACTTCCCACACAATGCGTGACTGAAAATAGTGCGCACTGGCATACAATAGCACTGACTGATTTACACTCTGTTCAAGTACTGTTGGCGCATTGTAGGACAGAAGTCTCAAACCGGTTCCAGAAAGGGCAGAGAGGGTGCAGGTTTTCTGTGCAACCACTCATTCCAGCAGGTGGTTTCACTGATTAACTGATTTCACCTGCTCAAAGTGATGTTAATCAGTGAAATCACCTGCTGGAATGAGTGGCTGCACAGAAATCCTGCACCCTCTTGGCCCTCGGGTGCAGGATTTGAAATGGAGGGCTTGATGCACCTATCTGGACACCATACCCAAAAAGAAGCCAAAGAACGGCGTGAATACTTGCCACACTATTACTTCTCTTCTGTTGGCCCTGTTCCTTGGCAAGAGAGAATGGTCACACCGTGACCCATAGCATTCACAAATGTCGACCATGAACAGCTAGTAACACATTTTAACTAATCTTTAAATTCATTGTATAAAGAAATCCAGTAAAAAAAAAAACAAACAAAAAAAAAACCTTCCTTTATTGTGTCTTATTTCAAAGACCTTTATGTACAATATTTACAAGGAAATGTGAAACATATGTACAAGAGAAACCAAAACAAGCTAAAACTAACTTAACAATATGGACTAGAGATTGTAAAACAATTCACCATTAAAAGTGACGGGACAGTTAAAGTAGGCCTGCACTGAAATAAATGCAGTCAGATCTTTGGACAAAAAAATGATATATTTACACATAAGATCCTTCTGAATGTAGTAAAGTAAATCTGCAAGCACAGATCTGTCATTCAATGGAGAAATCTTCGTTTAAAAATGACAAATTTACAGCTAAAATTTAGCTGTACGCAAAACTGTCAGCACATCCGAGACATTGCCGAGACATCAGAGAGAAGACCCTATCCCAGCATGCACTGCGCGCGCCAACTGTAATTTGTGGATTTACGTCAGTTTGCATCTCTTACAAAAGCACATTTTTATTGTCTTATACGGAAGGATCGACTTTTTTTAAAACTTCATATTGTCTTGCGGTACTTTTGGTGAGTACACATTTCTTTTATTTTTGCTTGAAAGTTATTTTTGGGGACTTTTTCATACGCCCATTTGATTGAGCGGTGTCGCATTGAAAATCTACTGTTTTTAGCCTCCGGTGTTACTGCTGCGGGGTACAGATGCGGGACCCGCAAAGAATTCAAGTCATTAAAAAGATACAAACCTCTCTCAGCGGCCACGGAGCTCTGCAGCTCCGATTACCGAGACCGTGCGGTGCTGCGGATTTTTCCGCAAGAAGTCTGTCCTTGAGGGCACACGTCACTGCAATGTCCCGGATGTACAAACAGTTTTCGTGGAGGGCCAAATTTTAGCTGCAAATTTGTCATTTTTAAACGAAGATTTCTCCACTGAATTACAAATTTGGACTTGCAGATTTACTTTACTGCATTCATAAGGGTCTTATAAATACATATCAGCTATTTCTTTCTGAGATCTGACCACATTTATTTCAATGCAGGTCTACTTTAAAAGATATTCACACCAGGAAAAAAATTAATAATAATAATAAAAAGGTATTCTCAGTCGTCCTTTGCACCATCAGTGGTGGGGGTCACCAGTGGGGTGTCCAGTTCTTTGTTGTAAGGTGTGAACCCAATACTGCTGTCCGCTGAACCTGGAGTGAATGGGGGAAGTTGGATGGGGATAACAGCTGGCTGAGATTCTGGGACTGAGGCACTGGAGAATGCTGTTCCCCACCTGAAGTTCCTGGCACTGGTCCCACGGGGGTAGGTGCACGCAATGACACGCACTGACACACAGTGTTTGCGAATAGGTTGCACAATGTTCACGATTAGTTCAAGCAAGTGGCACGAAATTTATGCATGCCAGAAATTTTGAACATTTCTAAATTTTCTTTACACAGTGGCAGGCAGCCTGGCAGTTTACGACGAGTTTACTCATTGGTACGCAAGATTGCGTGCCAGTGCGGGGATCAAAGTGCAAGTGTCAAGGTGGCTTAAGGCTTAGAATGCATTTGTATTCAGTTTACTTTATTTATATATTTTTAAAAAGTAAAAGAAGAAATTGTATGCTTTTTTTCCTCAACAATACTAAAGTGATGCTGAAGTGGTAGAAAAAAAATGACCACAATAATTATCATAATGCTGCAGCTTAGGCAGTTTAATATGGTGCATTAAAATTTTGTTTCGTATAAGTCCCCTAACTATCCTCTCGTGATGATGTCCGTCCAGAATTATTTTCCTTCATGCATACCTTCATATGCTGTGCTAGTACTGTGTGATATTTCATTGAAATTCTTCATTTGGGTTTGGAGGATCTGCCCATTCAATTCCCGTGAAAATACGGACAAACAGGGTGAGTCCTAAATACCCCTGAAAACCTGTTTACGAGGGTTTAACTATTTATTAATAACATCCAAAAGAAACAAGGAGACCTGTGAAATATGGAACCTAGATTAGCATGAACATTTTAGATGCAGAATGCATTGTTCACTGTCCACTGTGGAATTGAACCTTAGTCTTTAGGCTGGCAGTTCAACTCCTACACTGCAGAATGGCATGCTGTGTGCACACTATAAGTAATATAAACACTATAATATACAAGAAAAACCTTATGGCAGTAAATGATTCTCACACTGGCACACATACCTGTTTGAACGTGGCAATGCAGGTCGGACTACAGAAGTTGAGTTGAGACCTGTCAATTGTGAGCGTCTGACAGGAGCCCGAGTTGCTGTTGCAGTAAAGTCCACAGCCTTCACAACAGTTCATGGCCAACTGCCGGATTTTGCGCCACGTTACAAAACAAGCATCGCTACAGAGTCTGTGCAGACGACCTTGATGAGTGACTTCATGCTCGATATGCTGGAGAGGAACACAGAACAGACAAATCTAAGTGCAATGCTTGTGCTTTATATCTGAACAGTTAACTGTCTATTTTTCATTGTTGTCAGAAACATGACAAATAACACTTCACCTCTACAAAAGCATCTTTACATGAATACAGCTCTGTGATTAAACAGCAATCAGACGTGTGAGAGAGATCACTGTTGATGTGCACCTCCTCAAACAGAATGCACCATAATTGCCTGCTTCCATATTGTTGCTGTAAGCCTGCTGTGATTCCACCAAGTGCATATTTCTGGTGAAATGTCAAATGAGCTGACTACTGTATTCCCGTGTCTGAGGGCCCAGGGCCGAGCATCAGCCTACCCCCCTATTTTGAAGAAAGTTTGTTAAACTTTAAAGTTGATTAAATGCTCCCCTAAAATAAATTAATTCTGTGACCTCCCCCCCTCCACCCACCAGCATGCTGGCATCCACAAGATGTCTTGTAAATCACTCCAGAGGTGTTATCAGGTTACAATAATAGTGTTTTCAGTTTAAGTGTTTATTTCTCGCTAGCATTTACATAATATATGAGAAACATGTTAGATTCACACAAAAATGCAGCGGTTTGAGAGCAGATTCCGTCATGTTGAATTAGCAGTCAGAGAAAGGCCAGCCAGTGACATTCTCACAGTGCCTCTCTACTTTGACTGGCTGCCCTTCCCAAAAGGCACTGGAACTAATGAGCCTTTTCATGAAAGCGATGAGTTAAAGCTGCGTTCATACACCCAAGCAGAACAGTCACAACAGAGCAGTCACATACAGTAATGAAGCATTTAGCGGTTTCAACACTTAAATAAACAAGGCCGATCCAACTCCACTCAGACTTTTATCTTTGGCTAGCATCAATTTTTATTTACCAACAATAACATTAAATCACAGAGAGCTCTCAACTCCATTAAAAGTGAAGTAATATTAAGGAATGCTTCATGAGAGTCTGACTCACGCTTCAAACACATACTGGGATTCAGTTTCTGTTGCGGCGGCCATTGCCCCCCCCCCAAACATACTTGAAAATTAAAGAAAACTGTAAAAAATGCATCATCAGTACAGAACAGACAGTAGAAAAATTAGTACAGGCATATTTTCAGAATTTGGTTCGGACTTGGTACAAAAGCTTGGATTCTCGTGACAGCCTTAATTTGAATAGTTACAGATACACTTGCTGAATTTTGCAATCAGTGGGAAAGTCTGGCACATCCATCGTGATTCACTCAACACTTTTATGATCAGAGATGAGAAAAGAGTTTGAGTCCTGCTCAGATTTTGAATGAATAAGTACCAGCTCCATCGTGCACACAGAATACAATGTCGCGGTTCGAGTGGGACACATAAAAAAAAAAGAATAGCTTTGCAAATGAAGCTCATATATACAACCCCAATTCCAATGAAGTTGGAACATTGTGTAAAATGTAAATAAAAAAGAATTCAATGATTTGCAAATCCTCTTCAACCTATATTCAATTGAATACACCACAAATACAAGATATTTAATGTTCAAACTGACAGACTTTGTTGTTTTTGTGCAAATATTTGCTCATTTTTAAATGGATGCCTGCAACACATTTCCAAAAAGTCAGGATGGGGCAACAAAAGACTGGGAAAGTTGATGAATGCTCAAAAAACACCTAATTGGAAACAGGTGAATGTCATGATTGGGTAGGAAAGGAGCATCCCCAAAGTCTCAGCTGTTCACAAGCAAAGATGGGGCGAGGATGGTGCAAGATAACAACTGCTTGAAAAAAAAATAGTCCAACAGTTTAAGAACAATGCTTCTCAACGTTCAATTGCAAGGAATTTAGGGATTCTATCATCTACAGTCCATAATATAATCAGAAGATTCAGAGAATTTGGAAAACTTTCTACAGGTAAGCGGCAAGGCCGAAAACCAACATTGAATGGCCGTGACATTCGACCCCTCAGGTGGCACTGCATTAAAAACCGACATCATTGTGTAAAGGATCTTACCGCGTGGGCTCAGGAACACTTCAGAAAACCATTGTCTGTTAACACAGTTCGTCGCTACACCTACAAGAGCAAGTTAAAACTACCATGCAAAGCAAAAGCCATACATCAACAATATCCAAAAACGGCGCCGCCTTCTCTGGGCCCGAGCTCATTTGAAATGGACAGATGCAAAGTGGAAAAGTGTGCTGTGGTCTGATGAGTCCACATTTCAAATTTTTTGGGGAAATCATGGATGTTGTGTCCGCTGGACAAAAGAGGAAAAAGACCATCCAGAGTGTTGCCAGCACAAAGTTCAAAAGCCAGCATCTGTGATGGTATGGGGGTGTGTAAGTTGCCCATGGGCAACTAACACATCTGTGATGGCACCATCAATGCTGAAAGGTACATCCAGGTTTTGGAGCAACACATGTTGCCATCTAAGCAACGTCTTTTTCAGGGACGTCCCTGCTTATTTCAGCAAGACAATGCCAAGCCACATTCTGCACGTGTTACAACAGCATGGCTTCATAGTAAAAGAGTGTGGGTACTAGAGTGGTCTGCCTGCAGTCCAGACCTGTCGCCCACTGAAAATGTGTTGCACATTATGAAGCGCAAAGTGCGACAACGGAGACCCCAGTCTGTTGAACAACTGAAGTTGTACATCAAGCAAGAATGGGAAAGAATTCCACCTACAAAGCTTCAACAACTAGTGTCCTCAGTTCCCAAACACTTATTGAGTGTTGTCAGAGGGAAAGGTGATATTACACAGCGGTAAAAATACCACTGTCCCAGCTTTTTTGAAACGTGTTGCAGGCATCCATTTCAAGATGAGCAAATATTTGCACAAAAACAATAAACTTTATCAGTTTGAACAGTAAATATCTTGTCTTCGAGGTGTATTCAATTGAGTATAGTTTGAAGAGTTTTTAAGAGTTCATTGTATTGTTTTTATTTACATTTTTCACAACGTCCCAACTTCAATGGAATTGGGGTTGTACATACAAATGTATGTATTTCATGAGACAAACTTAACGGAGAGTAATCTGTAATTGGAGGTCTCGAACTCCTAACAACAACAGGGCTCGACACAGCCAATTGCCCGCTGGCCCGGCACCAATTTGGCCCACTTTCGGGCCACTACAATTTATCAAATGATGGCCAGCTCGGGCCACTACAAAAATATGCAAAATTCTATCTATTTTACCATATTTGCAGTGGCAAAATTAAATTTCTTCACATCTCTGTGTCATCAAACTTCACAGTCATCCATGTTTGTTTTGGTCTCGCACTATGCTCCATGCTCCCGCAGAATCTAGCGCACATTGAAATGTATGTTGTTGATGCGTGGAGCGTGCGTTTGGCTGTTTCAGTCACCAATCTTCGGCAATGTTCGTTAGCATCGTTAAATGCGCGTGAAGCTGCAGGAAACGAAGATGAACAAGACGCAAATCTAACAGAACGCTTTGAAATTTGAATTGAAATATGTTTAAACTACAACCACCCAAACACGGACAACAACCAGGAAAGAGTTTTGCTAAAGGAATTGGCCAGAAGAGGAAGCTTGGTGATGATAAGTTAAGGGAGAGAAACAGGCTATATGAAAGAAACAAGAGGAAGAGAGGTTTTGTCCCGACCTGGCCACAGAAATGGCCGTGGCTTGGTCATCACCAAAAGAAGAATGAGGTTTTCTGCCAAATCTGCAGGGCCTATCCGTCGTATGTTGACAAGTAAAGTATATGCTTGGTCCTGGTAGACCCTGGCTGTTTTGAAGCTAGTTTAAAAGTCTAACCAGCTTGCCTTTGTGGAAACCCCACAGTGACAACATTAGCAAAGGAGCCAAGCATAATTTTTTTCAATTTTTAGATCTATAACTCCAATCCAGACAAGGCATACGTTTTAGTTTTGATATGGACCTACAGCTGCATTTTACATTTCTGACTGTAAGTTAGCCAACTCTGAGGGTTGCTAAAAAATGCCCTCTAAATTTTATAAGAGTCATTTTATTTTTATTTTTTTTTTTGTTTACACTTGAGAATGCCCTCTGATAATTTCTATTTTTTTTTTTAACTTCATGGTCCATAGACTATTTTATGTTTTTTCTGGATTGGTTTATATTATATAGGCAGTTTTATTTGCAGGATTTCAGGGTGGAATATCAGGAACTCTCGTGTGCAAAACCATGGGCCAGTGCTCCTACACTGTGGGCGACTAACTTCTAAATTCTACTGGCCCTCTGGGCCAGTGGGGCAAACTGGTTTATGTCAAGCCCTGAACAGCAGTTGTTTTTCCAGCTGTGTAATTCCACAAATGGAATTGTTTTTAAAGCTGCACTCACAGCTCTGCTGTGGGAATATTTTGATTCATACCCAAATGAAAGAGGTGAACCTTTAATTGGAGTAAGTGAATGAAAGAAATGAGCCAATTAATGCTGGTATCTTGACTGCTCTTCATTATTATTTACACAGAAACTGATTCCATTTGTTTATTTTGGGTATTTTAATATTTTTTTCCACATTCCAATTACAATGTGTGAATACACTTAAGAATTCATAGTTCATTGGCCTTTGAAAGGGTATACTTCCAATGGTACCATTGGGGGGGGCAGAGGGGCACAGTTACATTAAAAAATAAATAAATAAATAAAATCACAAACAGGTTGAGCTATGTGACTGCAATGCAACAGTATACAAATAACGAACGTTCAAATATTTCATGAGGTGAAAGATGGAACGTTCCATTCACTGATGCTGCTTATGGTGTAGTGGATTTGTTTATTTTTTGTGTGTCAGAAAAATCAGCACCGTCAATTAGCTTGTTCAAAGCCTTGTCCGACAGCAAAACAAACTCTGCTATGTTTAGTTAAATGCCACCCTACTAGTGTGTGGCCGCAGTTTGTAATGGTACAAAACGTATGGAAACAAATTTGCACAGTAAATGCAACGTAACACAAATGGGATGAATAATCCAAGTCACATGACATACAAAGCGCCAATCAAATGACAAAGATCCACTCAGCCATTATATAAAGTGCTCTGTGTGTAGATTTTCAGTCTATGAGCTCTCACCCATTTTAAAACACTGAATCCACTGGTTAATCATTTATTCAGCTTCTAAAACTAGCCAGTACATCTGCAGTCTGTCAGCTTTAACCAAAATGTGCAATTAACAAACCAGGTACTATGTAAAATACAGAGTGAATGTGGCTCCATGAAGAGAAGCAAACATTTTCCCAAAACTTAAATACCACAAAGACATTCAATAAATAAAGAAATATATAATCTGAGCAGCACAGTGACTTAGTGGTTAGCCCTGTTGCCTCACAGCAAGGTTGTGGGATCACTTCCCGCCTGTAGCCTTTCTGTGTGGAGGTTGCATGTTCTCTCTGTGTGCTTGTGTGGGTTCCCTCTGGGTGCTCCAGCTTCCTCCCACATCCAAAGACATGCATGTTAAGAGAACTGGAACCTTTAAATTTAGTGTGTACACGGCCATGAATGTGTTTGTGTGTGGTCCTGAGATAGACTGGCAACTTGCCAGGGTGTACTGTGCCTCAAGCCCTATGACTGCTGGGACAGGCTCCAGCACCCCCCCCCCCCCGTGATCCTTAATCGGTATGATTGGGTACAAAAAAAATGGATGGATGGATGGATGGATAAATAACCTGCTCACAAAGTCAGACTGAAGACTGCAGTATCTTCCTGTGGACACATTTTGATGTTGCACACAATATTTCCATTTCTGATTATTTTTGTGTCACACTGTCCAACAACTTATCAAATATTGATATTTGCCTCTGTATCGTACAGCTCTACTGTACATTTATCAATCAAGTCTTCTATCACATAAAATACTTACAGAAGCCCTAAAGTGGACTTTTAATATACAAGATCCCTAGTTATATTTCTTACCCTGTTTCTGACTCTGCAAACGCTGCAGAATAGTTGTTCAAGCTGAGGATCAACCCGTTTCTCAGGCTGCTTCTCAAATTTGTTCTCTGGTCGTTTCTCAGGCCATCTGTCAGGCTGCTTGTCAGATGTCTTCTTCTTGTGTCTGAAGACAGACAGACAGAACTGGCTGCAAAAGTTCAGGACGACGCCATCATCTCCTGGAATTGTGATCATATCTTTAGGTTGTAAGATCTCCCTGCATGCACAAAAAGGAAGAAACAGTCCAATCACAAAGTCAGGTTTGGAGATGGAGAAAGCAAAACCTGTCACATGTATCAAAAGCAAAATATTAGAAACTTTAACACTCAGTATGCTCTATATGTTTCAGGACAGGTAAAAAAAAATTAACCATTAAGATCTACCTGTTGCACTGACAACAGGATCGCGGTTTGGGGGCTGGAGGCAGATGACCGCTCAGACAAACAGTGGAGCAGAACAGCTGGGTCGAACCCTTTCTTTGGAATGCTGTCTGGCCTTTCAGTAGAACCTGGAAGAGCCAGTTAAATACTTGGACCACATAGAAATCTAAAACTGGAAACTACACACTGTAACTGAAATCCTGATCAGTGTCCTGAGAGCTACAAAGTCACAGTAGTACCTTAGCACAGCCACTGCAGCGCACACTACCAGGAATGGGAGGTGGACGAGGAGCCAGGGGTGCCAAAGGTGCCAAAGGTGTCAACGCTGGAAGTGTGCTGGAGATCAGAGTTGGTTGTCTGATAGGGAGAGGAGCCATAGCTTGCAGTACCGTACCTCTTCCTGGGATAAAAATGGCAGCAGGAGGTGGGGCTGGAATTGCTGCTGGCACTAAAACATAAAATGTGTTCCGCTTTCACATCTCATTTAGCAGCCAGCAATCATGGAAATTCTTCCTATCATCAGTTGAATTGATAAGGCCTCTAAAGACAGTATTCACACTATTACTGGGCAGCACAGCAAAAAAAAAAAAAGTGCCATGGTATTGTTTTAAGACACTGATATTTTCATGGTATAACAGTATTGTTTTTTATGTAACTTTTCCAACGACTGGGCCTTTTCAGAGGTTTGTGGCTTATTCTACTGTCACTGTCAGAATTACACTGCGTTTGCCGAGGGTGAGCAATCCCTCAGTGGCAAGGAAAATGGCTTCCTAGTCTATTCCTGGATGGGTGCATGGACCCCGGGATTATCAAACAGGCCTAATCTTGACACAGACAGAGTACTAATTTAATCACGTATATCATATTTCATGGAATATAACATGCACATTTCCTACTGATCTGAAAAAGTTTCATTTTAGTTTTTACACTTCTACATCACGGAAAAAACACACGTGAATAGATTTTCTTCCCATGACCAGTGCAGGATTTTTTTTTTTTTCAAGGCAGCAATCATGAACATTTTTGTAAGATGGACATCTGGTACTGGAGCAGCCTGCCTGCAGTCCTGTATTGTCCCCAATACAGGATTTGTGGAAAATTTTGAAACGAAAAATGCAATGATGAGCCCATATTGTTGTACATCTGAAGATGAGTTTGCAGGAAGAATGGGACAAAATAACACTTGAAATGCTTCATCGATGGATATCCTGAAAGCCAAAACATCTTAAATGTTGTGAAAAGGAATGGCAGCATTACAGTGATAAATGCTTTAGCGCATTTGCAAAATTTAAAAATTTGTTTGCGAAGTGTGAATTAGCATTTGTGGATCAGCGATCACACTCATTCATCGCTTTGCTCAGTTATGGAATTTGAGACATTCTGAGCACAAAACTGCACAAATCAACAAACAAAAAACTCAATTCACACAAAACAACAGTCATACCTGCAAATGCACAGAGGGTGATCTACAAATAGTCCTTCATTTGTACATGTGTTTTGCAATCCACAAGCACAAATTTCCAATTTGCAACTTGTGTGTTGGTTTTTTACAAATAAATGTGTATTTGTAAACATATCATTTTTGCATTTGTTTAAAAAAAAAGGCATTTGCAAAACCGGAAATTCTGTTTGTTAACTGTGATTCAGCATTTGTGGGTCACACCGATCACATGTATTCATCGCTTTGATCAGTTACGGAATTTTGACACAAAAGTCAATGTAAGTATTAGTGCATTCCAAATACTGTTCCAAATTTTTTTGATTGGGGGTTGTAGAGCAATAATAATAAAGGATTATTAACTGAGCGTGAGGTTTGTACAGGAAAATATCAGACTGGGGTGTTGACAGTGAGGACCGAGCGCAGTTCTGTTTATAAGTGAAACCATGAGTAAAACTCCAGGAAAAAACAAAACAAAACAAACAAAAAACAGTATCACTCATGGTTTCATTGGTTTAAACAAAACTAATTCCGGACAGTTTATCAACATTAACTGCAACTCTGCCATTTTAACAAAATGAAAATATCACACATATCTTTTAAAGTAATGTGCTAATTCTGAAGGTTTGCGCTTTAACCAACATATGCGCCAAAAGGCATTACAGGAAATTATATTTTGCATGGGTTTCCTCTAGGTGCTCCGGTCTCCTCCCACATTTAAAGACATGCAGGTTAGGTAAATTGGTCTCCCTTGCAAAAGAAATCTCAAACTCAATAAGACTAACCTGGTTAAATAAAGGTTAAATTACATTTTTAGAGTCTCTGTCAGAACACCCCCCCCCCCCCCCACCCCCTGTCAAAATGCATAGAACAACACTGCCATCTACTGGATGGGGGTGTGAATAGTGACATACACATCTGAATCTGTGGAGTTTTGTACTCAGAATGTTTTAATATCGCATAGTTGAGCAAAATGATGAATGCGTGTGATTCATGTTCCACAAATGCTGAATCACACAAACAGAATTTTGAGTTTTGCAAATGCTTTTTTTTTTTTACAAATGAAAAAAATTATACATTTACAGATACACATTTATTATTATAAATCATCAAGCAAAGGTAAGAAGATAAAATCAGGCTTTGCAAACCAGGTCAGTTTTTGTTTTCACTTTGTGCAGCTTAATTTTTCTACTTCTTAAAAACAGATTTTGTATTTATTTCCAGTTTATTGCAGTTTTGGCCAATAAATGTTCTTAAAATACCTCTGTACTATGGGAAACGTGATATAGAAATATAGTTAGGAACATAGTCACAAGTGCCATGCTGTTCCCAAACAAAGTATTTATATTGAAATTTGAAGAAAAAAAATGAATATACTGCATACGGTTACCATTTGCTCTTCAAATTAAGAGGTGATATAAATTTTGGGTCATATCATCCAGCCCTAACAGTGGTGACAAGGTGAGTCACTCAGGTGTGCACATAGAAGGTTCACTCGTTTTGTAAAGGTTTTTGTGGTAGTTAATGTTAATGTAATCTGCTTGCATTAAAAAAAAGCAGTGTGATATAAGAGACCCAAAAAGACCATTGCAAAACAATTATCACCTGCACTGAGATGGAGTGTCAACTACAAAATTTTGGCCTTGTGGCGCATTTCTCTGTGCATGACCAGAATTGGTGTCAAATGTTGAATCACAACTGTTCAGTATCAACAAGACAGATAAAATTAAACTCACCTGTTGATGAAACCAAAGTGTTTGGCCCACCTACAGAGTAGACGGAGCTGATCCTCAACTCTTCCTGCAATGATGAGCAAGCATTCAAAAAAAAAAACAGGAAAGAAAAAAAAAAAAAAATTAAATTAAGGTCCATTCTGAGAACATGGTAATCATAAAGACCCATTTAAATCTCTCCCAGACCAACAACTGTGTACCACCCTGAAATGCATAGCACGGTAGTGCTAACAGTTAGCAGTCACTTTATAGCAGGAAGGTTCTGGGATTAAACCAAATCTGGGACCTTTCTTTGTGGTGCCAATGTGTTCTCTCCGTGTCCTTGTCGGTTTTCTCCATGTCCTTGTGGGTTCTCTCCAGATGCTCCAGTGTCCTACCACAGTCCAAGGACATACAAGTTAAGCAAGGTTTCTACTTCTACGAATTACCAAGCGCTACAGTTGTGCTGAGAAGTTTGAATACTCTGCCACAATTTGTAGAATGCATACAAAATACCATTATTTTAAGAAAACATAAGAGATGAGGCAAAACAGTTTTATTTTAATGGGTTTCAAATGTAACACACCAAGGAATAGTGCAATCAAACAAAACATGACAAGAATGAGATGACCCCCGTTCAAAGGTTTACATACCCTTATTCCTTGATACTGTGTATTGCTGTCTTTAGCATCACTGACTGCTTGCAGTCTTTAGTGATAATGCTGTGTTCAAAATAATAGTGCATTTTAAAAAAGTGAGTAAAACTCAAAATCCTTATAATAAAAGATTATTAACTTAGCGCAAAGTCTGTACTTGAAAATATCAGACTGAGGTCTTGATAGTACATCGGATATTCCCATACAGACCGAGCAAGCGATGTTAATACTTTGTTTATTATACGGCTGTTCAGAGATGTGCTTTCATCTTGTTAGTCTTCATTTTGCATGTCCACTTCAAACTCGTTAGCTGTTAATTCCTTCAATTCAAACTCATCAGTGTAATCAAATGTGCACGGAGAATGGCCCTCTTTGTTGCTCATATTTTATTTGTTCGCTTTTTGTTTTATGTTGCACAGTGAAAAATGTAAACAAAGTCATACATCTGATACGCGATCTGGGCTAATTGTCATGGTAACGGTCTGACAGGAAAATATCAGAGCAAGTGTACTGTCATGGCCATATAATAATAGCTTTTATTTCCACACACGCAAATGCATTAGGAAAGCTAGACATTCTATTCCAAATCAAAACAAAGAAAAATGTATCAAATATATTGTCGTGCGTTATCTGTGCTGCTCCACAGCGTGTTTAGTCGATTTTTATTTTATTTTAGCACCGTTGTCGTGCGTTCGCTGTTGTCGTGCGTTGCCTGTGCTGCTTCATGGCCTGTTTGGTGCCTTGATTGGGGCACTCCTTCTGCTGAATCACCTCTAAATTATTTACACATTATTCACTTTGTGTGTTTTTAGGAATCCGCTAGGTTGCGTAGCTACTAGCTCTTAGCCGATTTAGCATGGCGGCTTCTCCTGTCTCTCCCGTACTTTTCTGCTCTGGGTGTGAAATGTTTAGTTATTCCTCGGCCTCCTTTAGCAGTAACGGTACTTGTAATAAGTGCAGCTTATTCGTAGCTTTGGAGGCCAGGCTGGGCGAATTGGAGACTCAGCTCCGCACCGTGGAAAATTCTACAGCTAGCCAGGCCCCTGTAGTCGGTGCGGACCAAGGTAGCTTAGCCGCCGTTAGTTCCCCCCTGGCAGATCCCGGGCAGTCGGGAAAGCAGGCTGACTGGGTGACTGTGAGGAGGAAGCGTAGCCCTAAACAGAAGCCCCGTGTACACCGTCAACCCGTTCACATCTCTAACCGTTTTTCCCCACTCGACGATACACTCGCCGAGAATCAAACTCTGGTTATTGGCGACTCTGTTTTGAGAAATGTGAAGTTAGCGACACCAGCAACCATTGTCAATTGTCTTCCGGGGGCCAGAGCAGGCGACATCGAAGGACATTTGAAATTGCTGGCTAAGGCTAAGCGTAAATTTGGTAAGATTGTAATTCACGTCGGCAGTAATGACACTCGGTTACGCCAATCGGAGGTCACTAAAATTAACATTAAATCGGTGTGTAACTTTGCAAAAACAATGTCGGACTCTGTTGTTTTCTCTGGGCCCCTCCCCAATCAGACCGGGAGTGACATGTTTAGCCACATGTTCTCCTTGAATTGCTGGCTGTCTGAGTGGTGTCCAAAAAATGAGGTGGGCTTCATTGATAATTGGCAAAGCTTCTGGGGAAAACCTGGTCTTGTTAGGAGAGACGGCATCCATCCCACTTTAGATGGAGCAGCTCTCATTTCTAGAAATCTGGCCAATTTTCTTGGATCCTCCAAACTGTGACTGTCCAGCGTTGGGACCAGGAGGCAGAGCTGTGGTCTTATACACCTCTCTGCAGCTTCTCTCCCCCTGCCATCCCCTCATTACCCCATCCCCGTAGAGACGGTGCCTGCTCCCAGACCACCAATAACCAGCAAAAATCTATTTAAGCATAACAATTCAAAAAGAAAAAATAATATAGCACCTTCAATTGCACCACAGACTAAAACAGTTAAATGTGGTCTATTAAACATTAGGTCTCTCTCTTCTAAGTCCCTGTTGGTAAATGATATAATAATTGATCAACGTATTGATTTATTCTGCCTAACAGAAACCTGGTTACAGCAGGATGAATATGTTAGTTTAAATGAGTCAACACCCCCGAGTCACACTAACTGTCAGAATGCTCGTAGCACGGGCCGTGGCGGAGGATTAGCAGCAATCTTCCATTCCAGCTTATTAATTAATCAAAAACCTAGACAGAGCTTTAATTCATTTGAAAGCTTGTCTCTTAGTCTTGTCCATCCAAATTGGAAGTCCCAAAAAACAGTTTTATTTGTTATTATCTATCGTCCACCTGGTCGTTACTGTGAGTTTCTCTGTGAATTTTCAGACCTTTTGTCTGACTTAGTGCTTAGCTCAGATAAGATAATTATAGTGGGCGATTTTAACATCCACACAGATGCTGAGAATGACAGCCTCAACACTGCATTTAATCTATTATTAGACTCTATCGGCTTTGCTCAAAAAGTAAATGAGTCCACCCACCACTTTAATCATATCTTAGATCTTGTTCTGACTTATGGTATGGAAATAGAAGACTTAACAGTATTCCCTGAAAACTCCCTTCTGTCTGATCATTTTTTAATAACATTTACATTTACCCTGATGGACTACCCTGCAGTGGGGAATAAGTTTCATTACACTAGAAGTCTTTCAGAAAGCGCTGTAACTAGGTTTAAGGATATGATTCCTTCTTTATGTTCTCTAATGTCATATACCAACACAGAGCAGAGTAGCTACCTAAACTCTGTAAGGGAGTTAGAGTATCTCGTCAATAGTTTTACATCCTCTTTGAAGACAACTTTGGATGCTGTAGCTCCTCTGAAAAAGAGAGCTTTAAATCAGAAGTGTCTGACTCCGTGGTATAACTCACAAACTCGTAGCTTAAAGCAGATAACCCGTAAGTTGGAGAGGAAATGGCGTCTCACTAATTTAGAAGATCTTCACTTAGCCTGGAAAAAGAGTTTGTTGCTCTATAAAAAAGCCCTCCGTAAAGCTAGGACATCTTTCTACTCATCACTAATTGAAGAAAATAAGAATAACCTCAGGTTTCTTTTCAGCACTGTAGCCAGGCTGACAAAGAGTCAGAGCTCTATTGAGCTGAGTATTCCATTAACTTTAACTAGTAATGACTTCATGACTTTCTTTGCTAACAAAATTTTGACTATTAGAGAAAAAATTACTCATAACCATCCCAAAGATGTATCGTTATCTTTGGCTGCTTTCAGTGATGCCGGTATTTGGTTAGACTCTTTCTCTCCGATTGTTCTGTCTGAGTTATTTTCATTAGTTACTTCATCCAAACCATCAACATGTTTATTAGACCCCATTCCTGCCAGGCTGCTCAAGGAAGTCCTACCATTATTTAATGCTTCAATCTTAAATATGATCAATCTATCTTTGTTAGTTGGTTATGTACCACAGGCCTTTAAGGTGGCAGTAATTAAACCATTACTTAAAAAGCCATCACTTGACCCAGCTATCTTAGCTAATTATAGGCCAATCTCCAACCTTCCTTTTCTCTCAAAGATTCTTGAGAGGGTAGTTGTAAAACAGCTAACTGATCACCTGCAGAGGAATGGTCTATTTGAAGAGTTTCAGTCAGGTTTTAGAATTCATCATAGTACAGAAACAGCATTAGTGAAGGTTACATATGATCTTCTTATGGCTTCGGACAGTGGACTTATCTCTGTGCTTGTTCTGTTGGACTTCAGTGCTGCTTTTGATACTGTTGACCATAAAATTTTATTACAGAGATTAGAGCATGTCTATTAAAGGCACTGCGCTGCGGTGGTTTGAATCATATTTGTCTAATAGATTACAGTTTGTTCATGTAAATGGGGAATCTTCTTCACAGACTAAAGTTAATTATGGAGTTCCACAAGGTTCTGTGCTAGGACCAATTTTCTTCACTTTATATATGCTTCCCTTAGGCAGTATTATTAGACGGTATTGCTTAAATTTTCATTGTTACGCAGATGATACCCAGCTTTATCTATCCATGAAGCCAGAGGATACACACCAATTAGCTAAACTGCAGGATTGTCTTACAGACATAAAGACATGGATGACCTCTAATTTCCTGCTTTTAAACTCAGATAAAACTGAAGTTATTGTACTTGGCCCCACAAATCTTAGAAGCATGGTGTCTAACCAGATCGTTATTCTGGATGGCATTTCCCTGATCTCTAGTAATACTGTGAGAAATCTTGGAGTCATTTTTGATCAGGATATGTCATTCAAAGCGCATATTAAACAAATATGTAGGACTGCCTTTTTGCATTTACGCAATATCTCTAAAATCAGAAAGGTCTTGTCTCAGAGTGATGCTGAAAAACTAATTCATGCATTTATTTCCTCTAGGCTGGACTATTGTAATTCATTATTATCAGGTTGTCCTAAAAGTTCCCTAAAAAGCCTTCAGTTGGTTCAGAATGCTGCAGCTAGAGTACTGACGGGGACTAGCAGGAGAGAGCATATCTCACCCGTGTTGGCCTCTCTTCATTGGCTTCCTGTTAATTCTAGAATAGAATTTAAAATTCTTCTTCTTACTTATAAGGTTTTGAATAATCAGGTCCCATCTTATCTTAGGGACCTCGTAGTACCATATTACCCCATTAGAGCGCTTCGCTCTCAGACTGCGGGCTTACTTGTAGTTCCTAAGGTTTGTAAGAGTAGAATGGGAGGCAGAGCCTTCAGCTTTCAGGCTCCTCTCCTGTGGAACCAGCTCCCAATTCAGATCAGGGAGACAGATACCCTCTCTACTTTTAAGATTAGGCTTAAAACTTTCCTTTTCGCTAAGGCTTATAGTTAGGGCTGGATCGGGTGACCCTGGACCATCCCTTGGTTATGCTGCTTTAGACGTAGATTGTGGGGGTTCCCATGATGCACTGTTTCTTTCTCTTTTTGCTCCGTATGCATCACTCTGCATTTAATCATTAGTGATCGATCTCTGCCCCCCTTCACGGCATGTCTTTTTCCTGGTTTTTTCCCTCAGCCCCAACCAGTCTCAGCAGAAGACTGCCCCTCCCTGAGCCTGGTTCTGCTGGAGGTTTCTTCCTGTTAAAAGGGAGTTTTTCCTTCCCACTGTGGCCAAGTGCTTGCTCATAGGGGGTTGTTTTGACCGTTGGGGTTTTTCATAATTATTGTATGGCCTTGCCTTACAATATGGAGCGCCTTGGGGCAACTGTTTGTTGTGATTTGGCGCTATATAAGAAAAAAGTTGATTGATTGATATTATTACTTTACAGAAAGTGAAGAAAAACAAATATTAGATTGTTAAAAAAAAGTGTCTGCATTTTTCTTTACAAAATCAAACATTTACTGTATAAACTGAAAAATGCTTGAACATTTAGCTTTGCTGTGAATCACTGAACTAACTTAGTTGTCGAACCAGTTTTTCAAAACGGCTTCACGTGTGGCTCTACGTGTGATGAAAGATGACCAAACACACCTCTATGAAGTCCGAACAATCTAACCTGGGTTCAGGTGTTTATTAAATCATTTACTGGGACTGTGAGGTGGTTCTCCTAATGGTTTAATTTGTTGTCAACATTAAGAGTTATGAGCCGTGTACTTTTTTCAGTAATCACACATTAAGTGGAGCTAACAAGCGAAGCTACCGACAGCTGCTAATAGTGCTAACACCATTAGCATACAACATTAAATCTGACGAGGGCTTTGCTCAGCGTGTCTACTGCAACAGAGGTGTCTGATCCATTAGGATGTTTGTGCTCTACGAGCGTGGTGCTCAAGTTTGGAGTATTTTATGACAAACACCTGGAATAATTTGGCTTGTTGTGCAGTGAAACCTATAGCTGGCGTCTTTGCTGCCAGTGTCCTGATGTGCTTTAGTCAGTATCCTCTTGGTAAGAGCAATACACTTTCCCCTTTTCTTGGTTATAGACTATACTTTTATTTTAGTCAACACTTGACAACTTGTATGGATGCTGTTCAGTAATCACTTAAATAAATGCATACATATTTTGTTGTCAGTCTTTCACAGGGCTCTCTATTTGTGTGATGTGACTGACAGTACCTTGCTGCCAGCCTGCCAATCCCATGACAGTTTCACCGCCTATGAGTGAGTGAGTGATAAACACTCTTGAATCTTAAATCCTTTCTCCAGGATCCTTCTTTAGACCAAGTGAGCAACATACTGTGTAGTCATTTATTTTATTCAATGCTCCAGAATATAAAGGAATATTGTTCAGTATAGTAGTGTTAATGGCTTGTGTGTATGTACTTCAACGGGGGCGAGTTGGCACAGTATCTGCACACTGATTGTAGTGATGGGCCAGTCTGGACCAAAAAGTCCAGGGCCGAATATTTGTCCCACCCAGCCTTGCTATCATGGCCAATTCAGAACCTTCACTTTTTTCCCTTGTTGTAGCCACTGGAGACTGGCTGTACAGCTTTAATTCAGTAGAACTGAATTATGCAAGTGCACACAAACTGTTCATCAGACCCTTTTCAAACACTTCCAACAAGCAGTTGGAGTTACAATTGACATCCAATATAGTGTTGGGTGGGGGCACAGCACTAAGGATTTACTAACTCACTCATTTTCATCTGCTTATTTCAATTAAGAGTCATGGGGTCTGGAACCTATCCCAGCAGTCATAAGGCGTGAGACAGAGTACACCCTGGACAGGACGCACTAAGGATTTATTTATTATAAAATTCCTAACACCTACCTCCGGATGTTCCATTTCTTGTTTGATATGTCTGATGGAACTCTGAGGCAATAAAGCTGCATCATAGCCCTCATCAATGGGCTCATCTTTAATGTTGATACATGGAGGGATGGGAGGATTACTGTCCTCTACTGGAGCTGGCTGTGGCCTCTAAAATAAAAAGTGATTTACAAGAGATACATATGCATTTACTTTGTATTTTCGGTCTTGCATTCTAAGTTTTTTTTTCAATTCCAAGTTCCAAAACTATACAAAAGATCACAATTCCACAGCCACACACACACACACACACACACACACACACACACTATACATCGAGAAAAAGTTAGTGACAACTGCATTTCTGTCTAATCAACACTAAATAAAGGAGAAAAAAAACAATTCAGATATTAATAAAAATCACATACTTGATAATATCTGGTCTCTTTATATGAACTTGCTTATAGTTAGACTCTTTGTGAAACTGGCAAGATTTTGTTAAACCAGCTAAATTATTTCCGAGCACATAAAGCACTCATCACAGTAAGGTCTCCCGACACTCACCTTTCCTTGCTGGCTGTCTTTTGTCTCCTCTGTCTGGTTCATTGTGTCTCCATCTGACAGGATAGCAGAAAAGGATTTAGTCAATAAACCTTAACCGGCACTTTTTTTGTTGTTTTTCCAATTTCAGCTTTCCTAGTTTATTCAAGGTAACAATGCTGTGAAATGAAAATTGTGAAATCCGAGGGAAATTTGCAGGGGGACCCCAGAAACCAAATTAATTTTGTTCTGCATGGAGAAACATGCCCACGCCTCTGTATGACAAGATTCATGTTGTTTTTCATCCAGCACTTGACACTTAAGGAGCAGATATAGCAGCAGGTGATGTATAGATATGACTGAATGTAATTCACACACATAAATAATAAATTAGGACAAATTAGAAAATGCACCTTTTGTAACTCAAAAGTCAAATTATGTAAATAATTTTAAATGTATTTTTGATATTTAAGATAGCCCTATAAGACAGCTAGGACTATGGAGTTGCCTGCATAAACGGTAAATGCACTCCAATGTATCGATCTCTGAAACAATATGGCTTCAAATCACTAGTTGTCACCACTCTCTGGTTGTATCTCAATTCAGTGCCTTTTGTATAATGGCTGAGTATATCCGCATCATTTGATTGGTGGTTTGTATGTCACGTGATATGGATTATTCATACCATTTGCCACTGTGTTTCATTTACCGTGCAATAGTACTTTTTAAGCGCACAATTTTGGTTCTGCATGAAATATGCTATTGCACCCCGACCATCACGCATGCTCATACTACCAGGGACGGTGTTTAGCTAAACATGGTGGAGTGCCTTTTGCTGACAGATGAAAATTTAAATGAACTAACTGAAGGTGCTAATTCTTCTAACACACACACACACAAACACACACACTACACCATAAGCCGTCTGAAGGCATGAAGAGCTGTTAGGAGGAAGTTAGGATGAAGAGCTGGACAAATTTCTGACGGGATTTTTCAATGGACTGAGCATAGAGAAGTCTGTACATGAAGTCTGTGCACGGCATCACCGACTACATCATCAGAATTGTTTTTGAACAATCTGACCGTTTATGCAAGTTGACTGAACAATTTTGGACTCCTATTTAAAGTTTGTGTTGGACTGTTAACGTCAAAGCACCAGTGACGCAAACCAAAATGTAAACCCCTTTTCTGTTGTTTAGAAATTAATAAAACATCAAATGACAAGGATCTATTTTAGCCGTTATATAAAACAAATAATGAATGTTTTCTCATTCGCCAAGTTGAATGTGCATTACATGTTTCGAATGCAATATTCGTATCATTGAACAAAGGAAGCGATCGGGGCACCATGGCTACATGAGCTGCTAGCTTCTCTGCGCATCAGTCATTTCAAAGCGTCACAGAATATTGCATCGTTTCTGCTTAAAACTGATTTTAGAATGATTTAAGAAAGTTTTTTTTTTTTTTCTTGCTTACTCGCTCCAAGTACTGTTTGTCAGGCAACGGCCTCCATACTACAGCGTCCCCGCGAGGGGAGGGTTTGGCGTGCTTCAAACATTCGTAAGCTGCAGCTTAGCATGGCGGACGAAGAGCTAATTCAGCCAGCACCGTCTTTGCTGAAGGCAAATAAATGTTTGGACGCATTTTGGATTTTATTATTTGCTGCGTAAGAAGGAGCTTGACATGACTTACGCAGTGTGCAAAATCTGCAAAATGAAAGTCAAGTACTTCGGAAACACTTCAAATCCGCAAGCCCACATGCTACGCCATCACCCGGAGCTAAAAGAAGTGGAGCAGCGGTCTCTGCCGACTACCGACCAGTGCTTCGCTAAACTGCGAGCCAACTCTGAACGAGCAAAGCAGATAAGTAAATTTACATCTAGAATCACTTAATTAACTTAATTGAATCGTCACCCCAAGAATCGGAATCGAATTGAATCATGAATTGTTGTACGATTCACATCCCTAGAAGTTACTATGATGCTTCAAAGCGCACCCGATTTGCTATTCAGGATGAAACTAGAAAGAAGGGCACACTGTGGAATAACCCCATAAGGGCTGTATCCCATGGAACTTCAGGCCATCAGAGATGGTGGAAACCTGGGGACTGCCTAGGCCTGGGAGCATTTTGCTATAACATCATTACGTTTCCCCGCACCTAGCAACCTTGACAGCTGCACCCATCTGGCCAGCGTACTGAGCATAACCCATAGTTTAGTAATCATTTTCAGTCCTTGTTTATACCTTTACTTAGAAACATTACTTATTTACAATTACAAATGTGCATATGGAGCCTAAAAGTGTCCTTTTATGTTTTTTAAATTTACAAAGTTTTGTCTTGGGATAAAAATAAATGCGCAATGACTCATGGGATTGTTTGTACCACAGATACACCTGTTGCAACCTTTGTTTTTGGGGAAAAGAAGGCTGCATACATAATCCACTTTAAAGCAGCCGTTGAAATGGGACAGCCTCGTTGTGCCGCATATGGCATAAGTGGCCGACTATCACAGCTTTATACCCCTATTCCACAGGGCACAGTTCCGTCCCGTTTCATCTCGAATAGCAAACCAGGGTGCATTTTGAAGTATCACAGTAGCTCCTTGATCCATCTTTTGTCAATTTTGAACAAACATGGTATATGCAGAAGTTACAGCAACATCGACACCAGCTTTGAAATCAGGTGAAATTTTTGAGCCGTTCAAAAATTTCATCCTGATTTCATAAATCAGCATCATTACAAGATCACTTCTGGGTGTTCACAGTCTTAACAGCTTCAATCATGTCCAAACATTTTTTGAACAAGGTAGTCCTAGTGAGTACAGCTTGATACTTGTTTGACTGTGCTCCATCGGTGTCAAAATTTAAGCAAAAGCAGAGTTTGTTGCAGTTCTGGCTGACAACGTAGTTGGGCGCAGCTTTACTTTGTTTTCGAGCAGGTTGCCAGGTCTGCACTGCACTTTATAAACCAACCTAACAGGGGGCATGCCAGAGTAAACAGTTTCATTCCATTTTTTCACTTTTCTGGATCATGGGTGATCATAATAGAAGGGTGTCCATTGGAACAGGGGTGTCAGAAGCGTGCAGCTACTGAATTGGGACATGGACTCTGTATATTGGCTCTCTCGATAGTAGTTTGGACCCACCGAAGTACCTTGGTGGGCCCCTAGTGTAATGTTCATTAGGGGGTCCACCCCTATGTAATCCACAGGCAAGTCTGTATACAATTAGGTTTACAACATAACTGGTTGTCCACACAAACGTGATTAAAAAGGAAGTATATTTCTGCCATTACAGTCCCCACAATGTACTGGTAAAGAAACCAGGGCACACAAGCACTGATAAAGTAGTGGTGGTGACTAATCCTGCATTTTAAACTGTATTCATGGTGTTTTCAGCCTACCTTGGCTGCTGTCAGATGTATGGTCCTGAGAGGAGTGGGAGGTATTAGCAGATCCATTGCTGCCTTCTTTATCTCGATCCTCATCCTCCCTTGCCTCACAGATAAACGGAGCACTTTTTTTGAGCTTCTGCATTCCCCTCTTCAGTTTTCTTGTTTTTTCTGTTTGCCTTGTCCACCTCAATATCTTCCAGAGTGCCCATTGGTAGGGCAAAGTGCCAATCTTCATCATCTTCTTCGGGTGCGTATGCAGGAAGACCATCCAGAGCATCATCGAAGGCTGCCCCTCCACCGGTTCCCATGGCGAAAGAACACTGGCGGTCAGAGGAAGTGGATGCAAACTGAGTAAAGGATGACTCGCCAGCACGCTCGTTCATCTTTCCTTCTTGTCTGCTATTGCTGCTATCCTCTTCTACTAACTGCTGAGGTTCTCCTTGTCCTGAGGTTTCTTCTAGTCCCTTTGTCTCCTCCAGACCTCCACTCTTGGAGGAAGCAACAGAACCCCTGGAGGATTCAGCAAAATCTCCAAGGCCCATCACTTCATCAAACACTCTGGAGAGGTGCTCATCATGCTGCATGGGAGACAAAATATTAGCAAACAACAGGGTTCAAAGTAACCCTCATCCCGCTACACAAAACAAATATAAAAAGAACATGAATTTTACACACCCACTGCATACTGAGGATGTGGAATCTCTCTGGACACACAGGTATGTGCAGGTTATCAAGTACTGCTGAATAGAGGTGGGTGGGATGAACGATACATAAAGGCCACTGGTATGGTTTTTGGAAGGTTGAGTTGGGCTCCCATGTTTATCACTTGGACCCTGTGTTTTGTGCATACATACAGAGATTCCTCCCCCATGGAGTGTGTGTGTGTGTGTGTGTGTGTGTGTGTGTGTGTGTGTGTGTGTGTGTGTGTGTCGGGGGGGGTCCCCCACATTTGCAGTGGAAAAGTGAAACAGACCCCTTTTTAGGGAAATGCACCCCAAGTCAAATCTAGTGGTATCAATCAATTTATGTTGCTAAACATATTTAGTATCTGTGATATAAAGAACACTGTGGTATACCAGTCCATTACTTAAAAAAAAAAAAAAACAAAAAAAAAAACATTTTGGCCACACAAGACCTTTTTTTGTTGCCATTTTTGTGAACATGACCAGGACACTTAGAGTGTGCCCTTAATGTCCAAAGTCTCTCAAGCATAAACTGGTAAGAGTTGCTCCCTGTTCTTTATCCTGAGGAAGAAGTTAGTTTGATACAGTGAAGACACCTCAGGGCCACCACACACAAACATGAAATATATTCATTTAAAAAAGGCTGTTTTCCTGACATTTCTGAAGGAACATTGAAATACGTGTACATAGAGGAGTGAAAAACAGTCATATCTTGTGATAAAGGCAGTATTTCTGTTTTTTAGTTGGATTTTTACCAGCCTCCAAGGCAAAAAAAGTGCCTTTATGTGGTGCAGAACTTTTTCCCCCTCTACAGCACTTTCAGTTTTCCCCACACTATTTACAATAACTTTTGCCTTGGTTACCCCAGTGTTCTAGCCAGAGCTTTCCAGTGTACTGGGCCAGCACATCTACGCCACCTGGTGTGCCACTGACACTTTGTTGTCTCACTCAGTCAGTCAGTCTCTGCTGACAAAGTGTGGGTGCTACTATTGGGCTAAGGCGGCTCACAAGTGCACATGTGAGGATGCACTTTCTGAGACAGCTGAGGCAGTTCAACCTGCCAAAAACAATGATGGTGAACTTCTACACTGCCATGATTGAGTCCATCCTCTCCTCTTCCATAACCATAGAAGCAGACTGCAGCATATCATCCATGGAGCAGAGGCAGTCATCAATTGCAGTCTGCCATCCCTACGCGACCTATACACATCGAGGGCCCTGAGGTGAGCAAGGAAGATTGTGGCCGATCCCTCCCACCAAGGTCACAAACCTTTTGTCATCCTCCCCTCTGGCAGGAGGCTGAGGTGCATCAGGACCAAACCTCAAGACAAAAAAACAAACAAACAAAAATATCAGCTTCTTTCTATCCGCAGCTAGACTCAAACAATGCCAGAGACCCCCCACTTACCCTGCCTCCTTCCCCCACTACCATAAAGCACAAATTGGTCATTCATGCACTAAATGGTACTGTACATCTGTACTCCAATCACCTGTTTTTGCACTGTCCCATTCATTATGTTATATTTATTTAACAGTGAATATAGTTTTGCCTATTTGATTCTTTTACTTCTTAAAGTGTTTTTCTTTTCTTTTTATTTATGCACCAATAACACCAGATCAAATCACTTGTATGTGCAAACTTATCTGCCAATAAATTAGATTCTGATTCTGCTCCTTCTTCACCACAATGGTACGGTACAGTGTCCGCAAAACATCACACTTCATCCCAGTCCATCTAGTAATCTCACGTTACAATTTACCCCCACTCGTGAACAAGACCCGGGGATAAACTACCCTTTTCCAACAGAGGACCATGGTCTCCAATTTGAAGGTGCCAATTCTCATCCCAGTCGCTTCACACACAGCCTTAAACCTACTCAGTGTGCATCAGAGGCCAATGCCTGATGAAACAAACAGAACATCATCCGCAAAAAAGCAGAGATGCAACTTTGTGGTTACCAAACTGGACACCCTCCAGTCCCCAACTGCGCGTTGACATGCTGTCCATGAACATCACAAACAGGACTGGTCAGAAGCGGTAGCCCTGGTTGAATCCAACACCTGGTGGGTCCAATATAATGCTGAGAAGGAGGACAACTCCTAATTTGATCATACAGAGACTGGATCACACATTGCAGCGGTTCTGGTACACACCACTATTATTTGTTAACAATGATCATTGTGCATTAATTCAGCAACCGTTAGCCGAGCACGGCGTAGTCTATGCATTGTGCGTCGCCTGTGCATCAACTGAGTGTCCTCCAACCTTGGAGACTATTCTGCCTTTGTCAGGTGCAGCTACATAATTCATGGCAACCATGGAGACACTATGGCATGTACTGTGCAACTGCAGAGTGCTGTGCATTTCTACGGCATCCTGTGGCGTTGTCCGCAATTTCCTGCTTGCATAAGGGATGCAGAATGGATTCCTTCCCTGTGTAATGGGGGCCTTGGTGTGCAGTGAAAAGTTTCACTTAAAAACTATTTTTATAGGGATGCACCCTACCCCACCCCCCAAACAATTGAGGGCTTAAAAAAAAAAAATAAATAAATAAAAAGGTGATTTCCCCACCCATTTCTTACCATAGCATTTCCAAAAAAAATCTGAGATGTGGCGTATCATACACTTAAGCACTAGCACAGTCCATCTCTGGTGTTCCAAGCCTTGTTAAATAGTTGTTATCATGTTAACAGCCTGACTGAAGCTTCTTTGACTAATAGAAATAACTTCTGCCACCCTTCACCCACACACAACTTATTTGAGGGAGAAAAGTAAAAAAAAAAAAAAAAAGCCATTTTGTTGCAATATCCTAAAGCGAAAACTAATATGCAGTGAAAAGTGAAAATTGCTACATGACACAGCAATAACCACCAGTTTTTCTATACATTAATTGTGGAGTATCCACTCAAATGGCTAGATTTCAGAACATGCTCCAGACTGGCCATCTCCGAGTTACTTCACAATTTCAAAAATTCTTATTCCCAGTAAACAGGGCAAAAAATTTCAGGATTACATCTTCATTACTTTTTGTAGCAGCATAGTGGCCAAATTATGAATGCACTTTCAAACCAGAAGAATAATTTCAAAATAGTGGAATGTGGGTTATTATAATTAATATTATGTACAAAACATCGTGTGGTGGTTGGGGACAGAGCCTCTGGATTGGCAGACCGGGGTGGTGGTCCCTCTGTTTAAGAAGGGGGACCGGATGGTGTGTTCCAACTACAGGGGGATCACACTCCTCAGCCTCCCCGGTAAGGTCTACTCCAGAGTACTGGAGAGGAGAATTCGACCGATAGTCGAACCTCGGATTCAGGAGGAGCAGTGTGGTTTTCGTCCTGGTCGCAACACACTGGACCAGCTCTACACGCTCCATCGAGTGCTCGAAGGTTCATGGGAGTTCACCCAACCAGTCCACATGTGCTTTGTGGATCTGGAGAAGGCGTTTGACCGTGTCCCTCTGGGCACCCTGTGGGGGGTGCTCCGGAAGTACGGGGTCCAGGGTCCTTTGCTAAGGGCTATCTGGTCCCTGTACGACCACAGCAGGAGCTTGGTTCGCATTGCCGGTAGTAAGTCAAACCTGTTTTCCAGTGCACGTTGGCCTCCGCCTCAGCTCGAGTTGCTGCCCTCGCAACCCAACTCAGGATAAAGCGGAAGAAAATGGATGGATGGATGGATATTATGTGCAAAACAATGTCTTTAAAATTTCTTCAAAAGTGGACGTGCGCTACTTGCCTATTCTTTAAAACAAAAAATTGATCACAAAAAAGTGGACGTGCGCTATGGAAGATCTAAAATAGACCAACTGCCTATTTAAAGCAAAACAGCGTCATAATGTACTTTTAAACATGTGCTGCTGTACACAGATAATCCCCTCCGCCAAGAACATAATAAACTCATCTGCGTTTAATTATTTGTCTGTTAACAGGATTACGTCAAAACCACAGCACGGATTTTGATTAAATATTTCAGCACAAACAGATATTTGGCCATAGAAGACTCCATTAAATTTTGGTGGTGATACAGATCAGAGAATCAGAATCGCCTTTATTGTCATTGTAATTTGCATTACGAGATTTGAGTGCAACTCCAAAAAGGTGCTTTCCGTGGTGCGAGTAATTTTTAGCCAATATAAAAGATAGTGAAATTTAACTGTAAATTATTCAGAGTATATGTACAACTAATATAACCATAAGTTAAAATAAAATAAAATAAAACGTGGACCAAGTAAAATGTAAAACGAGAATTATATACAACTGTGGAATCATACTGCACATGGTTTACAGATACTGCACAAGAAACTTGAAAGGTGCGGATTAGAGTGATTTGTTATTGTTCAGTGCAGTAATCGCTCTCGGGAGAAAGCTGTCCCTGAGTCTGTTTGTCCTAGTCCTTGATTGACCTATACTGTCGGCCGGAGGGTAGTAGGTCAAACAGGTGGTTGCTGGGGTGGGATGTGTCTTTGCTGATGCTGGCAGCTCTGCTGAGGTAGCGAGAGCTGGCAATGTCTTCCAGGCTGGGCAGATAGCAACCAGTGATCCCCTGGGCCATTTTGATCACCCTCTGCAGTGCTCTCCTGTCTGCTGCTGAGCACCCCCCGTACCACGCTGTGATGCAGTACGTCAGGATGCTCTTGATGGTGGCTCTGTAGAACAACACCAGCAGCTTCTCCTCCAGACTGTTTCTCCTGAGCACCCTCAGGAAGTGGAGTCCCTGCTGGGCTTTCTTCACCACCACTGTGGTGTTGGCAGTCCAGGAGAGGCTGTCAGAGAGCTGCACTTCCAGGAACCTGATGGAGCTGACCCTTTCCACACAGTCCCCATGGATGTTTCTTTTTATATAGGCTTTGAAGGATTGTGTCAAAACTACTTCACAGAGTCTCACCAGATTTGCACCACAGATACATATTACGCCACTATTAAATTTTGGAGGTGATCTAGGTCAAGTTTCACTTTATAGGCTTTTAAGGATTACCTCAAAACTACTTGGATTCTCACCAAATTTACACCAGTGACTCTCTCAAACAACACCACAGCTCTTCTCTTGGCACTCTGCCATTAGCTTTCAAGTCCACAAACAAAGTACATCTCCTGGCCTTGTCTACACTTTTCAATCATCACTCTCAGAGCAAATATAGAATCTGCAGTGCTTAGTCTGAGTGTAATTTAAAGCTGTTCATGTCAAACCATAGAAAATTCTTCTATGGGCAATTCCGCGCGAAGTGGACAAATGAAAAAAATGTAAAAGTCATCAGTATTTGACTGGCATCAGTTGGGATGATAAGTCTAAGGTCTATACCTCATTTATTCATGGAGATGAATTTATTTGAGTATGTGTTTTTTTCAGCAGGAGATCATCATGCTACTGAAAAGTAAAAAAATAAAATTGAAATAAAGGGTTAATCTACTCAGACCCTAACACTTAAAGACAACAGTAATTTAAAGTGTTTTATGCTTACTGAAAGGTTCAAGGCCTTGTCTAATGATTTCACAAACATTCAATCCCAGATATTTGTCGGTATTTCTGAAAATGTATTTCCTGGCATTGAAGTAAAATATGTAATGTCAGTGACAAAAAAGTTCTATGTTTATGTTGCAAAAATGCCTTTGGAGATATTAATGTGACCTATTAATTTCTCCTACTAAGCACTGGGAGAAGCCTGTTGAGTACTTGTTTCAAGCTCTGAGTTTTACGTATGAAGTTATGAGGGTGTAAAGTTCGTAACTTCAGTGACGTGTAACGTCAGTGACACTAAAACTTGGATGGTTAAGAGGAGTGACTGACATCAACTGTTGAAACAATGGATAATTATCGTCATCAACACAAGATGGCAGCACATTGGAAACAGCAGCAAGTTAGCCTGTTTACAGCTGCACTGTACTACTCGGGCGAACGTCATGCTAAAGTTATCGCTTCCGATAATCTGACTCACCAAAGAGACTGATTGCTTATTTGAGCAGACTGCTCAAAGATATGCCAGCATGCAGCGTGTGCAAACAGTCTCAATTTGGTCCGATGGACCATCGGCCCAATTCAAGAACTGCTTCATAGCAGCTTCCATCCCAGTTCTCCAGAAAATGCACAATGTTGATATTGTGTGGAATTTCTTCGCAACATCACATGTAAAGGGGCCGGTGGACGGGATCAGAGGATCAGTAAAGCGCCACGTCTGGATGGCTGTAAAGACTAGAAAGGCAATTGTGAATGATGCTGCCTCATTTGTGGAGGCCTCAAATTCCCCAGATGCAAAGGTCCAGGTCCTTGAAATGTCAGACGCCGACATATCACTGAGGAATAAGAGTCTCAACCTAGATGACGTGTTCTGTAACATGTTCTGGTTTGGAGAAAAAACTGGAAGTACCCATCCTTCTGAATGCCAGGGATTGTACAAGTTTCCAAATTTTCCTGAGTAACATTGTGCAGTGAACAGAGACGATGTTCAGACCGACCATTTCTGACAGAAATGAATGGTTGAAATACTCTTTCTTTATCTTTATTTATTAACTCTTGTTTTGTCTGCTGTTTGAATTTTGACTGTTTACAGACATATCAGAATAGCTAGTAGCAGTAGTAGAATAATAGTAGCTGCATGACTTCAGATTACTTCAATTTATATGACTGATGATTTTGATACATACAAATAGATGTATATATCACTATAGTCAAACATAATTGTTTATCTTAATATTGTCATCATAAATGTGGCTAAAATCAACTTCATATAGTTCTTTATACTTCAATCAAGCCACAGTATAAAGTATGGCACATAATACCTGATTGTTTTCATGCACTCTTTAGATGTTTAGCGGTCAAGAATCTGTAACGTCAGTGACGCGTAACGTCAGTGATGCAATTTTCCGTTCGTACCGAGTTCAGAAATCATTCATTTTGAATGAAAGTATTGTGGATGATTTTGTCAATATGTTGGGTATAAATGAATATCATACTTGGTTTGAACTCATCAATAGTTTGAGGAGAAATTTTGACTAAAGTTGCTTGATTTTTCATGATGTCCTTTTTTCATAATGTCAGTGACGCACCTTTTTCCGCCCTGGCACGAAGCACAGTGGGAACAGTGACCAATTTGTAATACAGTGAGAATAAGTAAAGGTCAATTGTCTCTTACTGTAAAACTCTAGAATGTAAGTAGAGAAACTTGGGAGCTATAGGGCTAAATGTCCGAAAATTCATAACGTCAGTGACGTGGGAATTGCCCCTCAGCATATCCAGTGAATACAGACCAGACTTTCATATGCTGGTATGTAATGTCTATTTCAAAGTCTGTCACTCTATATTTTCAAAATATGAAGAATAATATTAAAATTAATGTAATTAAAGGATTATTAACTGAGTGAGAGGTCTGTATGGGGAAATATCAGACCAAGGTGTTGACAGTACGGACCTCGCTGACGCTCGGGTCCATGGGAAAAACACAGAGCGCGCAAGCGATATTAATAATTTGTTTATTATATGGCTATAATATATATATATATATATATATGCAAACTAACAGTATCGCCTGAATATTCTGCTGACAGTGTTGGGCTTGTTCGCTTTCTTCACCTCCACTAGCTTAACAGATGGTCCGGTCGTTCGCTGGTAAGCTTTCAATCTGTGTGGTTTTTTTTTCCGATGCTGTTTAGATATTTATGGAGTACGTTCATGTCCGACTTGGTTTTTCTAATCATGTTTTTAGCTTCCTGGTTTGGAACGAAAATATGCGTTGAGGATCAATTGCCATGGTAACCAGTCTGATATGGGAAAATATCCGACCAGCAATCAGCCAGTCACAGCACATTTAGTGTCACAAGAATATAATAATTCCATATACAACCCCTGGCAAAACTTATGGAATCACCGGCCTCGGAGGATGTTCATTCAGTTGTTTAATTTTGTAGAAAAAAAGCAGATCACAGACATGACACAAAACTAAAGTCATTTCAAATGGCAACTTTCTGCCTTTAAGAAACACTATAAGAAATCAGGAAAAAAAATTGTGGCAGTCAGTAACGGTTACTTTTTTAGACCAAGCAGAGGGAAAAAAATATGGAATCACTCAATTCTGAGGAAAAAATTATGGAATCGTGAAAAACAAAAGAACGCTCCAACACATCACTAATATTTTGTTGCACCACCTCTGGCTTTTATAACAGCTTGCAGTCTCTGAGGCATGGACTTAATGAGTGACAAACAGTACTCTTCATCAATCTGGCTCCAACTTTCTCTGATTGCTGTTGCCAGATCAGCTTTGCAGGTTGGAGCCTTGTCATGGACCATTTTCTTCAACTTCCACTAAAGATTTTCAATTGGATTAAGATCCGGACTATTTGCAGGCCATGACATTGACCCTATGTGTCTTTTTGCAAGGAATGTTTTCACAGTTTTTGCTCTATGGCAAGATGCATTATCATCTTGAAAAATGATTTCATCATCCCCAAACATCCTTTCAATTGATGGGATAAGAAAAGTGTCCAAAATGTCAACGTAAACTTGTGCATTTATTGATGACGTAATGACAGCCATCTCCCCAGTGCCTTTACCTGACATGTAGCCCCATATCATCAATGACTGTGGAAATGTACATGTTCTCTTCAGGCAGTCATCTTTATAAATCTCATTGGAACCGCACCAAACAAAAGTTCCAGCATCATCACCTTGCCCAATGCAGATTCGAGATTCATCACTGAATATGACTTTCATCCAGTCATCCACAGTCCACGATTGCTTTTCCTTAGCCCATTGTAACCTTGTTTTTTCTGTTTAGGTGTTAATGATGGCTTTCGTTAGCTTTTCTGTATGTAAAGCCCATTTTCCTTTAGGCGGTTTCTTACAGTTCGGTCACAGACGTTGACTCCAGTTTCCTCCCATTCGTTCCTCATTTGTTTTGTTGTGCATTTTCAATTTTTGAGACATATTGCTTTAAGTTTTCTGTCTTGATGCTTTGATGTCTTCGTTGGTCTACCAGTATGTTTGCCTTTAACAACCTTCCAATGTTGTTTGTATTTGGTCCAGACTTTAGACACAGCTGACTGTGAACAACCAACATCTTTTGCAACATTGCGTGATGATTTACCCTCTTTTAAGAGTTTGATAATCCTCTCCTTTGTTTCAATTGACATCTCTCGTGTTGGAGCCATGATTCATGTCAGTCCACTTGGTGCAACAGCTCTCCAAGGTGTGATCACTCCTTTTCAGATGCAGACTATTGAGCAGATCTGATTTGATGCAGGTGTTAATTCTGGGGATGAAAATTTACAGGGTGATTCCATAATTTATTCCTCAGAATTGAGTGAGTCTATTTTTTTTCCCTCTGCTTGGTCTAAAAAAGTAACCGTTACTGACTGCCACAATTTTTTTCCTGATTTCTTATAGTGTTTCTTAAAGCCAGGAAAGTTGCCATTTGAAATGACTTTAGTTTTGTGTCATGTCTGTAATCTGCTTTTTTTCTACAAAATTAAACAACTGAATGAACATCCTCCGAGGCCGGTGATTCCATAATTATTGCCAGGGGTTGTATTACATCAAACACCACCAAAGTCGACAGAAACATTCTCTTTCATGTAGAAAAGAAGTGTTTAATTTCTTTTTACATTTGGTCCATCTTTACTGTCTTTTTAATTTTTCAAAATAAGACTTGTAGTATGAAAGGGGGCATGGCCCACACTGTACAACTTTTCAAGATGAAATTTTTTTGCATGATAAAGATCTGTTCATATTAATTAAATACCAAGAATTACATTTATTCACCTGCAGGTGACACGAATAAAGGAAAATGCATTTTGGACTGAAAAACCCATTGCAAAAATCTGTTAACATTCAAACAGTTAATCAAAATTTATACATTCCCACAATGTTTAAGTGTACTGAATGCTCTACAATGTGCTACACCCATTTTTGCCTTTTAATTTTTTTTTATGTGAAACTGCAGCAAATGTAAACCCTACCTATTCATCCTCTGCCTTGACCAGGACTCTCATCTGCACCAAGAGTTGCACATACATTCAGCGGACACTCAATGGCTTACGTTATTAAGATGAGTTTGACTCGTAGCAGTCACAGCAGGAAGGCTTTTACATCTTCAAAAAGTCAGTCCAATAAACACAAATCATGGTCCAATGACACAGATAAAAGATCAAAAACTTGCCTGCCAAATTTAATAGCAGTCAGTCGCAAGTTGGTGCCACAAAGGGGAAAGTAATAATCTGAATTTATGTGCATAGAAAAGCATAAAATTCATACCTTGGCAACGTATCCATCAAAAACCATCAGTTCCATAGGGAAAAGGGGGGGAAGATATTTTTGTGTGTAATTTGCATAATGAGGCAATCCTCACCGAATTGTAGGGTTCAACTCAGACATGATCCCCAATCATACCAGGTGAATTTCGTGCAATTCAGTGCATCTTCAGATTATTTTTTGCACTTGTGGAACCCCTAGTGACAAATGTTTACAAGATTTGGTACACAGTCTTTGCACGTTCTATATCCCTGTGATAAGTTACATGCTATAGGAGGTACTGCTGCAAAGATATGTTAAACTTTCTGTTTGACTACTCCCTGTTCTCCTTTATTAAGCTGGCATCTTTCCGAGCTATCATGTACCTTTTAATAACTTAAGCTCTAAATAGCCCATTGATTGGACTTGCAAAAACTGGTGTTGATCAAAGTGATGGCCTGGAGTGAGAAAGATTTTAAAGGTTTTACACATGCTGGAATACTGTGTAAAAACAGAAAAACAGAAAAGGATGCGCCTACATCACAAGATTTGCAACACTCCAAAGAATGCAGGGATATATGAATACTGATTGTGTCTGTACGATCGTGGGAGAGTAAGTCAAAAAATACATTTTCCTTTATTACAGCTCGACCTGGAGGTGAAAAAAAAATGTAAAACTTAATATGCCACTAAAGTGATGTGGTCTACATCATTCCCCAAAATTTCAGCTTGATAAACTGAATGGCGTTAGCCTCACCCACTTTTCTAATTAAAAAGCCAATATGCCACACCCCTTTCAACAATCACAATGTACTTATGCATTTCAATTAAGAGTTTCCCCAAGACTACCCTTATGAAATCTGGTGCAACTCCAATTAGCCAATTTGGAGATATAAACTTTAGACGTTTATGGTGCTCCCTAGCAACCAACAGAGAAGAAATTAATCTGGCTTCCTGGTTTGTGTCATTCTTATTCAAGATCCTGACTTTCAGCTGGATTGATTTACTCAGAGCCATATTTAAGAACTAGAGTCCACAGTTGCACTGAGACGTGTCCCAGCAAGGAGGCGTGGCCGCCATTTTGGATCAGGGCAACTCACTGGGCAGCACACACTGATGCTCAAAGAAATTCATCAAGAAACAGGTGCAAAATGCTGGAAAACTACACATGTTGGCAATGTCACACAAACGGAGGAAGAATGGAGACAAATTTCCTTCGCAAGCAGTTTTGGTTATTCTTGTTACTTTTTCCCGTGACTTTTGGGTAATAAACTGGTGTATATCATGCCTGTGTGCCAAATCTGAGGATTTAGTAACTACCTGGGATTTTATTCAAAGCCGAATTTATTCAGTACTATCTAAAATTGGATTTAATTAATGCAGATGTTGTAAATAAATTAATGCGGCCTGTGTGCCCATCTGGACTGTGTGATATTGTGCCTTCAGTCTACAGAATTTTGGAAGCGGAAAATATCAGATCTGCTTAAATTTTCAATACTAAACAAAGTAAAATAGTTTTGTAGCTGATGACACATTTGGTTTCATAACAATTGGTTGATGAAACCATTCGCTCATAGAATCAGAAATCGTTTACAGCTGCAGGTGTCTCGTCTGCGTCACACAGCGAGTTAAGTATTTGGAATCCTCTCAAAGTTATTTATAGCTCATGCCACGTTCACGTCGGACGCCAAGCGACGCCACAAATTCACATACCTCGCCTGGCGATAGACGCGCCACCATCGCCCGGTGTGTTGCTCTGCTTGAGCCGCGTTCACACCGGATGCCACACGACACCACAAATTCATAATTGCTGCAGTAGCTTGCGGCTGGATGGACGGCCTCTTTCAGCAGTACTTCTGCCTCGTTGAGGGCCTCCTGTCCCGTTCGCAGCGTACAGTGAATGAAGAAAAAAAAAAAAAAAAAAAAACTGGCTGCTGCTGCAGTTCCTCGCTCTCCCCTACAACTCTGTCATAATTGTGTTATAAACCAGTCACCATTTGTTTTATTATACTTCTGTGTAGTTAATAAAATTATCTTCATGGACAATTCATTCGCGAGCACATGCGAAAAAAAAAAAACTGGCTGCTGCTGCAGTTCATCGCTCTCCCCTCAAACTCTGTCATAATTGTGTTAAATAAATGAAGGGCAAAAGGGTCTTAAGTCCTGCTCACAGGTTGGCTGCCAGAGACAGGACATGTCCAAGTATAAACTCCAGACATCTCCACGTCACTACATATCCAGTCCCTGATTGGTCATCGCGGCACGGCAAGACGAAAACGTTCAGATTTTTCAACATGAGGAAGAGGGCGATGTGACACGATGCCGCGCCCCAATCGCTCAAAATCACTTTATTCGCGTCTATCTCGTCGCACTGCGTGGCTTGGACTTATGTGGCGCCCCGACGTGTCCTTCCATAGGGATTACATGGAACCTCTCGCCGCCATCGCTCGCATGCCGTCCGGTGTGAACGTGGCATCAGAGAGAGAGAGAGAGAGAGAGAGCACAGCGCGTGTCAGTGAAAGAACAAAAACTGTCAAAGTCTTCCAATAAAAAGAGCTCCTTCTGCCTGCGTAGCTAGTGACACATTAAGGCTTTATTTTACAGATGAAAGCCTTCATGTTTCCAAAGTTTGCTTAAATAAGCCGCAAAGACGGTGTGAGAGTGACGAGTCTCTCGTTCACTCAAAGACAGAGAGAGAGACTGACTACATGCTGTAAAAAAGCAGCAAAGCAATTCTAATCAACGATCATCTTCACCACACAGCTTCAGTGAAACAATAAAGTGTGAAAAACTGATTCAGAAAGTTTTTCCACCAAGGGTTCCAACTTCTTTACTACTTACATAAGTATTTTTTAAATTTTCTATTATTATTGTTTATGCACCAATGACACCAGATCAAATTACTTGTATGTGAGAACTTACTTTGCAATAAATTTGATTCTGATTTGACAATCAAATGAGTCCAGATTTACCTCTTGTTCAAACAAGACAATTAGGGGTTATATTGTTTTTAAAAAGTATACAATCCCACTCAGAAATGTTAAAAAGGAAAAACCTAAACTGTTAACATGCCTGTCTTACTGGATTAAAGGTACAGTGTGTCATTTTTGAAGAGGAGAGCAAATGCTATGTCCATCAGACAATGTGTTTTTAAACTTTTCAATGTTATTTATTTTATTAACTTAGACCGAAACATGCAAAAAATAACTGATATTACAACACAAGTGTCATTTTTTTTGTCTATTATTCTTGCTTTCAATGCATCTAAAACCAGTCAAAATGACTTGCAACGCGCGTGTACAGATGAGCTTGTGCTGCTGAATGGAATGTGGGGGTGTCAGCGTAAGTTTAATACTTTCCTTACATATCCAGGTAAGAATGGTATTTAACATGTATTTTGCAAGCTTTTTATCATGCATGTTTGCTCACGTATCTGCATTGAAAATGCACATGAAACATTTACATATGGGCACTTCAATATTTTGACCGGTTAGGAGGTCACGTGTCATATCGCTGTCCATGAAAGGACATCCGCGTAAGGTAGACAGCATTGGGAGTGTGGCCTAGTTCTTAAATAGGATTAGATTTGTTTAAATTTTTTGTGTCTGAGTTACATATGTGCAGGGTTTTGTATCAGTTCTGAAAAACGTCACCGCCACAGCTTCTACAGTCCAAGTCTGGAGTATTGCATTTAGTGGGAGAGAGAGAGAGAGGGGAAAATAAAAGAGGCTCCCAGTCCATTCGGGCTTGAACCCATAATGAAGGGGAAAAACTGAGCAGCGACACGCCAAATGCAGCTGAAACACTGCCTGGTGGTCAATACACACAAGCAAGACTGTTCATGTGATGCCACGTTTCCGACGTGACATGACCGTGCCATTTACACAGCGATCCTGAGCAAAAAGTGAGAAGCCAAAAGAACTTTCTCTTTTTTAATTTTTGTGATATTGGTGATTTAAAAATTGGATGCAGCACTGATTTCACTTGATACAGAAAAAAGATGCTAGCTCAATAAGTCATGGCTTATATATATATATATATATATATATATAGTATATATATATATATATGGGGGGGCACTGCAGTCTGAGATAGTGACAGTAAAAAGAGAGACAGGGTCAGAACAGAGATGGGGAGAGATACGCAGCAAAGACATTGCCCGATCAGAACTCCAAACCGGGGGACGCTGCTACCCGCACACTGTAGCATGTAGTATGCACCTTAGGGCCCTCTCACACCGTGACGATTTAGCCAGCGTATATTGACGTATGAAAAATACAAGCCCAATTCCAATGAAGTTGGGACATTGTGTAAAATATAAATAAAAACATAATACAGTGATTTGCAAATCCTCTTCAACCTATATTCAATTGAATACACCACAAAGACAAGATATTTAATGTTCAAACTGATAGACTTGTTTTTGTGCAAATATTGCTCATTTTGAAATGGATGCCTGCAACACGTTTCAAATGAAGCTGGGACAGTGGTATGTTTACCACCTTTCCTTCTAACAACACTCAATAAGCATTTGGGAACTGAGGACACTAATTGTTGAAGCTTTGTAGGTGGAATTCTTTCCACATTCTTGCTTGATGTACGACTTCAATTGTTCAACAGTCGGGGATTCTCCGTTGTCGTAATTTGCGCTTTATAATGCGCCACACATTTTCAATGGGCGACAGACCTGGACTGCAGGCAGGCCAGTCTAGTACCTGCACTCTTTTACTACGATGCCACGCTGTTGTAACACAGATGCAGAAAGTGGCTGGCATGTCTTGCTGAAATAAGGAGGGACGTCCCTGAAAAAGGCATTGCTTGGATGGCAGCATGTTGTTGCTCTAAAACCTGGATGTACCTTTCAGCATTGATGGTGCCATCACAGATGTGTAAGTTGCCCATGCCATGAGCACTAACACACCCCATACATCACAGATGCTGGTCTTTTGAACTTTGCGCTGGTAACAATCTGAATGGTCTTTTCCCAGTCTTTGTCTGGAGACAAAACGTCCATGATGTTCCAAAAACAATGTGAAACTTGGACTCATCAGACCACAGCTCACTTTTCCACTTTGCGTCTGTCCATTTCAAATTAGTATGGGCCCAGAGAAGGCGGTGCATTTCTGGATATTGTTGATGTATAGCTTTTGCTTTGCATGGTAGAGTTTTAACTTGCACTTGTAGATGTAGCGACGAACTGTGTTACTGACAATGGTTTTCTGAAGTGTTCCCGAACCCACCAACGGTAAGATCCTTTACACAATGATGTAGGTTTTTAATGCAGTGGCCGCCTGAGGGATCCAAGGTCATGGGCATTCAATGTTGGCTTCGGCCTTGCCACTTACATGTAGAAAGTTCTCCAGATTCTCTGACCTTCTGAGATATATATGGCTGTACATGATGGAATCCCTAAATTCCTTGCATTGAATGTTAAGAAACATTGCTCTTAAACTGTTGGACTATTTTTTTATGCAGTTGTTCACAAAGTGGTGATCCTCATCCCATCTTTCCTTGTGAACAGCTGAGCCTTTTGGGGATGCTCCCTTTTATACCCAATCGTGACACTCACCTGTTTCCAATTAGGTGTTCTTTGAGCATTCATCAAACTTTCCCAGTCTTTTGTTGCCCCCATCCCAATTTTTTTTGAAATGTGTTGCAGGCATCCATTTCAAAATGAGCAAATATTTGCACAAAACAAAGTCTAGCAGTTTGAACAGTAAAGATCTTGTCTTTGTTGTGTATTTCAATTGAATATAGGTTGAAGATGATTTGCAAATCATTGCATTCTGTTTTTATTTACATTTTACACAACGTCCCCACTTAATTGGAATTGGGGTTGTACAACCGAATACGCTGGATGCGTTGAATAAGTTATTGCAGCTGTCCGGTCGATATGGTACAAGTTTGAACAACTTAAGTCTGGCTTGGTTTGCTCCACTGGCAGAACCCTTTTTTTTTTTGGCAGGTGGACCACATAGATATTGACAAGCACGTCACTAAGCAAGCATGCGCAGTCTCGTGGCCTCTCCCCTTCACACGGAGGTTAAACAGAGTAATTTAACCTTTTTTTATTTAAATTTTGTCTTGGTGGATCATGGGATTTATTTTCATTGCATGCAGAATGCAGAAGAATCAACTGATGCCTGCAGTAAACGCCAACGTGAATGAATGAGATGCTGTGACCCTTTCAAGTTTTAAAATAAGTTAATTGTCTTGTTGAGGCACAAAGCACTGGCATCCTCTTCTTCAGGCTGAGAAATGCACAAAACACATAGGGACTTCTTTTAAAATGCTACATTTCTTCAGCTACAACAAAGGAACTTAAGTATCTTAAGACAAACGTTTTCTAAAATCAGGACGCTTTATGTGGATAAGTTTTCTTCAGGCTGTGATGATGAATCCAACTGAAGCAAACAGGCAAGATTAAGACTTTATATTTATTCAGTGTGTGAATGGTTTTAATATTTGTAACACATGGAAGTGTTTGCATGAGGACTGCAAATTTCAGATGTTCAGCCAATCAATGGACAGCATCAATGGGCGTATTTCAACTCATGAGTAACTTACAAGAAACGTGCATCAACAATCGCAAAATTTACCTACAACTTATGGCCCACATATGCGGGACGTATGATACGTTTGTTGGTATGCGTCAAAAATATTGTGCTTGCCCAAAACTTTGACATATTCACCGTATATCAGCATGCTTCAACGTGCTCTTAACTTATACAAAACTTACCCATAACTTATTAGACGTACGCTTGCATATGCCAGCGTTTTAATACGGTCAGCACACACTGGCTAAATCATCAAGATGTGACAGGGGTGTTAACCACTCATCCACAGCCTCCCCCAACTAGACATAACTTTTGAACTGTTCACAGTAGATGCATGAAATAATGTTCAGGAACTGTTCTTAGGTACAAGATGTCTACTGTGTATTTGCCAGGCTATACCTTGTTGAAAACTATATGCCTGTGGTACTAACACTTGTGTAGACTTATCATCTTTATATTATTATGTTGTTTGATTTCCTGTTTTCTGTTTCTTGAGCTTTGTAAAACCTTGCAATTGTTAGAATGGCCCAAGCAGTGGGTTACCTCTTGAGTCTGGTCTGCTTGAAGTTTTTTCCTTAGTATCATCAGAGGGAGTTTTTCCTTACTACTGTCACCTGTGTGTTTGCTCTAAAGGTTGATAAGGTTAGACCTTACTTGTGTGAAGCACCTTGAGGCAGCTTTGTTATGATTTGGTGCTGTATAAGCAAAATAAATTGATACTGAAATTGTAATATATTAAATGTTTGTGCTTGGAGCAAAAATTTGGCCCACTGTATCTCCACATTGCAGTGCATTAGAGCCTTCAAATTTTCTTATTTACTTCTCATATTGTAATAGTTGGGCATCAAAGTCCAACCCATCATCCACATCATGACACTGGGGTCACATATTAAATAGGGAATAGTGAAATACGGTGGGGACCTTGTGTACTGTGTGGCCGCTACGGTAGCCGTGAAGGCCCAACAGGAACCCTGCACAAGAGGTGGCTAACGGGGCTCTGGTGAAACAAGAAGTCAATGTGTTTGTCAAGAACCATGTGTTTGTTGGTGTGCAATGACATTCCTACGTTAAACGAACCCATGCACAGGTGTTTCTGGATCAACCCTGGATGTAGAACTCCACCATCCTGTCCAGGAATCATCCAAGAGACTGTCTTCCTCGTTACAGATGGATTGCCACGTCTATAGGGGTGGCTAAGTACAAGGTGTATTAGAAAAGTATCCAACCTTATTTTTTTTCAAAAACCATATGGATTTGAATCACGTGTGATTGCGTCAGCCAAGCTTGAACCTTCGTGCGCATGCGTGAATTTTTTCATGCCTGTCGGTTGCGTCATTCGCCTGTGAGCAGGCTTTGAGTGAGGAGTGGTCCACCCCTCTCATCGTTTAAGGATGGCCCAGAGCGACTGGTGGTGCGCCGCGCTCCGAAGCCGCCATCCACAGGCTGAACAACCATTTCATTTCTAAACGGATGGCTGTGTGGATCCGTGACCATTGTGTGCAATTTTTCTGGTTATCACAAGAGCTGGACATCAACCATTTTCCGGCAGATTTCACTTTTAACAAGAGATTTTGTCATGGAAAGCCGAGCGGAGGCTTCGCGCCTCACGATGGATTCGCTACTGGAACGAGACAAAACCACCTCCGTTTTGGTCTCACAGGACGGCTTTGAGATGCGTTCAGACAGCTGTCGATGGTTTTTCCATCGAGTGATTATCCGAGAAATTGTGGATGTGCCTGGACATGCCAGAACATGTCCTGTGAGGCTTCATCACAGTGTTGCTTTGCGCCATGCGTAACCGCCGCGACACGTGAAGCCTCTGCTCCTCTTTCCATGACAAAAACTCCTGTAACAGTGGAATGTGCCGTTCATTTCCAAACTGGACGCTGTGTTTTATCCGGGATGTCATCTGGCTAGCACAGGAATTGTGAAAAGACGGGGACATCAGCACTTTTTCGGCACATTGAGACAGACGTGCGGAGGAATTCCGCGCGGATGGTCACGGATCCATACAGCCATCCGTTTAGAAATGAAATGGTCGCTCAGCCTGTGGATGGAGGCTTCGAAGCGTGCCGCACCACCAGTCGCTCTGGGCCATCCTTAAAGCGACAGTAACACTCCGTAATCTCTTTGAAGCCCATAAAATTTTCACCAAAAACCATCTGAATTTCTCGAATGGTGTCCACTTTGATGTCCCTCACAGTTTATGAAAAAATTTTGATCAAGCAAAGCGGCAGTCTCTGAGCCATTCCTAAACAATGAAAAAGACGACGAGAGGGGTGGACCACTCCTCACTCAAAGCCTGCTCACAGGCGAATGACGCAACCGACAGGCGTGAAAAAACTCACGCATGCGCACGAAGGTTCAAGCTTGGCTGACGCAATCACACGTGATTCAAATCCATATGGTTTTTGAAAAAAAAATAAGGTCGGATACTTTTCTAATAGACCTCGTATTATTCGCAACAAAATTGAATTTCTTCATTTATGAGGCATTAAACATGAAAATTAAAAAATAATTTCACACCAATATTTCAAATGCATGCTGCTGATGTATAATTGACATAAAAAGAACTATACCGCTGAAAAGAGCATGTCTTCATGAATACAGGCACAAATATTAAGGTAGTATCATGTCATTGTTTTCTCAAAGAGAGAAAAAAAATTATTTCTTTTAGCAAAATTCTCACCACTACAGTACTTCATCATGACAAATAAATGACAAAATTTGAAAGATCTGATGGGTTTCAATGTGGAGATACAGAGGGCAAAAATCCCTCTGAAGCACTTTAAAAAAAAAAAAGTTTTCAGCAAGCTTGTATTAACACTGGAGAATACGTAACTGTGGCTAAGAAAAACTGAAAATTGTTTATTTGAGACTGTTTGTCTTTTCTGTTTGGTCAAACCAAAGTAGCCGTGTGAAAGCTGTCACGGCCCATGGCCTGGACCAAAGCAGCAAAATTTGGTCCAACCAAAATAAGTGGTCTCTATCTGGATGGTCCAGTGCATTTGCAGTGTGAAAAAAACTTTTTGGTTAGTTAAGACTTTTGGACCAATTACAGGATGATGAGGCAGGTGATATTCACCCATTAAACAGCAGCAGAAGAAAAAAAAACAAAGAATGTAATTAATTTACCTGATTAAAATCGGGTGATTCTCTGCACTGTTGTCCGTCTTTTCTCCTCGTTAAAGATAAAACATCCGTTTTGTCGTGGTCACTGCAGCAGGTGGTAAAAGTTGAAAATTTTAAACTTTTGATGGCAAGCGCCATCACATGCTGCTGGTGAAAATACCATAACACTAATAGTGTATTTACAATAAAAGGAATCCAGTCATTTTTCTGTGTTCAAACAAACTATACACCAATTTGACAACAAGTCAATGTCAGACGCATGCACATCTAAAAGCCAATCAATGTCAAGTGTGGGGAGACGCAGGCTACACAGAACACGATGTCAGGATGTAAATACACCAGGAATAGCTCTTTAGAGTCATGGCAACATTGCAATGTGATTCCAAACTAATAGGACCAAATGTATACAAACATGGACCTTGGATCAGACCTGGTTCTGGAAAAATGCCCTGACTAAAAACAGCACCTTTTTCTGTAGTGCTCATTTTTAAAATAAAATCAGTGCCACACCCCATTTTCAAAGCCCCAATATATCAAAAAACAAAAAAACAAAACACTAATGACAATTAAGGCTTAGACTTTGTATGTTGTTTACTGGGAATAATATTATGAAATAATAATATGAAAGTATGGACTAACTGGACATGGCCAGTTGGAAAGGCTCCAGTGATCTGCTATGGACTGACATGTCCTAATGTCATGACATGACTGACAAACGCACTGGCAACCTGTACAAAGCTGTATTAGAAATACAAAATTCTATTCGTATGCAGCACTTCTGATTGGTCAATATAGATCACGTGATTATGACAGTATGCACCTTTACTTGTCTAGGGCTAAAATTACCTTCAGAAGTGATCATCTTAAATGCTTTCTGTAGTTCCAAAATCTTTGTAACATCTATCTTTCTAACTTTGCAGTAGTTAATTACTACATGAAGCAGGAAAAAGAAGCTTTAATACAACCCCAATTCCAATGAAGTTGGGACATTGTATAAAATGTAAATAAAAACAGAGTACAATGATTTGCAAATCCTCTTCAACCTATATTCAATTGAATACACCACAAAGACAAGATATTTAATGCTCAAACTGATAAACTTTATTGTTTTTGTACAAATAATTGTTCATTTTGAAATGGATGCCTGCAACACATTTCAAAAACGTTGGGACAGTGGCAACAAAAGACTTGGAAAATTGATGAATGCTCAAAGAACACCTAATTGGAAACAAGTGAATGTCATGATTGGGTATAAAAGGAGCATCCCCAAAAGGCTCAGCCGTTCACAAGCAAAGATGGGGCAAGGATCACCACTTTGTGAACAAGTGCGTGAAAAAAGAGCCCAACAGTTTAAGAACAATGTTTCTCAATGTTCAATTGCAAGGAATTTAGGAATTCCATCATATAAACAGCTTGGGACTCCGACGAGCACGGTCGCATCTCCTCCACTCTCCCTTATCTCTGTTCTCTGCTTTAACCTTCAAGTCCCTACTTCACCAGACTGTGAATTCTTCAAATTAATGGATACTGGATCTACTGGACTACTACGGATTAACCATGGAATTGATCAGCTGGTCTCTGAACGCTACTGACACCATTTTTTCTACAAGAAGGTCAGGACCGGGGGATCCTACCTGCCCAGATGGAACGTATCTTGCGGGCTATGTTCTCAACTCCTGGAGTTCCTGGTGTGTGGCATGCTTGGAGCCTTTCTCCGTTGAGGACAGTCCGAGGATTTATTCATTTTGGTCTTTATGGTAGCAGGGCTGGTACTTTTTGGCTTATGTGCTGCCCTGATCTACCGGAAAATTGGCAAGACAGCGGCACCAAGAACCACGGCCCCTCGCTTGTCCGTCATGATTAACGACGTTGGCAAGGCAGTGCATTCTCAGACTGCGATGACTCGAACTCAGACACAAATTGGATGACATCTGGAGCAGATGCGTGCCTTGCAGTTGAAGTTGAAGATTTAGAGGCCGGTGAATATTCTTAATTCATAATTGGGATTTTGTTGTTCAAGTGGAACTGTTAAAAGTGTTTTTCTCTGCTCAAATCATAACATTACAGGCTTATCAAGCCTGAAGGTCAAATTGCCCAACTGTTTTCCCTCCAGAGGAATTTATTCGGCCTGGGGATCATTTGGCTGTTTCTTATCTCAACTCGCAAAGACAAACTGCTTTTCACAGGACTGAAGCATGCTCCATTCCCTCCCCCCCACCCCCCTATCCCCAATCAACATCTGCTAACATCACTCCTTTCCCCTTCTGCGGGAGCGGTGCAGTTTTAGCTGCAGCCCCCGTTCTTCCCCCCAAGCCGACGGCGGCACATCTCAGGGTTGCTGCGTGGCCTTGACCCACTTGCCTCAATTCAAATAACAGACTTCTTCAAACTTAGTGCACATAAACACTGTCAAATGTGTATGTGCTGTCTTTAATTCTGATGTGTGCCATTATTACGGTAAACAAGTAATAATTGTGGACTAATTGCTGCCTGAGTTAACTTGAGTGTAAACATAATTTCTCCACTGTGAGATCAACAAAGTATATCTCATCTCATCTACAGTCCATAATATAATCAGAAGATTCAGAGAATCTGGAGAATGTTCTACACATAAGCGGCAAAGCAAAAAACCAACACTGAATGCCCGTGACCTTCTATCCCTCAGGCAGCACTGTATTAAAAACCGACATCAATGTGTAAAGGATCTAACTTTGCATGGGCTCAGGAACACTTCAGAAAACTATTGTCAGTTAACAGTTCGTTGCTGCATCTACAAGTGCAACTTAAAACTCTACCATGCAAAGCAAAAGCCATACATCAACAACATCCAGAAACGCCACCACCTTGTCTGGGCCCAAGCTCATTTGAAATGGACAGACACAAAGTGGAAAAGCGTGCTGTGGTCTGATGAGTCCACATTTCAAATTCTTTTTGAAAATCATGGACATCTGTTCTCGGACAAAAGAGGAAAAGGACCATCCAGATTGTTACCAGTGCAAAGTTCAAAAGCCAGCATCTGTGATGGTATAGGGGTGTGTTAGTGCCCACGGCATGGACAACTTACACATCTGTGATGGCACCGTCAATGCTGAAAGGTACATCCAGGTTTTGGAGCAACACATGCCATCCAAGCAACGTCTTTTTCAGAAACGTCCCTGCTTATTCAGCAAGACAATGCCAAGCCACATTCTGCACGTGTTACAACAGCCTGGCTTCGTAGTAAAAGAGTGTGGGTACTAGACTGGCCTGCCTGCAGTCCAGACCTGTCGCCCATAGAAAATGCGTGGCGCATTATGAAGCACAAAATACGACAACGGAGACCCCGAACTGTTGAACAACTGAAGTCGTACATCAAGCAAGAATGGGAAAGAATTCCACCTACAAAGCTTCAACAATTAGTGTCCTCAGTTCCAAAACACAGTGTTGTTAGAAGGAAAGGTGATGTAACACAGTGATACACATACCACTGTCACAGCTTTTTTGAAAGTTGTTGCAGGCATCCATTTCAAAATGAGCATATATTTGCACAAAAACAATAAAGTTTATCAGTCTGAACATTAAATATATTGTCTTTGTGGTGTATTCAATTGACTATAGGTTGAAGAGGATTTGCAAATCATTGTATTCTGTTTTCATTTACATTTTATACAGCGTTCCAACTTCTTTGGAATTGGGGTTGTATGAATGGGATTTGAACCAAAGGCTAAAGATTAAAAATCTGACATCCTACCACTTATGCTATCACATTCTAGAGGAACTCATAGCGTAGTCACCATACATGCTAGCGGAGAAACCCTATTCTTGACGGTGGGTACACATTACTTCCAGCGAAGTGGCGAATTCGAAGGTAAGAATTCGTACTTCAGTGCCTGACTGCTCGGTGAAAACACAGTCAGGCTGTATGCTGTTTGCTCGGTTACGAAAGACCTAGATGTGATCAAATTCCCATATGCCCGCCCCTGCCTATACTTAATCTAAAATCTAATCCTGCTTCTGTATTTAACACCTGACCATCAACCATATGGAAAGCCACTTTGTACTTCAAACATGATCCCGGGAGTTGGCGTGATAGTCAGATGTCACGTGTTGTGCAGCTGCCTGGTGAACGGTTCAAGAATGTGCATCCATACCAAATTACAATTTTCACATTTAAAAGTTGTGGTCAGTGCAGGGAGCAAACACGCACTAGCACAAACGTTACTCAGTAAGGCAACTATGGACCTACAGTAACTTGTTGAGAATGTGTATGATGTGACCCCTTTAAATATGCAACCTAGCCCATCACCTCCACAAACAGCCTGAAGGCATCAGAATCAAACAACAAAGTGGCAGTTCGAACAAAAACTAAATATGTGACTTAAGATCACGCACACTGCAGGAAAGTTGTACTTCATTGCATTGCACGGGTGTGTCTATTTTTCTTGTCACTGAATGAGCAATCTGCTACAATAGATGCAGGCCTCATGGTACCCGCAAGGAGGGGGGTGTTTTGCATTTCCATTCAAAATCCGGCAATATTTCTACATTTACCAGATAATAAACCTATGTAAACACAGACATTAGCCGTCAAGGTGTATGCTGTGGCTTTAGTCGATCAATGTACCTTAAAATAAGAACAGTGTGTAGATAATTCCTCCTTAACGCAACACCCGTAACATCAACAAATGAACCACTTTTTGCATTGTTAGCGGCAGCGCGTCGGGATGCACGAGCGCTTTGTGCACATGGCAAAAGCAACACGAAAGAGCTTGTTTAATGAAGACCTATTATATACACGAACACACATTCACGATGCTCTATTGAAAAAGTGTGTCGCTTACAAATTACAAAATCATCCAGCTGTTGAAGAGTTTAGCGCGACGAGCAGCGAGCTAATTTAGCTACTGTGATGTTAGCTAGCGTTAGCCTGAACGCCTACACCGGTAACTAGTCCGCAACACAAATATGTCACACAGTCTCGCTAGATTTGCTGATAAACGTGCATTTCACTTGATCTCATAACGGTAATTGAGCACCAGATTGTTATTTCATACCTTTAATCGTTTTAGCCGAAATTCCTCTGAATCCGCCATGTTTTAATTACGTTGCAGGCGCCGCGCCTCCTCATAGCGCGAGCCGAGAGCAAACTACCGACAGTCACAGACGGCCAACAATACATCTGTATGAAGCCGCTTCCGCCTGTTAAATAATAATAACATAACAATAATAATAATAATAACAATATACACACACACTTTCAATCAGACCTATTCAACCCCCTCACCTCAACACCTGTGGCAACAAACTTTGAAAAAGTAATGCAATTACTAATTACTGATTACTCCTTGAAAAAGTAACTTATGATTACTCAGTTTTAAAAGTAACTAAGTTGGATTACTAGTTACTTTATTAGTTACTTTCAGCAGCTGCTGACAACACCCCCCTGCCACCTCAAAATGAAAATGATAACCTATTTTGCCTATAGGTGCAGTCAGGCCTACGTCACTTCCGCTTAGTTACAGCCGGCATTTTGGATCACCACTGAAAACAAACTGTATGCTAGAGGTGGGCGATACCGGGAATTTTGGTCTTGATCTGATACCAAGTAAATACAGGCCCAGTATCGCCGATATCGATACCAGTACCGATACTTTTTCATATTTAAGCTTCATAGATCCAAAGGAATCAAAGACCTAGGATAGAATTTTGCCAAACATTTTACGTGACAACAAAATACTTTATTATCACAATCAACATTTTTGTTTAATTAAAAAAAATAAATTACTCAACACAACTTAAAACAAAATCTCCTGAGGTAGAGGGCTGACAAACCGCAATATACATCACGTGGTGCCGCAACAACAAAAGACTTGGGGGGGGGGGGTGCACTGCTGTGTGTTGTGTGACACAGTGCAGCGCTGTTCTTACAGACAGAGAGTAGACTTTGATGAATCTGCGTGTGCAGCAGTCAGTGCATGCAAGAGAGAGAAAAAAGCTTGAGTATCGATCTTTTTACACAAGGATCGTTCAATATCAATACCAGCGTTGGTATCGATATTATTGATATTAGGATCGATCCTCCCACCTCTACTGTATGCGCACTCACAACCATTGTTGATATAGTCATCTTTACCGCTGTTTATTCGCAAATGCCTGCTGATTTGGTCATACCAAATGGCGTATAAGTACAGTTGTATGCAAAAGTTTGGGCACCCCTGATAATTTTCATGATTTTCCTTTATAAATCATTGGTTGTTTGAATCAGCAATTTCAGTGAAATATATAGCAGACAAACACAGTGATATTTGAGAAGTGAAATGAAGTTTATAGAATTTACAGAAAGTGTGCAATAATTCTTTAAACAAAATTAGGGAGGTGAAATTTGAGCACCCCAACAGAAAAAAAAAAAATACATTGATATTTAGTAGATCCTCCTTTTGCAGAAATAACAGCCTCTAAACACTTCCTATAGGTTCCAGTTAGATTCTGGATTCTGGTTGAAGGTATTTTGGACCATTCTTCTTTACAAAACATCTCAGGTTTGTTGGTTTCTGAGCATGGACAGCCCAGTTAAAATCACACCACAGATTTTCAATAATATTCAGGTCTGGGGACTGAGATGGCCATTCCAGAATGTTGTACTTGTTCCTCTGCATGAATGCCTTAGTAGATTTTGAGCAGTGTTTATGGTCGTTGTCTTGTTGAAAGATCCAGCCCCGGTGCAACTTCAACTTTGTCACTGATTCATGAACATTGTTTTCAAGAATCTGGTGATATTGATTGGAATCCATGTGACCCTCAACTTTAACAAGATTCCCAGTACCTGAACTGGCCACACAGCACCACAGCATGATGGAACCACCTCCAAATTTTACTGTAGACAGCAAGTGTTTTTCTTGGAATGCTGTGTTATTTTTCAGCCATGCATACAGCCCCTTGTTATGTCCAAATTACTCAATTTTAGTTTCATTAGTCCAGAGCACCAATATTCAAAATGAAGTTGGCTTGTCCAAATGTGCTTTAGCATACCTCAAGCGACTCTGTTTGCGGCATGTACACAGAAAAGGCTTCCTATGCATTACAGCGTTATACAGCATCTCCTTCTGCAAAGTGCGCTGTATAGTTGAACGGTGCACAGTGACACTATCTGCAGCAAGATCATGTTGTAGATCTTTGGAGTAGGTCTGTGGGTTGACTATGACTGTTCTCACCATCCTTCACTTCAGCTTATCTGAGATATTTCTTGGCCTCCCTCTTTGGCCATTAACTACTACTGTGACTGCGGTCTTCCATTTCCTCACTATGTTCCTCACAGTAGAAGCTGACAGCTGAAATTTCTGAGATAGCTTTTTGTATCCTTCCCCTAAACCATGATGTTGAACAATCTTTGTTTTCAGGTCATTTGAGAGTTGTTTAGAGGCTCCCATGTTGCCACTCATTATAGAAGAGATGCAAAGAGGAGAAACATTTGCAAATGGCCACTTTAAATACCCTTTCTCATGACTGGATTCACCTGTGTAAGGAGGTCAAGGGTCAGTGAGCTTACCAAACCAATTTTGTGTTCCACTAATTAGTGCTAAATGTATTCAAATCAATAAAATGACAAGTGTGCCCAAATTTATGCACCTGGCCAATTTTGTTTAAATAATTATTGCACACTTTCTGTAAATACTAGAAACTTCATTTCACTTCTCAAATATCAGTGTGTTTGTCTGCTATATGATGTATTTAACTGAAATTTCTTATCCAGACAACCAATGATTTATAAAGGAAAATCATGAAAATTATCAGGGGTGCCCAAACTTTTGCATACAACTGTATGTGGAGAACCTTGATAGGTGTGCAAAAGTTGCTGCAGTTAAAATAAAAAACTTGTAGTTCGATAGCAGGATCGAGCTGATGGCCCACGGCGAGGCGAGCTGCTGCCTGTCCCAGCCCCTGCCTCTCGGTGCCCTCTCGATGCTCTTAGCTGAGCTGAGCATCCCGCGGGGTCCGAAGCGTCTACTTTGAAAAAATTAGAGTGTTCCAAAGCAGGCCCGGTCGCCTGAATACCACAGTTAGGAATAATGGAATAGGACTCTGGTTCTATTTTGTGGGTTTTCTTTCTCTGAACTGGGGCCATGATTAAGAGGGATGGCCGGGGGCATTCGTATTGTGCCGCTAGAGGTGAAATTCTTTGACCGGCGCAAGACGGATAAAAGCATTTGCCAAGAATGTTTTCATTAATCAAGAATGAAAGTCAGAGGTTCGAAGACAATCAGATACTGTCGTAGTTCCGACCATAAACGATGCCAACTAGCGATCTGGTGGCGTTATTCCCATGGCAATCCTTGTTTAATCAGCTGATAGCAGCCAGCCATTTATCCCTTCTGTCTGGACTTTTGTGGCACTTTGGGAGCTCGTAAAAGCACTTTTTGATATTTTAATTTATCATAGTTGGTACAGCCAACTGCAACACACGATCGTGGCATTCTCTGTGAAAACTGGTGTATATTAAGTAAAAAAAAAAAAAAAAAAAAACATGGCAGAACGATGCGAACACGATGGACGTCAAGTAGAAAATGAGCGCGACGGTAATTTGTTTTCAGCGGCTCACTGGTTACTATGCGCGTTGCTATGTGCGCGCATATCAGGGACCCGGATGTCCAACCGTACCTATACTCTCTTTATAGTCACCCTTTCTTGACTTCAGTGAACATAAATACTTCTTTTTATATAAAAAAAAAGGAAAATAAACACATCTTTCTTGACCTCATATTTAACTGTTGACATCACTGTAACGGTAAAACTTTTTTTGTCCAAGTATTTTTCTCAGTCTCTGTATTGAGTTTGAAATTGTCGTGACAACATTGTTTCGGAGAGTCGGAGATGTGAGATCAGACAATGTCTGATTTGATTTCAGTTTGTACAGGGGGTGGTCTAGTGGTTAAGCGTTGGGCTTGAGACCAGATGATCCTTGGTTCAAATCCCAGCCTGACCAGAAAATCACAAAGGGCCCTTGGGCAAGGTCCTTAATCCCCTAGTTCAGGGGTAGGCAACCTGTTCCAGAAAGAGCCATGAGGGTGCAGGTTTTCTTTGCAGCCACTGACTCCACCAGGTGATTTTACTGATTAATATCACTTTGAGCAGATGGAATCAGTTAATCAGTGAAATCACCTGGTGGAGTCAGTGGCTGCAAAGAAAACCTGCACCCTCATGGCTCTTTCTGGAACAGGTTGCCTACCCCTGCCCTAGTTGCTCCTGGTGTGTAATGAGTGCCTTGTATGGCAGCACCCTGACATCAGGGTGAATATGAGGCTTTATTGTAAAGCGCTTTGAGTGTCTGATACAGATGGAAAAGCGCTATATAAATGCAGTCCATTTACCATTTACTGGGGTCAAAAGTTAAAGTTGCTTCAGTTTTGGTAAAAAATTATGTACATTATTGGTTGAGCTAATAGGATTAATAAATGGAATAGTTTTGATGGTGTTGAATGTTTGGTCTCCAAAATAAAGGTCAAACAAGGTCAATGTCTATTGGATTATGTGACATGTGACATATGTTACCCCGTAACGTGATAACTAAGTATGACACATGGTGCAAACTATATTCCTTTTTTAAACCCTGTTAACTCAATTAATAATTTTGATCACTTTTTACCAAAATTGGAGCAACGTTAACTTTTGACCTCGGTACAAATTGAAACTGACCTTTGTCAACATTCTTGCTGTTTTTACCCCATAACTTCATAACATTCAGTCATAGATAGTACAAACTATACCTTTTTGGAATCTTTATGATCAGACAAATAATGTGGTATCATTTTCAATGTGATTTGAACATCTTTTAATTTTGAGACCTGTGTAATTCTTCACTTGACCCCTACCTGGCTGCCTAGTCAAAATTCAAGTGGCCAATTGTTTTTTATTTTTTGTTTTTTCAAAAGATGAACGTCCAAGGAGTATTTGTGCCGAATTTGATGCTTATATCACCATTTGCAGGATTCCTCTGTAAATATTCTCTTATCTGCTGCACTAATACTGTGCAGAGCGCCGGTTCGTGACTCCAACTCAAAACTGTGCAAGAACTGCTTCCATGTCAAGTAACTGTTTTGCATTACTTTACAATATTCAGGAGTATCGTTAGTCCCATTCAGTGACGGCGGCTGGCTCCCCATGGTGAGACTGTTCAACACTTACATGGTATCAGGAGTCAGCCCACTAGTTCTATCTGTATAGTTTAAATTTATATATATTGTGTCTTGAATCTGTTGTGTGTGGCCTGTGTCAAAACCAGAACTGGGAAGATCACTTTTTAAGTGTATTTGGTTGGTCAAAGCTTATTAGTTACTTTGTTAAAAATGTAACAAGTAATGTAACTAGCTTAATTCTACACAATCCTGCTGTTATAAGACTGACTGGTTTGTGTGGTATAAAGGTCCCCTGGTTTGACGTTAGTCACTAGATCGGATTTATTGTTCCTAGGCTAGGTCAAAAAAGTCAAAATGCCACAATCTAGCAACAGAGTCGCCAACATGGCAACACTGAGACAGAGGTGTGTAATGAACAGATAGAATGTGGCTGTTCAAATTCAAATTAAGGACGAGTCAAATTTGTCTGAGCAACTTTTGCTGACTCATGTTGTTCCATTTCTGCACAGCAAAGATAGAAAGTGACACTGGCGTCATGACTATTTTACACATTACATTTATTTTTTTCCCCAGTCATATTTACAGTGCATCCGGAAAGTATAAACACGCTTCACTTTTTCCACATTTTGTTATGTTACAGCCTTATTCCCAAAATGGAGTAAATTCATTTTTTTCCTCTCAAAATTCTACTCACAACACCCATAATGACAACATGAAAAAGTGTTTTTTTATTTTTTATTTTTGCAATTCAAAACAAACAAACAAACAAACAAAAAATAATAAATCACATGTACGTATACTATTCACACACTTTGCTCAATACTTTGTTGATGCACCTTTGGCAGCAATTACAACCTCAAGTCTTCTTGAATATGATGCTACATGCTCAGCGCACCTATCTTTGCAACACCTCTCAAGCTCCATTAGGTTAATGCAGAGCGTCGGTGCACAGCCATTTTTAGATCTCTCCAGAGACGTTCAGTCGGATTCAGGTCTGGACTGGGAACATTCAAGGACTTTGACAGAGTTGTCTTGAAGCCATTCCTTTGATATCTTGGCTGTGTGCTTAGGGTCATTGTCCTGCTGAAAGATGAACCATCGCCCCAGTCTGAGATCAAGAGTGCCTTGGAGCAGGTTTTCATCCAAGATGTCTCTGTACATTGTTGAATTCATCTTTTCCTCAATCCTGACTAGTCTCCCAGTTCCTGCCACTGAAAAACATCCCCACATCATGATGCTGCCACCACCATGCTTCACTGTAGAGATGGTGTCTGGTTTCCTCCAAACATGACGCCTGGCAAAGAGTTCAATCTTTGTCTCAGACCAGAGAATTTTGTTTCTCATGGTCTGAGAGTCCTTCAGGTGCCTTTTGGCAAACTCCAGGTGTGCTGCCATGTTCCTTTTATTAAGGAGTGGCTTCTGTCTGGCCACTCTACCATACAGGCCTTACTGGTGGATTGCTGCAGAGATGGTTGTCCTTCTGAAAGGTTCTCCTCTCTCCACAGAGGAATGCTGGAGCTCTGACAGAGTGATCGGGTTCTTTGTCACCTTCATCTATCCCTCCAGACAATCCTGTCTCAGAGGTCTACAGACAATTCCTTTGACTTCATGCTTGGTTTGTGCTCTGACATGCACTGTCAACTGTGGGACTTTATATGTATACAGGTGTGTGCCTTTCCAAATCATGTCCAATCAACTGAATTTACCCCAGGTATGTGCAACATACCTGGGGTATGTATGTGCAACATACAAAATATCCTAGCAGGCTTGGGTGAATGAAGAACAACCTTTACACAGCCTTGTCCCAGATCCTTGGCCCTGGCCCTCAACACCTGAAATCACGTCGCTCCTTCTACCGCCAATCAGCAACTCTCCATAGCCACAACTACAAAATCATAGAGGCCTGGAACGAAGAGTGGACTCAAAACCATCACCCTGTCCAGTAACCCCTAACACTACCGCACCCACAGATTCTGACCTCCCCTGTCACCTGTGGGTAACCTTAAATCATCTCAGAGCCGGAGTGGGTCTTTTTGGTGCAGATATGCATAGATGGGGGTTGAAACCATCAGCTTCGTGCGAGTGCAGAGCAGAGGCCCAGACCGCTGCTCACATACTGTGTGAATGTAAGATCCTTCACCCTCCCTCCACCCATTGCGACCTTACAATCATAGATGATGATATGGAGAGATGGCTTCAATACCTGGCCAACATTGTTGGATGAGCTTTACAACACTCATACGCAAGAAGAAGAAGAAAAACCCCAGGTGGACTCCAATTAAGCTGGAGAAACATCTCATGTATGATCAGTGGAAAGACGATGCACCTGAGCTCAATTCTGAGCTTCATGGCAAAGGCTGTGAATACTTATGTACATGTGATTTCTGTTTTTTTTTTAATTTGCAAAAATCTAAAAAAAACAAAAACAAAAAACTTTCTTCACGTTGTCATTATGGGGTACTGTGTGTAGAATGTTGAGGAAAAAATTCATTTAATCAATTTTGGAATAAGGCTGTAACATAACGAAACTTTTTAGATGCACTGTATTCCCACTTATTCCAATTAAAGGTCATGGAGGAGCTGGAGTCAATCCCAGCGGTCACTGGACAAGAGGTGGGGTACACCCTGGACAGGTCGCCAGTATGCCACAGAGCCACATATAGAGAGACAAACACATTCACACTCACCTACGGTGAATTTAATTTTCCCAGTTCACCTAACCTGGAAGTGGGAGGAAGCCCACCAATATTTTAACTAGTAGCAGTAATTTAAATGCATTTGTTTTCCTCAGTAACTGTAATGGATTACAATTATACTCAACAAAAATATAAACGCAACACTTTTGGTTTTGCTCCCATTTTGTATGAGATGAACTCAAAGATCTAAAACTTTTTCCACATACACAATATCACCATTTCTCTCAAATATTGTTCACAAACCAGTCTAAATCTGTGATAGTGAGCACTTCTCCTTTGCTGAGATAATCCATCCCACCTCACAGGTGTGCCATACCAAGATGCTGATTAGGCACCATGATTAGTGCACAGGTGTGCCTTAGACTGCCCACAATAAAAGGCCACTCTGAAAGGTGCAGTTTTATCACACAGCACAATGCCACAGATGTCGCAAGATTTGAGGGAGCGTGCAATTGGCATGCTGACAGCAGGAATGTCAACCAGAGCTGTTGCTCGTGTATTGAATGTTCATTTCTCTACCATAAGCCGTCTCCAAAGTCGTTTCAGAGAATTTGGCAGTACATCCAACCAGCCTCACAACCACAGACCACGTGTAACCACACCAGCCCAGGACCTCCACATCCAGCATGTTCACCTCCAAGATCGTCTGAGACCAGCCACTCGGACAGCTGCTGGAACAATCGCTTTGCATAACCAAAGAATTTTTGCACAAACTGTCAGAAACCGTCTCAGGGAAGCTCATCTGCATGCTCGTCGTCCTCATCGGGGTCTCGACCTGACTCCAGTTCGTCGTCGTAACCGACTTGAGTGGGCAAATGCTCACATTCGCTGGCGTTCGGCACGTTGGAGAGGTGTTCTCTTCACGGATGATGCGAAGGAGATGTGTTGCACTGCATGAGGCAAATGGTGGTCACACCAGATACTGACTGGTATCCCCCCCAATAAAACAAAACTGCACCTTTCAGAGTGGCCTTTTATTGTGGGCAGTCTAAGGCACACCTGTGCACTAATCATGGTGTCTAATCAGCATCCTGATATGGCACACCTGTGAGGTGGGATGGATTATCTCAGCAAAGGAGAAGTGCTCACTATCACAGATTTTGACTGGTTTGTGAACAATATTTGAGGGAAATGGTGATATTGTGTATGTGGAAAAAGTTTTAGATCTTTGAGTTCATCTCATACAAAATGGGAGCAAAACCAAAAGTGTTGCGTTTATATTTTTGTTGAGTATATATTTATTTTGTAATTTAATTTCATAACTCTGTTACATGTAACTAGTTACTCCCCAACACTGGGAATATACATACAAAGGGTTTTTTTTTTTCTTTACATCAGTGTGCCCATCAGGCCAACCACATTCATGAGTGTAGGTGAAACTATTACACTTGGGCACAATCACCACCAACCTGAAACATTTTAGGGAAAAAAAATGATTTACAGCAGTAAAAATATAACGGCAAACCTGGCCCCGCCCTAGCTGATAGGAGACCTTTCAACTGCCACAGAATGCCACTGAGGTGCCACTACCTGCCAGTGCCACAAGAAGGATTCTGCTGTCTCTGTACTCACAATTAATTGAGTGATTGATTGATTTCATTAAGGTAAAAATGTATACATGTACACTGACACCTGCTTAAAAAACAGTCGCGGAAGATACTATTGATTCATTGCAATTGGGCAAACTGCTGAGCAGATTCTGCTCATTCGTAAAATGACAGTGTAATATTGTCACTGATGTAATAAACTCTTTCAATGGTGAATATTAACATAAAAAAGTCAAATTAGCAAAGTTAAATTATTAATTTTATTTTTTTATTATTTTTTTTTAATTTGTTTTATTGTAAACCACATCTTTCGTAATCACCAGGGAATTTTGACAGATTGGTCAGGAATCTCCAAAAACACTTTATAATAGTATCATGTAGATCATAGAGCTTTATCTTACATCTAAGGACACATGATACAGTGTAAAAATTATTTCATATTGATGAACACAGTGAGATATGTTCAGCTTCTTTTTTTTTTTATACAGTGGAAAATAATGACTAACTGTAGCAAACATTAGGTTATCAAACTTAAAAACATCTTGTTTTATTTTACTTATTTTCGTTTATTTACTTTAAAAGACACCATGTGCTTGAGCAATAACAGGTGAAGTTGTTCATAAATTTTAAGTTTCTTAAATATTTATTACGGCTACTCTTCAGTTTGTAAATTTATTACTGGTAAACTTTAGAATTAATTTAGATGAGATATACTCATTATCTCACAGGAATTATCAGCATTATCTGGGAACTACTTTTTGCGCAGGAATTCATCAAGCCCGTCGGCCGCGGACTAACACAGAGTACCCAGAAACTGGCTAGAAGTTCGGCCAAAACGAGAGTGTCCACTTGTAGTTTGCCGTAAACTAAACTAGTGGCGCTCATGAGAGTGTGGGAACAGTACTAACCACCACCATACTGCCCAAAATTAAACATTACATTAAAATTAAACAAAGGTAAATATCTTTCTTTTTTTTTGTATGGTGGGCTCGCCCCCCACCCACCGAACCACCCCTGGCCTGTAGTCTCGAGCTTATCCCAGCAGTATATATATATATATATTGCACCAAACATTTTCATCCATTCCTTGGTCACAGTGCCAGTGGGTTGTTATCCCCTCTGATGACAGCAGATGGCGATGTATTGAAAGCGTATATACCGTAAAACGTCGTGTATGCGCGAAACCGAAACAGCATTTGTAGTCGTTCCACTCAACAGGCGTTAAAGCAAATTTTGCGAAGCACAAAACCCACCACCAAAATACTACTTCACAACACGTCAAAGTAATTACAGTTTTTAGCAACCAACCGGTGCAAAACAAAAACAACAACAACGAAAAACAGTTGAGGGTGCATTTATTTTAATCGTTTTGCTGTTTGGAGATTCTAGAAGTAGAGCAACCAGAAGTAAACGCAGCATCATTCGGCAGTAAAATCTCAGTCTATTTCAGCACATTTCTATGTCCGCGGACGGCGCTCTTTCGTCGGCGTCAAACAGGCGTCAGACGGATTCCGGAAGTGGGAGACGGGAGGGATATTAGCCCTGATATATCTTTGGTATTTAACGGCGTTGTGGTTGTCATTTTTCGCGGTTCCCCACAGTGCGGTCAGCGGAGCAGCGAGGCAGTTTTCCTGGTGTAGTTCGGCGGCTGAATGGCGGTGAGAGCGGCGGCGGGCGGCCCGGCGTCTTTGTCCCGCTTCAGGGGCGCTCTGGTCGGCGCGGTGCTGGGCGACTGCGTCGGAGCCGAGTTCGAGGGAGCGGAGGAGGTGCCCATGGAGAACGTACTGCGGCACCTCAACAGCCTGGACGAGGCCACCAAAGGAGCCGGTGGGTGGAGGTTTGACGGTACAGATGTCACGCTGTGAGGTCCAAATGCTTTGAACAGGGCCGGCCCTGAAAAATGTTTGGACCCGAGGCGAGATTTTAGATTGTACCACGATCCAGGTGTCAGGCCTGGGCGCACGAGCTGGTGGTGCAGCCACGTAGTGCCTGGATGGCAACCACCCAGTCAGACGACCAGTGCATCTCCACTTCTGCAGGTTTCCCCTTGTATCCTGTTTCCGGGTGCTCGATCCTCAACACTGATGTGCTGGCATGCCGGATCATGACCAGACAAGCACACCACATGACTGATATGTGGTAGGTAGGTGACTGTCCCTAACAACACAACTGACACACCTCATCTGTGTCTCCTTAAGTAGTCATTCCTTGGACACAGTCATTCCTGGTGCATTCAAGGATCCTCCATAGAGATATTGCCGAAGACATCCAGTCATCACCTTAAGTCCAAGTCTGCCTTACAGCCATATAGGAATCACTTTGACCTTTGTTTTCCTGCAAAGATAATTGGCATGGCTAAATACCCCGGTCCATGGACCTCATGACTTCATAAGCTCTTCCCAGACATCTCTCCATCTCAAAGGTTGAGGACACTCAGACAAGTGTTGGCTGCTAATGTACAATTAATTTATTTTCCATAAATATTTGAATAAAAATACATCAAGTTTTAAAAAATGATTTGTCGTACTTTATACACATACATCCAGTACTTTGGAAACGTTTTAGGCACATTTAATGCATCATGAAAGCATTAAAAATGATAAAAAACCCAAAAATATAAATAAATGTGATGAATTTCAACTTCATTGATAGTTGATATGAAAACTGGGTTCCGTTTGTGTGATTTGTGGTTAGTGCACTTGGTTTCAATGCTGAAGGTTCCCAGTTCAAACCTCACCTCTGCCACATTTCTCCATGTAAAGTGGAGTTGCATCAGGAAGGGCATTCGGCGTAAAACTTGTGCCAAATCAACATCTGAGTTGGATCAACTGTGGTGACCCCGAGTGCAAACAAGGGAGCAGCTGAAGGGACTTGTGTGATTTTCAGTATATAATTCACACCAGAGTATAAGTCACAGGACCTCAAAAAGTATATATAAACTGTATGACAAAACTTGACAAATCAGACACATACTGTTCTTAACTTAGATTTTAGTGCTTCCATTTTTTTCCCCAATAGCTTCAATGTCATGCAAGTCAGCAACTCCACATGCGCATGATGACTTTCAGCGATGTTAACATGATGTACCATCAATACAGTATTTACCTGTAAAAGGTAGATCATGTTTTTCCACAGTAATCAGGTTTCACCATGAGAACCTCAACATTGTTCATTGATGGATCTGTTTTAATAAATCCACAAAAACAACACATGTTGATTTTTTTATTTATTTATATATTTTTTTATCATAAATAAACACTTTCTTACACACTACAGTGTCTCTGTCTGGGAAGAGTTTATGAGCTGTGCCAATGCTGAACAGCGTTGCTTGTCGAGTCTTTTACAGGAGAATGAAGGTCCAATTCTTTAAGGTCCTAGTGCTTGCAGTCTTCCTGTGTGGATGTGAGATGCAGATGCTCAGCAGCACCCAAAAGTGATGACTGCATATTTTTAGTACGAGGTTTCTTTGGAGGAGTTTTGGATATCTCTGGAATATCTGAGTCAAGCGTACAATTACTTAGGGAGCATCATATGGGAGGGTGCTACCTGCACCAGTGCTGAGGACCTCAGCAACTGGAAAAGTCCAAGCGGTTTCCCATGTGTACCCTGGATACTTTCTAGAAATTTTGGAAGAACCAAACACAAATGTATGTGGGTGGTTACCAGCTAGGACCCAGAGCAGTTACTTATTGTAGTGCACACCTGTTGACTGATGGGGCTTCAGTTGAACATGATTCAGGATAGATTTTTAGCACTGTCTGCTTCTAAACTTTCCCAAAGGACTGTGTTTTCTTTTTTTTTTTTTTGTCTGCAGTATTACAGTTCCCACATAAACGTATAAAGGCGAGATGAAGGAAAGTCAGAATTCTGACTGCTTGAATTCACTTTTCCATCCATCTGTTTCCTAAACCCAACTATTGTAGTTCAGAGTCATGGGCTGGTGTAGCCTGTCCCAGCAGTCACTGGGTCACAGGCAGGGCACACCCTAGACAGGCTGCCAGTCAATCCCAGAGCTGCACATGTAGACAGATAAACACATTTATACTTGCACCTATGCTCAATTCAGTCACCAATTCACCGAACCTGCATGCAGCCTTCACACAGAAAGGACCAGGTCAGAAAAGAACCTCCAACTTTCTCGCTGTGAGGGAACAGTGCTAACAGCTTAGCCACCGCTCTGCCTGGCTTCATATTTTTATTATTTTTAAGTCCAAATTAATAATTATGCAGGGCATTGTTGTTATGTTGGTGGATGTATGTACTTTTGAGTGACATTCTTGTTGAGCTGCAACTATCATTTATTTGTCTATTAATCTGTTGATTAATCACATTGAGTAATAGTCAAAAAGTGACACATAATTTAGCATTTGAATTTCTTCAGATGACTTGTTTTGTCAAACTAGTGTAGCAAACCCAAAATGCATATAATATACAGTGCTCCAGAAAATGGATGGATGATATAAAACAGCCAAGAAACAAGATTTTAAAAACAAAACGAATAAAAACTAGGACTCATAGTTTGGCTTTCCTGTTACATGTACTATGATAATGTTGCAGCTAATTGAGGTAATGCAGTTTTGAAACCACTGATAACTAGTGTTGTAATTCAGCCCACTGAAGCACTGATTGATTGTATCCTACCATATCTCAATTAGTGGAGTTGGCTATTAGTTAACCAAAAGTTCTGCTCTCTGTGTCAAAGGGCCCTTGAATAAGACCAGTTGATTCTATTTGATGTGGGCACATAGCACCGAGCCTCTGGTATTAGTGTGTGAATATGATTAGAAGTTGCAGTGGATCCAAGAAATGCACATTGTAATTGTCAAATGACAAACACAAGCTGCAGTGTTCTCAATAACTCCTGGTTATCAAAATTTCAATGGATTACTTTATGCATTCTTTATGATTATGCATTCTCGGCATCACATCGGCCCTGTTCCTGGAAGGTGTTGGACTCTGCCAGGGCTGCTGCTTATCACCAGTGCTGTTTGTGATGCTCATGGAAAGGATTTCAAGGCAGTCAGGGACCACTGGGTGTCCAGTTTGATGAACTCAGAGTTCCATGTCTGCTTTTTGCAGATGATATGGTTCTGTAGGCTTCATTATACAGTGACCTCCGATGTGCACTGAGCAGGTTTGAATCTGAGTGTGAAGCGACTGGGATGAGAATCGGCACCTCGAAATCTGAGACCATGGTCCTCTGTTGGAAAAGGGTGGACTGTTCCATCTTGTTTACGGAGAGTTATTGGTCCAAGAGGAGGAGTTTAAGTATCATGGAGTCTTGATCACAAGTGGGAGTAAGTTGGAGCGTGAGATCAATAGGTGGATTGGGGTGAAGTCTGATGTTTTGCAGACGCTGTACGGGACTATTGTGGTGAAGAAGGACCTGGGCCATAAGGTGAGGCTCAATTTACTAGTCAATTTATGCTCCTATGAAATGAGATTCGTCCGTCAGCTATCTGGGCTTACACTCCAGGATAGTATGAGAAGTTTGACTGTCAAGAGGCACTCGGAGTAGAGCGGCTGCTTCTTCACATAGAAAGGCGCAAGCTGAGTGGTTCAGGCATCTGGTGAGGATACCCTCTGATCGTCTCCTAACGTAGGTCTTCCAGGCACGTCCAACTGAGAGGAGGCCCCGGTAAAGACCCAGGGATCATATTTCTGAGCTGGCTTGAGAACATCTCATGACCCCCCCCCCCCCCCCCCCCCCCCCAGGAAGAGTTAGAGGACTTGGCTGAGGATAGGGGAGTGTGGTCTACTGCCACCATGACCCGGACCCGGATAAGAGGCAGAAAATGAATGAAGGAATAATTTCTGACACTGGCACTTTGAATGATTCTATTTCCTCTCTCAGACAGAACTGATGTGCACTCTTGTGCATAAATTGTAGCTCAGCCACAACAGGATAGTAACTTCAAAATGTTGATAAAAACTTATTTGTGAGGCAAATGCTATTGTTATTGTTTGCAGGTATCCTGGAGTACAGTGATGACACGGCTATGGCACGTTGTGTGGTCCAGTCTCTGCTCACCCGCACCGGCTTTGATGAGCATGACATGGCTCGCAGGTTAAACCCACACAAATGCACACAGCTGATTAAACATGGGACCATTTAATATCGTTTGGCGGTGCAGAGAATAAATTGATGGCAACACATTTGTACAATCCTAAGGGCTCTGTGTCTCACTGCTCTAGGTTTGCAAAGGAGTACAGCGCATCACCAGATCGTGGATATGGTTCTGGAGTGATTCACGTGTTGAAGAAACTGTCCTCCCCCCAGCTCACTGATGTGTTCCAGCCAGCCAGAGACCAGTTTAATGGGAAGGGATCCTTTGGGAACGGGGGGGCCATGAGGGCGGCCCCCTTTGCTCTGGCTTTTCCTGACATAGCTGATGTCAAAAGGGTAAGAAAAAGGGTGTCCATGTGGCTTAAATCCACATCATGTGTGACATATAAACTGCATCCACACCTGCACCCCTTGTGGTCAACTCTCACATTCTTCATAGTGCTATATAAAAAGTGTTTCAGAATTTGGAATAGCTTAATTATGTTATACCTGTAGCTGTATGCACTTCTGCCAGACAAATCTTTATTCTACAGCTTACAGCAGCTCGAGATACATGTGCAGTGACCCCATTTATCCAATAAAACTCGCCTAAACTGTCATTGTATAAATCGGATAATCGCACTTACTGGACAAAAGCAAAAGTCCCATTGTATGGTTTTCCATGTAACAAACGCCGTGTGTAACAGATTTTCGCTCACATTGGACAAAATGTCCCGTCCAGTCGCAATGCATTTCTATTAAAAACCCCTCACATGTAACGAACAAAGCAGTCTGGATGCGCCCAGTAACAGAAGTACAAAATGAAGTTCAGCACTGACACTCACCGATTTGAGGACATTGGGTACCCTATTTCTGTGATTAAAAGCCCGGGCATTTATTTTTTCAAACTGTGATCAGACCCGGCACATAAACGAGGCAGGGCATAATTCAAGTCCAGTGATTATTAACAAAATGCTGCTTGTTGCCTGTATTGTAATATGGTGTTAAGTTTCACACATATCCCTTGGTGTGACAAACCATACCTCTTTAGATCAGAGCTCTCTGCATGGCTGCGAACCGATGCATCTGCTAAATGACGGAGACCACAAAGGGCTGTGATTTGTCACTTTTCCAGTTTCACTCCTTCTTCTTTCATCATATAATAAAGTTTTTGCAGTGCACACATTGATTACATTTCAGTCATGGATCAAATATGTTTGGCAGAAAAGTCCACAAATATGACCAACTTTACAACACGGAGTTGGAAAAAGACGCTCAAATGACCTGCAATTTATGGAGGGAAATTACATGTACTGTATCGTTGGTTTGGAGGATGATGATTGTGTAAAGAAGTGGAGCTCATTGAGGGACAAATTAATCCAGAAAAGCCGCTGTTCCTGTGGAAAACTACATAAAGATGCGACGGAGAACATTAAAAGGGTCACGCACACATCATCATTGCATGGCCACAGAGTTACAATGTGGAAAAGCATAAATCAGGCTTTACGATTTATTACTTTGCTGCATACTTAGAAAAAAGAGTGACACGACCAAATGTAATCTTTTTAATGCACATAATGCCGGGTGCTTATTTAAGGCAGGCATTTATTTTTTCAGACAAACTTTTGGTACAGTTATTAAATGAGGCAGGTCCAGAGTCAAGGTCAGGCTTTTAATCAAGGACATATGTGAGCCTAGGAGCTGGGGATTCCACGTAGATCATTTGGCGCCGACTGACTGTAACTAATAGATACATATAATGGATTTTGTCAGTTTTATACATATAGCTGATTTTATCCATTTTATACATATGGTAAGTGGTAAATGGACTGCTTTTATACAACCCCTGGCAAACATTATGGAATCACCGGCCTCGGAGGATGTTCATTCAGTTGTTTAATTTTGTAGAAAAAAAGCAGATCACAGACATGACATAAAACTAAAGTCATTTCAAATGACAACTTTCTGGCTTTAAGAAACACTATAAGAAATCAGGAAAAAAAATTGTGGCAGTCAGTAACGGTTACTTTTTTAGACCAAGCAGAGGGAAAAAAATATGGAATCACTCAATTCTGAGGAAAAAATTATGGAATCATGAAAAACAAAAGAACGCTCCAACACATCACTAGTATTTTGTTGCACCACCTCTGGCTTTTATAACAGCTTGCAGTCTCTGAGGCATGGACTTAATGAGTGACAAACAGTACTCTTCATCAATCTGGCTCCAACTTTCTCTGATTGCTGTTGCCAGATCAGCTTTGCAGGTTGGAGCCTTGTCATGGACCATTTTCTTCAACTTCCATCAAAGATTTTCAATTGGATTAAGATCCGGACTATTTGCAGGCCATGACATTGACCCTGTGTGTCTTTTTGCAAGGAATCTTTTCACCGTTTTTGCTCTATGGCAAGATGCATTATCATCTTGAAAAATGATTTCATCATCCTCAAACATCCTTTCAATTGATGGGATAAGAAAAGTGTCCAAAATATCAACGTAAACTTGTGCATTTATTGATGATGTAATGACAGCCATCTCCCCAGTGCCTTTACCTGACATGCAACCCCATATCATCAATGACTGTGGAAATTTACATGTTCTCTTCAGGCAGTCATCTTTATAAATCTCATTGGAACCGCACCAAACAAAAGTTCCAGCATCATCACCTTGCCCAATGCAGATTCGAGATTCATCACTGAATATGACTTTCATCCAGTCATCCACAGTCCACGATTGCTTTTCCTTAGCCCATTGTAACCTTGTTTTTTTCTGTTTAGGTGTTAATGATGGCTTTTGTTTAGCTTTTCTGTATGTAAATCCCATTTCCTTTAGGCGGTTTCTTACAGTTCGGTCACAGACGTTGACTCCAGTTTCCTCCCATTCGTTCCTCATTTGTTTTGTTGTGCATTTTCAATTTTTGAGACATACTGCTTTAAGTTTGCTGTCTTGACGCTTTGATGTCTTCCTTGGTCTACCAGTATGTTTGCCTTTAACAACCTTCCCACGTTGTTTGTATTTGGTCCAGAGTTTAGACACAGCTGACTGTGAACAACCAACATCTTTTGCAACATTGCGTGATGATTTACCCTCTTTTAAGAGTTTGATAATCCTCTCCTTTGTTTCAACTGACATCTCTCATGTTGGAGCCATGATTCATGTCAGTCCACTTGGTGCAACAGCTCTCCAAGGTGTGAGCACTCCTTTTTAGATGCAGACTAACAAGCAGATCTGATTTGACGCAGGTGTTAGTTTTGGGGATGAAAATTTACAGGGTGATTCCATAATTTATTCCTCAGAATTGAGTGAGTCCATATATTTTTCCCTCTGCTTGGTCTAAAAAAGTAACCGTTACTGACTGCCACAATTTTTTTTCCTGATTTCTTATAGTGTTTCTTAAAGCCAGAAAGTTGCCATTTGAAATGACTTTAGTTTTGTGTCATGTCTGTGATCTGCTTTTTTTCTACAAAATTAAACAACTGAATGAACATCCTCCGAGGCCGGTGATTCCATAATTTTTGCCAGGGGTTGTATAGCGCTTTTCCATCTGCATTAGACGGTCAAAGCGCTTTACACTTATGCCTCACATTCACCCCGATGTCAGGGTGCTGCCACACAAGGCGCTCACTACACACCGGGAGCAATAGGGGATTAAAGACCTTGCCCAAGGGCCATTAGTGATTTTCCAGTCAGGTGGGGATTTGAACCCAGGATCTTCTGGTCTCAAGCCCAACACCTTAACCAGTAGACCATCACCTCCCCTCCCATATAGCGGGTTTCAATAATAATGGACACAATTCACTGTTCCACCTGAATCCATTATGTGCTAGTTTTAATGTATACTAATAAATGTGTTTGTAAGATCAATCAGTGAGGGCTCATTGATATTTGGAATAAAAACAGATTTGCACACAGTTAACAAATGATTGTAACCTTTTAAACGGGAAAATGACTCAAAAGGGCAAACAGTCATCTTTCATTAAAGCTGCACATCCTTTCAAATTTCACCAAACTGACAAAATTTAGTTTGTACTGAAATCCAAGCATTATGATGTCGGTTTATTTTTGCAATGTGTTTTAAAATTACAGCTGATTTTACTGAAGAGAACATATTTATCTGTGTGTGCATGAAGCTTTGAGATGACTTGTGACCTGACCAACTTGCTTGATGTGTGTTCATGGGATGTGCACACTAAGATCATAAGATGTCTTGTAAATCACTTCAGAGATGTTATCTAGTGACAAAAACAGAGTTTTTAGATTTATGCGTTTATTTCTCACTAACTTTTACAAAATATATAAGAAACATTAGATTTAGACAGAAATAAACTGTTTCAGAGTGTTTTCCACCATCTTGGTTTATTTTGTTTGAGCGAGCAACCAACTGACATCATGCTGTTTTTCTTTGCTCTGATTGGCTGTCGCTGTGGCCTTCCCAGCATCTTTTATGCAGATCGGGGGAAGCCCCCACGTGATCTTTGATGTCACTACCAAATGTAGGTCATGGCTTGAATTTCTACCCTTCAGGGGTCGAAATTCTAAATGGTTTTACAAGTTTTGATCATATTGGCAAAATCATATTATGAATCAGGTGCCAATGAAAATTTCTTTCATGACTTAAATCTTTTTAAACATATCTTACGAACTAAAGAAGAAAAGTAATGTAGGCGATAGCTAATATGTTATTTAAAAAAAATTGGTTCTGTTGTGAAGCTCAAATTATGAGCTCACATGGCATCACACAGGTTTGTGTGAATATTTGGCTGAACGTACTTATTTCATAAATGTGAAAAACAAGGAAAGATGGATTGTTTTGGTATAATAATACGAGGTCTGTCAATAAAGTAATGGTCCTTTTTATTTTTTTTTTAAACTATATGGATTTGATTCATATGTTTTTACGTCAGACAAGCTTGAACCCTTGTGCGCATGCGTGAGTTTTTCCGCGCCTGTCGGTGACGTCATTCAACTGTGAGCACGCCTTGTGGAAGGAGTGGTCCCACCCCCTCGTCGGATTTTCATTGTCTGGAAATGGCGGAATGATTTGGACTTTTTTCCCATCAGAATTTTTTCAGAAGCTGTTAGAGACTGGCACCTGGAAACCATTCGAAAAATGTATCTGGCTTTCGGTGAAAATTTTACGGGCTTCACAGAGAATAAGGACTGTTACTACAGCTTTAAGGAAAGGCTTTAAGGACGCTCGGCGCGCCGAGCTGCGACGACGAGGCAGAAAATTCCAGATCATTTCTAAGCTGATGGCTCTGTGGATACGAGACCGTCGTGTACACTTTCGCTGGTTATCATAAGAGCTGGACATCAGCCATTTTCCAGCAGATTTCACTTTTATCAAGAGATTTTGTCATGGAAAGCCGCGCGGAGGCTTCGTGCGTAACGACCGATCCGCTGTTTGAGCGAGACAAAGAACACCTCCGTTTCGGCGTGTCAGAGGACAAGTTAGGACAAGCCCAGCTCTCCACAATTTCTCTGATACTTACTGGACTGGTAAGCATTGAAAGCCAAGATAGGTATGTCCCAACTTGTCCCATGACAACAGCTTCTGAAAAAATTCTGATGGAAAAAAAGTCCAAATCATTCCGCCATTTCCAGACAATGAAAATCCGACGAGGGGGCGGGACCACTCCTTCCACAAGGCGTGCTCACAGGCGAATGACATCACCGACAGGCTTGGAAAAACTCACGCATGCGCACGAAAGTTCAAGCTTGTCTGATGTAAAGCATATGAATGAAATCCATATAGTTTTTGAAAAAAATAAAAAGGACCGTTACTTTATTGACAGACCTCGTATATCAGATGTCTGTACATCAAAATAAATAACCAGACCTACAGATATTATTTAATCATTAAAGACAAACTGCAGTAAAAAACAAAACAAAACACATTTTACCAGTGTTTTTGTTTGTTTTGATTCCACAGTAAATCGGGACATTTTATGCCATTTTTTTATTACACATTGATGAAATGCAGCATATCTGTGTGTCCAGTTTACCCGTCTGGGTGCCATGCTGACCCACTCCTGCTCTCTGGGTTACAATGGGGCAGTGCTGCAAGCGTTGGCAGTCTTCTTTTCCCTGCAGGGGGCGCTAGACCTGCCTCAGCAGTTCATCGGCAAACTAATCACAGAGATGGAGGAAGTGGAGAGTGACGAAGCCACACGAAAGGATGCCAGACTGTGAGTAGTGCACGTGTTACTGACCTGATCAACAACAATGTAGAAAACAGATTTCTGGGTAAAACAAACAAACAAACTGCTTTTCGTGTGATGTTTCTATGCAGCCTGAAGGAAGCAGACAGGCCCTTCTGTGAACGCCTTTACCGAATTAGAGACTTGATGGACAGGAGCAAAGTCAGCATCGAGGAGGTCATCTCTGAGCTGGGTTGGTATCTGCTTCAGTTTGCATCCATCAGTTGAGCAGCTTGTGTTCCTCTATGGAGCGTTCACAGTAGCTGTATTGTCACACCACCAACAGCTGCACAATATGTCATATGAGCATCTTCATTGCAATGTGCATGTGCAAGAGTCATGTTGCTAAACATCATCACCCTATATCTTCTTTGCTGCTTGATTTAAAAAAATGCATGTTTCTCATCTTACGCAACTAATCTACAAGAGAAGTCTAACATAATTTACTTAGATTTAAGGGTTCTTGCATAAACCAAAGTTTTTATGCAAGTAAGCAACGTGCAGACACTGCACATCAAGTTTACTGCAAGTTGTCACAAACGTCCAGTGCCTGTCCATACCCGTCAGTACAAAAATTCTAGGGATTGGAGATTTCTGGAAACGTGACCCCAAACATCCCACATAAATGACCTCAGAAATATAATATTAATTATTTCATTGTGTGAGTCAGCAGAATGCTGTGAGTTGATGTAATGGCCCTCTGGTCAGCAGCATTTAGTCCAAGTTGTCCATAACATCGGAGTCACAACTATAAGTTGAGTTTGGCTGTCAGCCTGTCTTATTTTCACCAAAAGTTAACTTCTCAAATGAATAAACAGTCAAAACCTTGCTACACATTTGAGCAGCCTTTGTCGCCATCTAGTGGGCAATGTGAGCATTTCAGGGCTTCTGTACATGTCCTACTTGAAACCCAAAATTTAGTTAAAAAAAAAGGCATTCATAAATGTCAGAAATGCATCTCTTTTTTGGCAGGCAGTGCTTTGACCTCTCAGTATTAATGTATAAAATGTTTGATTTTGAGAGTTTTGCAGTTTTTTTCAGTTTCAATTTATTTTCATTTATACAGCGCCAAATCAAAACAGAGTTGCCTCAAGGAGCTTCACACAAGTAAGGTCTAACCTTACTAACCCCCAGAGAAGCAGTGGTAAGGAAAAACTCCCTCTTAGGAAGAAATCTCAAGCAGACCAGACTCATAGGGGTGACACTCTGCTTGGGCCATGCTACAGACAAATTACAGAACGGTTCTCGAGTTTTAGGACATGGACGTTTTTTCTGGACGGAAGGACAGCAGTTTCTCTCAACAAGCACCCTTACAGTTGTGAATAATATTGCAGTATCAGTTTTTCCAGCATCATGTAGCCCAGGTACTCAAATATTTAAAATTATAGAACCATAGGGTCAAGTTCCAGTCTTTCCACATGGATCGTTGATACTTTTAACTGCATTACTTTGTATTACTTACTTCTTACTCCATTTATTTCTCTCATCACGCTCAGGTAACGGCATTGCTGCACTCCATTCTGTCCCCACCGCTATCTTCTGCGCCATCCACTGCCTACAGCCACGGGAATGCCTTCCAGAGAACTACAGCGGCCTGGAGAGGACAATAGCATACAGCTTGGCCCTTGGAGGGGACACAGACACCATAGCTTGCATGGCCGGGGCTATCGCCGGGGCCCACTATGGCATCGAAGCCATTCCTCAGTCCTGGATAAAGTGCTGTGAGGGAGTGGAGAATGCCGATATGAATGCAGAGCGACTTCATATGTTGTACCACCAAGTATCACAAGAGGGCAGAAGTGAAGCAGGAGAGAAGAGCTGTGAAGACCGACGTGAAAACCAGCCAAACGCTTCCAGTGGTACAGAAAAGAAGACAAGACCAGAGTGATTCTTCAACTGGACTTTGACAAAAGCATTCGCACACACACACATCTACAAACACTCAGATACTCTGGAATTAAGTTCAGTTTATTTCTGATGAAGGACATGTTCACTTTTTAATAAAACAACCTTAATCATTAAAACATTTTCAGAACTAAAACAATACGGTAATTTGAATGTTTTTCTGATGAATACTGCAGAAAGAGATATTCTTTTAGCTGTCGCTTTCTCTGAATAAGACTATTCAAAATTTTGTCATGTACAAAAAGTTTTTGAAGCAATCAGTATAGATTACTTTGACCCTGCAACACATCTCATATATATATATATATATATATATATATATATATATATATGTATATGTATGTGTGTGTGTGTGATGTTTTGACATGTCCTCATATTCAGGCCATGTCTAAGACCTCTGTATTAAAGAATTACTTTTAAAACAAGCTTTGTTAGTTTTCTGAGTAACAGTGTTGTATAGACAGTCATCTAAAAGGAATTTTAATGACAGGCCACTCTGTCCTGTTTTGTTTGTCAGGTTCCATGTGAAAGTTGCACTGTAGCCAAGTTTGTTTTATGTGCTTTGGTGGATAGCAGATATTTAATAAATCTTTATGAAAACTTCCTTTCAGAATCTATTTTTTTTAATGCCACAAAAGGCAAATGTATTCCAGTTACATGTAAACCAGCAGAACTCATTGTGAACTCACAGCAGAACATTACATGTTTTCTGTGACACACTGATGCGTCACCATTTATTTGAAATCACACAGCTTAAAGAGTAATATTTGAAATTGTATAATGGCGGTGTGGATCCTTGTCATTTGATTGCTGGGTTGCATGTCATGTGACATGGATTATTCATAACATTTGCCGCTGTGTTTCAATTACCGTGCAATTTTGGTACTATATGAAATGTGCTATTGCACACCCCGACCACCGCGAACTCACATTACCGGGGACGGCATTTAGCTAAACGTGGCAGAGTTTGGTTTGCTAGAGAGCGACGATTTGAAGGAGCTAATTGACACTGCTAATTATTCTAACAAAAAACAAATCCACTATGCTGTAGGCTGTCTGGAAGCACAAAGATCTGTTAGGATGAAAAACTGGACAAATTTCTTATGTGATTTTCACTGAACTGAGGAACAAAGTCATTTTTCTCTTTTTTTTTTTTGGAAGCACACAAAGTCTGCACGGCATCACGGACTAACTGTTTTTCCAAGTTCACTGAGAGCAATTTTTGACTCTAATTTAAAAAGTTCATGTTGGACTGTTGACATCATGGCACCAGTGGAACACCAAAATGCAAGTCCCTTTTCTGTTGTGTATAAATTAATACAATATCAAATGACAAGGATCTATTTTGTTTATATATATATATATATATATATATATATATATATATATATATATATATATATATATATACACACACACAGTGAGGAAAATAAGTATTTGAACACCCTGCGCTTTTGCAAGTTCTCCCACTTACAAATCATGGAGGGGTCTGAAATTTTCATCTTAGGTGCATGTCCACTGTGAGAGACATAATCTAAAAAATAAATTCAGAAATCACTATGATTTTTTTTAAATAATTTATTTGTATGTTACTGCTGCAAATAAGTATTTGAACACCTGTGAAATTCAATGTTAATATTTAGTACAGTAGCCTTTGTTTGCAATTACAGTGGTCAAACATTTCCTGTAGTTTTTCACCAGGTTTGCACACACTGCAGCAGGGATTTTGGTCCACTCCTCTATACAGATCTTCTCCAAATCTTTCAGGTTTGGAGTTTCAGCTCCCTCCAAAGATTTTCTATTGAGTTCAGGTCTGGAGACTGGCCAGGCCACTCCAGGACCTTGAAATGCTTCTTATGGAGCCCCTCCTTAGTTGCCCTGGCTGTGTGTTTGGGATCATTGTCATGCTGGAAGACCCAGCCATGACTCATCTTCAATGCTCTTACTGAGGGAAGGAGGTTGTTTGCAAAAATCTCGCAATATATGACCCCATCCATCCTACCTTCAATACAGTGCAGTCGTCCTGTCCCCTTTGCAGAAGAGCACCCCAAGAGTATGATGTTTCCACCCCATGCTTCACAGTTGAGATGGTTTTCTTGGGGTTGTTCTCATCCTCTAAATATGGTAAGTGGAGTTGATTCCAAAAAGCTCTATTCTGGTCTCATCTGACCACATGACCTTCTCCCATGTCTCCTCTGGATCATCCAGATGGTCACTGGTGAACTTCAAATGGGCCTGGACATGTGCTGGCTTGAGCAGGGGGACCTTGCTGCCCTGCAGGATTTTAAACCATGACAGCGTCATGTGTTACTAATGTAATCTTTGTGACTGTGGTCCCAGCTCTCTTCAGGTCACTGACCAGGTCCTCCTGTGTAGTTCTGAGCTTTCTCAGAATCATCCTTACCCCACAAAGTGAGATCTTGCATGGAATCCCAGACCGAGGGAGACTGACAGTCATCTTGTGTTTCTTCCACTTTCTAATAAATAATCAGAACAGTTGTTGTCTTCTACCAAGCTGCTTGCCTGTTGTCCTGTCGTCCATCCCAGCCTTGTGCAGGTCTACAGTTTTGTCCCTGGTGTCCTTAGCTCTTTGGTCTTGGCTGTGGTGGACAGATTGGAGTGTGATTGATTGAGTGTGTGAAGAGGTGTCTTTTATACAGGTAACAAGTTCAAACAAGTGCAACTAATACAGGTAAAGAGTGCAGAATAAGAGGGCTTCTAAAAGAAAAATAACAGGTCTGTGAGAGCCAGAATTCTTGCTGGTTGGTAGGTGTTCAAATACTTATTTGCAGCAGTAACATACAAATAAATTATTAAAAAAAAATCATACATTGTGATTTCTGGATTTTTTTTTTTTTTTTTGATTATGTCTCTCACAGTGGACATGCATCTAAGATGAAAATTTCAGACCCCTCCATGATTTCTAAGTGGGAGAACTTGCAAAATCGCAGGGTGTAAAGTAGAACAAATATTTCTTTAGGTTAAAGATGGAACATACCATTCAACTCGGCCTGGCCTTGTTGAATGGTATGTTCCATCTCTCACCTCAATATTCGTACCACTGAACTCATAAACATTCATTATTTGTATACTATGATGCTTTCTTAAAGGGGACAAATTCTACACAAAGTTTTTTTTCATACATTTTCTATACCCTTTGAAGGTCCAAATGAGTACAGTGTTCTCCATCTGTAAATGGAAGAAGCTGAGATCCACCAGGGTGTAACAAGTGTTAGAGGACCCCAAATGCCTTGAAACAGCCCTGCAGCAGGTTAACACAGCAACTCCACATGGTCCAGGAGAAAAGTTTGAAGACGATTTTGGCTCTTGCTTGCCTCTACTGGTGGTTGGCTCTCACTGCGGTATTGTCTCACTTCCTGTTCTGGAGCACAGCTGTGTTTTGCTGTATCTGTTAAATCTGCGCAGTTAGATTGATCTAGTTACTTAGATAACGATTTGTTTCACAGTGTAATCTTCATGTGCCTTAACTAAAGCACTCCCTGTGCTGAATCACCTCTAAATTATTTACACATTATTCACTTTGTGTGTTTTTAGGAATCTGCTAGCTTAGCGCAGCTACTAGCTCTTAGCCGGTTTAGCATGGCGGCTTCCCCTGTCTCTCCCGCACTTTTCTGCTCTGGGTGTGAAATGTTTAGTTATTCCTCAGCCTCCTTTAGCAGTAATGGTACTTGTAATAAGTGTAGCTTATTCGTAGCTTTGGAGGCCAGGCTGGGCGAATTGGAGACGGCTCCGCACCGTGGAAAATTCTACAGCTAGCCAGGCCCCTGTAGTCGGTGCGGACCAAGGTAGCTTAGCCGCCGTTAGTTTCCCTCTGGCAGATCCCGAGCAGCCGGGAAAGCAGACCGACTGGGTGACTGTGAGGAGGAAGCGTAGCCCTAAACAGAAGCCCCGTGTACACCGCCAACCCGTTCACATTTCTAACCGTTTTTCCCCACTCGGCGACACACCCGCCGAGAATCAAACTCTGGTTATTGGCGACTCTGTTTTGAGAAATGTGAAGTTAGCGACACCAGTAACCATAGTCAATTGTCTTCCGGGGGCCAGAGCAGGCGACATTGAAGGAAATTTGAAACTGCTGGCTAAGGCTAAGCGTAAATTTGGTAAGATTGTAATTCACGTCGGCAGTAATGACACCCGGTTACGCCAATCGGAGGTCACTAAAATTAACATTGAATCGGTGTGTAACTTTGCAAAAACAATGTCGGACTCTGTAGTTTTCTCTGGGACCCTTCCCAATCGGACCGGGAATGACATGTTTAGCCGCATGTTCTTGAATTGCTGGCTGTCTGAGTGGTGTCCAAAAAATGAGGTGGGCTTCATAGATAATTGGCAAAGCTTCTGGGGAAAACCTGGTCTTGTTAGGAGAGACAGCATCCATCCCACTTTGGATGGAGCAGCTCTCATTTCTAGAAATCTGGCCAATTTTCTTAAATCCTCCAAACCGTGACTATCCAGGGTTGGGACCAGGAAGCAGAGTTGTAGTCTTACACACCTCTCTGCAGCTTCTCTCCCCCTGCCATCCCCTCATTACCCCATCCCCGTAGAGACGGTGCCTGCTCCCAGACCACCAATAACCAGCAAAAATCTATTTAAGCATAAAAATTCAAAAAGAAAAAAATAATATAGCACCTTCAACTGCACCACAGACTAAAACAGTTAAATGTGGTCTATTAAACATTAGGTCTCTCTCTTCTAAGTCCCTGTTAGTAAATGATATAATAATTGATCAACATACTGATTTATTCTGCCTTACAGAAACCTGGTTACAGCAGGATGAATATGTTAGTTTAAATGAGTCAACACCCCCGAGTCACACTAACTGCCAGAATGCTCGTAGCACGGGCAGAGGCGGAGGATTAGCAGCAATCTTCCATTCCAGCTTATTAATTAATCAAAAACCCAGACAGAGCTTTAATTCATTTGAAAGCTTGACTCTTAGTCTTGTCCATCCAAATTGGAAGTCCCAAAAACCAGTTTTATTTGTTATTATCTATAGTCCACCTGGTCGTTACTGTGAGTTTCTTTGTGAATTTTCAGACCTTTTGTCTGACTTAGTGCTTAGCTCAGATAAGATAATTATAGTGGGCGATTTTAACATCCACACAGATGCTGAGAATGACAGCCTCAACACTGCATTTAATCTATTATTAGACTCAATTGGCTTTGCTCAAAATGTAAATGAGTCCACCCACCACTTTAATCATATCTTAGATCTTGTTCTGACTTGTGGTATGGAAACTGAAGACTTAACAGTATTCCCTGAAAACTCCCTTCTGTCTGATCATTTCTTAATAACATTTACATTTACTCTGATGGACTACCCAGCAGTGGGGAATAAGTTTCATTACACTAGAAGTCTTTCAGAAAGCGCTGTAACTAGGTTTAAGGATATGATTCCTTCTTTATGTTCTCTAATGCCATATACCAACACAGTGCAGAGTAGCTACCTAAACTGTAAGTGAGATAGAGTATCTCGTCAATAGTTTTACATCCTCATTGAAGACAACTTTGGATGCTGTAGCTCCTCTGAAAAAGAGAGCTTTAAATCAGAAGTGCCTGACTCCGTGGTATAACTCACAACCTCGCAGCTTAAAGCAGATAACCCGTAAGTTGGAGAGGAAATGGCGTCTCACTAAATTAGAAGATCTTCACTTAGCCTGGAAAAAGAGTCTGTTGCTCTATAAAAAAAGCCCTCCATAAAGCTAGGACATCTTACTACTCATCACTAATTGAAGAAAATAAGAACAACCCCAGGTTTCTTTTCAGCACTGTAGCCAGGCTGACAAAGAGTCAGAACTCTATTGAGCCGAGTATTCCTTTAACTTTAACTAGTAATGACTTTCTTTGCTAATAAAATTTTAACTATTAGAGAAAAAATTACTCATAACCATCCCAAAGACATATCGTTATCTTTGGCTGCTTTCAGTGATGCCGGTATTTGGTTAGACTCTTTCTCTCAGATTGTTCTGTCTGAGTTATTTTCATTAGTTACTTCATCCAAACCATCAACATGTCTATTAGACCCCATTCCTACCAGGCTGCTCAAGGAAGCCCTACCATTATTTAATGTTTCAATCTTAAATATGATCAATCTATCTTTATTAGTTGGCTATGTACCACAGGCTTTTAAGGTGTCAGTAATTAAACCATTACTTAAAAAGCCATCACTTGACCCAGCTATCTTAGGTAATTATAGGCCAATCTCCAACCTTCCTTTTCTCTCAAAAATTCTTGAAAGGGTAGTTGTAAAACAGCTAACTGATCATCTGCAGAGGAATGGTCTATTTGAAGAGTTTCAGTCAGGTTTTAGAATTCATCATAGTACAGAAACAGCATTAGTGAAGGTTACAAATGATCTTCTTATGGCTTCAGACAGTGGACTCATCTCTGTGCTTGTTCTGTTAGACCTCAGTGCTGCTTTTGATACTGTTGACCATAAAATTTTATTACAGAGATTAGAGCATGCCATAGGTATTAAAGGCACTGCGCTGCGGTGGTTTGATTCATATTTATCTAATAGATTACAATTTGTTCATGTAAATGGGGAATCTTCTTCACAGACTAAGGTTAATTATGGAGTTCCACAAGGTTCTGTGCTAGGACCAATTTTATTCACTTTATACATGCTTCCCTTAGGCAGTATTATTAGACGGCATTGCTTAAATTTTCATTGTTACGCAGATGATACCCAGCTTTATCTATCCATGAAGCCAGAGGACACACACCAATTAGCTAAACTGCAGGATTGTCTTACAGACATAAAGACATGGATGACCTCTAATTTCCTGCTTTTAAACTCAGATAAAACTGAAGTTATTGTACTTGGCCCCACAAATCTTAGAAACATGGTGTCTAACCAGATCCTTACTCTGGATGGCATGACCCTGACCTCTAGTAATACTGTGAGAAATCTTGGAGTCATTTTTGATCAGGATATGTCATTCAAAGCGCATATTAAACAAATATGTAGGACTGCTTTTTTGCATTTACGCAATATCTCTAAAATTAGAAAGGTCTTGTTTCAGAGTGATGCTGAAAAACTAATTCATGCATTTATTTCCTCTAGGCTGGACTATTGTAATTCATTATTATCAGGTTGTCCTAAAAGTTCCCTGAAAAGCCTTCATTTAATTCAAAATGCTGCAGCTAGAGTACTAACGGGGACTAGAAGGAGAGAGCATATCTCACCCATATTGGCCTCTCTTCATTGGCTTCCTGTTAATTCTAGAATAGAATTTAAAATTCTTCTTCTTACTTATAAGGTTTTGAATAATCAGGTCCCATCTTATCTTAGGGACCTCATAGTACCATATCACCCCAATAGAGCGCTTCACTCTCAGACTGCAGGCTTACTTGTAGTTCCTAGGGTTTGTAAGAGTAGAATGGGAGGCAGAGCCTTCAGCTTTCAGGCTCCTCTCCTGTGGAACCAGCTCCCAATTCAGATCAGGGAGACAGACACCCTCTCTACTTTTAAGATTAGGCTTAAAACTTTCCTTTTTGCTAAAGCTTATAGTTAGGGCTGGATCAGGTGACCCCGAACCATCCCTTAGTTATGCTGCTATAGACTTAGACTGCTGGGGGGTTCCCATGATGAACTGAGTGTTTCTTTCTCTTTTTGCTCTGTATGCACCACTCTGCATTTAATCATTAGTGATTGATCTCTGCTCCCCTCCACAGCATGTCTTTTTCCTGGTTCCCTCCCTCAGCCCCAACCAGTCCCAGCAGAAGACTGCCCCTCCCTGAGCCTGGTTCTGCTGGAGGTTTCTTCCTGTTAAAAGGGAGTTTTTCCTTTTCCTTCCCACTGTCGCCAAGTGCTTGCTCACAGGGGGTCGTTTTGACCGTTGGGGTTTTTACGTAATTATTGTATGGCCTTGCCTTACAATATAAAGCGCCTTGGGGCAACTGTTTGTTGTGATTTGGCGCTATATAAATAAAATTGATTGATTGATTGACTCTGAGGGCTCTGTGCACGAGCTGCAGTGACAGGTGGACTCTGCAGGAGAAACTGAGGGAACAGAAACAGCTGCGCTCACAGATCAGACATGTGAGGCTACAGCTGGAGAGGCGCATCCAGACAAACACCACAGGACCCCACTGCCCTGAAATGAGCAGCATCAACACCACACTGTCAACAGCAGGTAAACATAAAGCTCCGCCTCCAAAAACAGCTCCACTTCATACACACAAAAGGAGACATATAGAGGTTTTATTTTGTCTTTATTCAAGAATCTGGTCTTTTTTCTGTTTGAGAACATCCTGCATGTCTGTGACCTCTGAACTCTTGCTGCTTGTTTTTCTTGCAGCAGGTTCCCGTGACTGGCCAGTAGGGGGCAGCGCGCTCCTTCAGGGAGATTCTCCAGTTTGCAGACAGTCTGAGGTTCAGTGGATCTAAACAATGACACTTTTTTCCCCACTGGAGCTGCTTCATTTCTTTCTTTCTTTTAATAATGTTTGTTGCTAAAATTCTGCTGGAAAAATAACATTTTACAAACTGCAACTTTATTGCACAAAAGCCACTGATAATTTTCTGTTAGACACTTTGTTCATTTAAAATCTTTTTGAAAATATTTCTTAGGGAGCTTATATTCACATTTTACATGGGGCATTAAAAAGTTAAAAGATAAATTTGTTTTATGTTTTTACTTTTTACCCAAGGCCATCAAATGTGGCCATTGGGTACTGCGAAGGCTTTGCATCTGTCCAACAATAGGATGCAAAAGGCAAATTTTGCACTGTGCACAATTTCACAGCCACATAACCTATAACTTCTTCTGGGTTGTCTGGGTGTCTTGGTGGCTTTCCTCACTCTTCTCCTTCTTGCACAGTCACTCAGTTTTTGAGAACTATCTACTCCATGCAGTTTTACCATACTGTTTGTATTTCTTCATAACTGATGTAAATAAAGTCCAAGACATATTCAGTGGCAACTTTACCTCATCCACAACTACCACAAAAGACTCCAAGCTGACACTGATGTTAAAGGGGGAAATACACTGTATTAAGAACAGGGGGATGTAAACTTTTGATCAGGGTCATTTGGGTAGTTTCTGTTGTCATTATGATTTAAAATGGTAAAGGGACCTCTCTGTATGAAAACACATTTTCATACAGAGCAAAACAACCCTTATTTTCTGTCTTGGAGGGGCTGTTTATGGTCTTTTTAATGAAAGTTTTCAATACTCTAAACAGCAAAGATTTAGGTGTCAGTTGATGAATTTTAATTGGTCATGGTTGGATGGCTGTAAATGTGAGCTTGAGGATCAAAAGTTGAATTCAGGTTAAACAGTTTACTGGTTTTTGTGCTTTTGGTTAACTCTCAGATTTAACTAAAACTTGTTTTGACAAAGAAATGGAACCACTTCCATCTTTTGAAAATAGAATTTAATGGTTGGTTGGAACTTTCTGTACCTATTGTTTAAGTAAGACTCTTCAGCTGCTCCCTTGATTGCACTCAGGGTCGCACAGTAAATCCAAGGTGGATCTGCATGCTGAATTGGCACAAGTTTCACGCCGGATGCCCTTCCTGACGCAATTTCACATTACATGGAAAAAGTGGCAGGGGTGGGGTTTAAACTAGGAACCTTCTGCAATGACACTAAGTGCATTAACCACTTGGCTACCACTCCTAAGTAGATTAAACAATGCAGTATTTTTTATTTTAAAATTTTATTTTACATTTAGAATGCTAATTGTCCATAAAATATATTTAATTAGAACATAAACTGTATGTACGTACTTCACAAAGCATCATCATTTAGTTTTGGCCTGTGACCCTCCAGTGAGTTTGTTTCATTTCCAAAGTCTTATATTTTAAACAAATAAATAACTGCAGCCACTGCTTGATGCTGAAAATCCTGAATCACTGGAGCTACATCCAGTAGGACGTGTGGTCAATGTGTTGAGGAATAAATGTGTCATTTCACAAAGCAGTATACACACCCCAGTCCGGTTATTGGAGGCACGTTCCATTGATAAAGGGTAACTGTTCGATCAGCATCACTGATATCAAGTTCATTATTCATTAATTTTCTTTACCCACTTATTCAAATTTTTCATAACGACTGATGTCTCGGAGGAGTTTTTTTTTTAAATAATTATGGCTATTTGCATCACAGCAACAGCAGGGAATCGGTAAGTATTAAAAGTCAAGAGGAAAAAAGACTGATGCTGTAATTTTACTGCAGATACTTGTCGGAATGGCAAGAATAAAAACATGTTAATAGGTTTAGAAAACAGAAGTTCTACTGATGAGGGTTAAAACACAGTATGTTCACTCATTCATACCATTAAAAGTTCATGGACTGGTCAGGCTCCGCCCTCAACCTTGTGCCAGCTGCTTCTGTCTTTGAACCAAAGCAAAGCTGGTGACCTGTGAGCTCTCAGGAAGCATCAAGGAACTTGTATATTTAGTGTTGTGCACGTGTGCGAGTTCCCCTGCAGCGTTCCCATTCCTGCTGCATGGACACGTCAGGTGGTTCTCTGAGTAAAGGCTCTCTGCTTTTCTTTGAGTGTGAGATCTTTAGTCAAGCTTCTGCATGTCTCTGTGTCCTGACAGAATCAACAGCACCTGATCTCAAACAGTGAATGAGCACGAGCATCTAAATTACTGTGCTTTGTCTGACTTTTTTTTTTTTTTTTTGCTGTTATTATTTATATTTACACACACACACACAAGCAGTATGTTCTTAGGTGAGTTATTGTGCAGCCTGGGACGGAGGACATATGAGCTGTAGCTGTCATGAGACATCTGTCCACACTTCAGAAAAGCTGCATCTGCTCCCTCAATTTTCAAATGAGTTCAGTTGTTTGTTTTGTTTGGAAGAACTGATCACTGTGCACAAAGCTTGGTTATTGTTTTTGTGAAATTTCCACAAGTGAGCTTGTAAATAACCTGATTTTAATGAGTTTTGATGCCTGTTATAAGAACCTTATCTTCTCCACTTGGGTGTCATTTAGTTTGATTTTATTACTCTTCAAGACCTCATGGACCACGATGAGCTAAAATGTCACTGACGTTCTGGTTAATTTTGCCATTAAAGTGCACCAGCCTGATGCATTTGGCTTAAAAATGGACAAAATTATATCCTTGGGGACCGTGTCCTCAGATCCCACTCATCTGCTGCTGACATTGACATTGTGATGCAGCTGTGTCACATGTTGAAATCAACCACTTTAACCTTGACTCACCTTCACAGAGCATCACTCAGTAAAGTGTTATTATTATTATTATAACAGTTGTCTCCTTTTACTCTCAGTGCGTTCCACAGTAAAGGGTCACCGTGCACGTACGCTCATTCACAATCTCTATAAATATCCTCTGATGTCAAAATACTCTGCTTTCAGGCTGATGTGTGTGCTGTGTGTCCTCATGCAAAGAGGACAGAAAAGGCACAGAAAGACAATCTCTCCTTTTGACTTTTTATTACAGACTTTGTCTCATGAACCCTGAAAAAAGGAAACAGTTTCTTCAGCCTCGTCAATAAAATCCAACCAGTTGCAGCTCCACCAGTTGAGGAAACAGTTTCTCTGGACACACCACTGAAGGTCCCACCATCTGCAGCCCCACCACTGAAGGTCCCACCATCACTGGAGGAATCAGCTTCTTGAGACACTCCACTAAAATCCTCACTGTCTCCAACTGCTGGATTGTCTCTGGACAGACCATCAGCGTTTGGGACTCCATCACACTGTGGAAAGCACAGGAATAATCAATCAGCTGTCTGAAGGTGTGTGATGTTTGTTCTGTGTTCACAGACACGTGGACTTACTAAGAGCTGCTGCTCTTCTTCAGATGTGACATTGTCACAGACGGGTGTCTCAGAGCTCGGGCTGCAGTTGTCCTCTGTCTGGCGTCCAGGTGCAGCAGCTGTTTAAGTAGGCTGACAAAAGCCTTCCTGTCCTCATACTCAGCGCAGATCGTGTTCCAGATCCCTGTCATCTTCATATTCATCAGGACACTAAGGAACAAAGAACACTTGAAACATTTGTCCATAAATGTTACTGATTTTAAAATTGTAATCAGGAAATAGAAAAATATTATTTTCTGGGTACAACACCTTCAGTCTCCATGTTGGAGTGTGGCAGTCATCGGCCTCTGCAGTGGCGGTTTGGGTGACGACTCCACTGCTGATGAGTCGGTCCTCTGGCGTGTCCAGAAGGTCAGCAACTGCCTTTATTTGGAAAGAAAATATGTATATCAGATGATATCCCACTTGGGATTGTCCATGATGATGTGTGAGCAGTTGCACCATCAGTGCTAAGATCACCTACCGCCACATCAGCGGTATACAGCTGATCTGCGAGGTACAGGTGAACCAGGATGCAGCCTAGACCCCACATATCGATGGCCTGAGAGAGAGGGAGACCCAGGGTAACTTCTGGAGCCCTGAGGGGAGAAAACAAGACCCATGTGAGAAAACTTCTATCAGACAGCAGCACAGGATAACAGAAGAAGAGTTTGTTTCCACTTGAAAAAAGTCAAAAACACGCTGTCATGATGTCAGCATCGGACAACACCGACATGTCTCAAATTATTATTTTCCAAAATAATAATCACAAACATTCACTCCATAATGTGATAAGAGCCACAGCTCAGTGCACACAAACTGTAACATGTCTTTTCCACCAATCAGAGATGGCCGTTGCAGTGATGTAAACCAATAAGTATGCGCCCGCGTCCTTTCATGTTTTAAGCAAATCAAATCTTCTTGTGTGTGTTTTGAATGGAATTAATGATTATTAATGGATCTTTTCAATGGAACAGAACAATCAGTGTGTCTGTCTCCAGTCTGTAATAAACACAGACTATCAATGGACAATCAAAAATAAAAATTAAAAAATCCATCATTCTGCCCTGATTATAAAGATGATTCATTCATTCATTCAGTCTTGCTGTGAAAAACAGCAGAATATCACATATAATCACAATAATCAATAACATGTTGTTCTTGAAAGCACGGTGGATTAGTGGTTAGCACTGCTGCCTCACAGCGAGAAGGCCATGGGATCGGTTCCCACCTGTGTTCTTTCTGTGTGGAGTTTGTGTGGGTTTCCGGCTTCCTCCCACATCCAAAGACTTGCAGGTTTGGTGGATTGGAAACTTTAAATTGTCCGTAGGTGTGAATGTGTTTGTCTGTTTATGGCCCTGTGACAGACTGTCCAGGGTGAACCTCACCTCACGCCTTGTGACTGCTGGGCTCGGCTCCAGCCCCACCACGCCCCGAACATGGATAAGCGGTTGAAGTTGATTGTGTTGTTGTTTATTATTAATATGTATGTATTTATTTACTATACATGTAGATAATCCCATTATATAACAAAATGGACATGGAGCGTTTTGAAGAAAGCATCAGTCTGGATTTGTAGGGATTTGGAAAAAAATATTATTCCATCATTAATTATATACAGTGAACAATTCTGGATTTTAATTTCTTTGCTGGTTGTCATCAGTGTTGGACATGTTAAATGTTAAATGGACACTTAATAGAATCAATGAATAGAAAACATTGTACATTAATCAACACTATTTTAATGTTGCTGTGGGACAAAGTGAGACAAGAAAACCAGAAATTTTTTTTTTTTTTCTCAGAACAAAGAAAATGGATATATGACCAATTTGGAATGAAAAATATGGAGCGTGGCAGTCATCGACCTCTGCAGTGGTGGTGAAAATGAAACCATGAACACTGAATACAACTCAAACTTATCAAGATGTGTCAAATACATGAATTAATGATTTTCGTCAGTTGAACTGACCTGAAACCCAGAGGCTGGACCATCAGTTCAAGTGGAATGCTGGAGACTTTGAAGGTCACACCAAAATCAATCAGTTTGACCCTGAAGGGCTCGGCCTGCTGGTCCACCAGCATGATGTTGTCCAGCTTCAGGTCAGAGTGGACGAGTCCAAGACCACCCAGAGACTCCAACGCCAGCAGCAGCTGCAAGAACAAATCAAAGTTCTCAATATTCTGAGCCGTTTGTCATCTGCTTTCATTCATAAATACAAACATGTTGTTCTGCAGATTGTTGTCTCCAGTCAACAAAAACACATTTATACCTGTCCAGCATCTCAAAGGACATACAGATCCGTCCCAGGTCCTCAAAGCACTCGTGGAACTGAAGGATGCAGCTCTTCACGGGATCGAGGACCCTGATGGTGTTGAGCATGGTCAACTGGTCGAAAAGAACAGGACATGAAACACAGATAAACGACATCTCTAACAGTCAGGAGGTCAGATTACATCATTATAGGCTTTAGCATCATTAACAATAAAAAAAGGTGGATGATCTACCTCTCTCTCAGCAGCTTGTTCCTTTTTCAGGATCTTAACAGCCACGGTGGCAGCTGTATCGATGTTCCGACATCTGGCCACTTTTCCAAACTGTCCTTCACCAATGAAGTCAAGGACGAGATAGCGAGAGGATCCGTAGAGAGTTTGTCCTGGATACACCTCACATGGCAAAGGAGCAGGAGGTGCATCATGGGTCACTGTTAGAGGAGAGAGATCCCATAGAATGGAGGAGTTTGGTTGGTTTAACATCAAGCGTTCACTCATGATGCATTCATATGTTGGCTGTAAGCCAGTGATTTTCAACCTTTTTTGAGCTGCGGCACCCTTTTTATATTTACAAAATCCTGCGGCACACCACCAACCAAAATATTATTATAATGCTATTACCTCTGGTTTTGCGCAAAACCCAATTATCGCAATAGAAAATCGATACAGAAAACACCGCATTTCGAAAATCCTCAAGCATTTTGCGCTCTGATCTCAAGTAGGGCTGTCACGATTACGAATTTCTGGAGACGATTAATTGTCAGACAAATAATTGCGATTGATGAATATATTGTCTATTTTTTTTTCTTTTTTTCCCCCTCTTTATATTCTACTATTGTAGTATAATTACACAACTCTGGAAGAACGTTTGGCTTCTGTGAGTGGAGAAACTGGGAATGGTGCAACATTTTTATTTTTATCTTCATTTTACATACAGTCCCAACTTTTTCTGATTTGTGGTTGTTTCTGTTGCATTTCTGAAATTGTTTCTCCTCATCAGTCACGTTTTGTGCTTAAACACTGCATTATGCTCAAGATTGAACAAATAAATACCTTTGGAAAATAACAGCTGTTAAAATATACATATACAGCTGTTCAGAGTTCTCACCTGCTTTTTGTGATCTGTGCGTCTGAACATTGTTTTTTTTTTTTTTTTGTGGCTCAGTTCATTCATATATTCTCATTTTTTAAATATGTTTTTAAAGATATTTGACCATTTATTTCATCTCATGATCTCATAAATTCAGCATACGACGCGCACATGGTGAGAACGGGACGGTAACGGCAGAATCACACCTTTAGAGAAAGTTCAGAGAGAAGTAAAGGCAGCTTCATGTTTCCGTTTTGTTAACGTTCACTTGGGTTAAAATCCTCTCTCTGCTCCGCGCTCGCTGCGCACTGAACGTGTCGCGCCTGCATTCAGGAATCTCCCTCACCCCACCCCCTCCCTCTCTCTCTCACCCACCCCCTCCCTCTCTCTCTCACCCACCCCCTCCCTCGCAGTCTGCAGCCTGTTAACTCCGCGCGCGCGCACACACACAGGCACAGACACACACACCGACAGCTCCGCATTAGGGTGCCGCGGCACCCCGGTTGAGAATCACTGCTGTAAGCAGCAGACAGTAACATGAATGTGACGTTTTCAATGAGAGGCTGGTGGAAAAATTCCTCCACCTCTGGCTGTGAGTGCGGCAGCCGCACACTGTGATGGCACTGGTCTTCAAACGTTAAAGATTTTCAATTCTGCTGCTTAGTGCAGCAAGAACAACAAACCAGATGTTATTTCATCTTTAACAAGGAGGAAAGATGGACAGCAAGAGACGGAATAGTTAAGTGCAGAGACTCACCTGGTTTTAATCCAGTAAATGTGAATAATTTGTATGATATTACAGAGAGGAATTAATCTATAACTTCACAAAACATTAACTTTTACAGAGCCAGGGCTTCATGTTTTAATTATAACATTGTGGAAAATGTTAAAACTTTGTTATATCTTTCAATTAAGTAAATTTTTGTCCGCGTTCTTAACATTGAAAATGACGCCGTCTCACATCATCGCCTAAGTCTGCCACTGAAGATGACAGGAACGAAATCACGACTGCTTTGACAGTTTTTATACTGTCGACATGTGAACACAGCGTCAGTCAGTAATTTATTTCCCCGTGATGTCCTCTATCAAAGTCCAGAGGCAAAAAAATCAAAGTGTCAGATATGTTCAATAAACACACACACACACACACACACACACACACACACACACACACACACACACACACACACACACACACACACACACACACACACACACACACAGGCTGACCATATTACACTCATTTTGGGATCTCTTCACTGGCTTCCCGTCCCAGTGAGATCAGATTTTAAGATTCTGCTACTAGTCTATAAAATTGTTCATGGACTGGCACCTCCCTATAGCTGACCTAATTAAACCTTATGTACCGGCCCGGGCTTTGTGTTCTCAGGGTGCAGGACTACTTTGTGTCCCTGGGGTGAATAAATCAATCAATCAATCAATTTTTTTTTATATAGCGCCAAATCACAACAAACAGTTGCCCCAAGGCGCTTTATATTGTAAGGCAAGGCCATACAATAATGATGTAAAACCCCAACGGTCAAAACGACCCCCTGTGAGCAAGCACTTGGCTACAGTGGGAAGGAAAAACTCCCTTTTAACAGGAAGAAACCTCCAGCAGAACCAGGCTCAGGGAGGGGCAGTCTTCTGCTGGGACTGGTTGGGGCTGAGGGAGAGAACCAGGAAAAAGACATGCTGTGGAGGGGAGCAGAGATCGATCACTAATGATTAAATGCAGAGTTGTGCATACAGAGCAAAAAGAGAAAGAAACAGTGCATCATGGGAACCCCCCAGCAGTCTACGTCTATAGCAGCATAACTAAGGGATGGTTCAGGGTCACCTGATCCAGCCCTAACTATAAGCTTTAGCAAAAAGGAAAGTTTTAAGCCTAATCTTAAAAGTAGAGAGGGTGTCTGTCTCCCTGATCTGAATTGGGAGCTGGTTCCACAGGAGAGGAGCCTGAAAGCTGAAGGCTCTGCCTCCCATTCTACTCTTACAAACCCTAGGAACTACAAGTAAGCCTGCAGTCTGAGAGCGAAGCGCTCTATTGGGGTGATATGGTACTACGAGGTCCCTAAGATAAGATGGGACCTGATTATTCAAAACCTTATAAGTAAGAAGAAGAATTTTAAATTCTATTCTAGAATTAACAGGAAGCCAATGAAGAGAGGCCAATATGGGTGAGATATGCTCTCTCCTTCTAGTCCCCGTCAGTACTCTAGCTGCAGCATTTTGAATTAACTGAAGGCTTTTTAGGGAACTTTTAGGACAACCTGATAATAATGAATTACAATAGTCCAGCCTAGAGGAAATAAATGCATGAATTAGTTTTTCAGCATCACTCTGAGACAAGACCTTTCTGATTTTAGAGATATTGCGTAAATGCAAAAAAGCAGTCCTACATATTTGTTTAATATGCACTTTGTATGACATATCCTGATCAAAAATGACTCCAAGATTTCTCACAGTATTACTAGAGGTCAGGGTAATGCCATCCAGAGTAAGGATCTGGTTAGACACCATGTTTCTAAGATTTGTGGGGCCAAGTACAATAACTTCAGTTTTATCTGAGTTTAAAAGCAGGAAATTAGAGGTCATCCATGTCTTTATGTCTGTAAGACAATCCTGCAGTTTAGCTAATTGGTGTGTGTCCTCTGGCTTCATGGATAGATAAAGCTGGGTATCATCTGCGTAACAATGAAAATTTAAGCAATACCGTCTAATAATACTGTCTAAGGGAAGCATATATAAAGTGAATAAAATTGGTCCTAGCACAGAACCTTGTGGAACTCCATAATTAACTTTAGTCTGTGAAGAAGATTCCCCATTTACATGAACAAATTGTAATCTATTAGACAAATATGATTCAAACCACCGCAGCGCAGTGCCTTTAATACCTATGGCATGCTCTAATCTCTGTAATAAAATTTTATGGTCAACAGTATCAAAAGCAGCACTGAGGTCTAACAGAACAAGCACAGAGATGAGTCCACTGTCCGAGGCCATAAGAAGATCATTTGTAACCTTCACTAATGCTGTTTCTGTACTATGATGAATTCTAAAACCTGACTGAAACTCTTCAAATAGACCATTCCTCTGCAGATGATCAGTTAGCTGTTTTACAACTACCCTTTCAAGAATTTTTGAGAGAAAAGGAAGGTTGGAGATTGGCCTATAATTAGCTAAGATAGCTGGGTCAAGTGATGGCTTTTTAAGTAATGATCTCCCTACATCAATAAAACAGTCAGATTCTGTAGAGACTTTCAAGTCCAGACTTAAGACACACTTATTTTCCCTTTCATATGGCTAGCATACTGGCATAGTATAGTTCTGCGCTTTTTACTCTTTTAATTCATTTTATTAGGAAATGGAGCGGGCCGCGGCCTCAACTTTACCTAAATTCTGGGTCTTTTAGTGAAGCTTAAGGCTAGTGGCCGGCGATCACCTTAGTATTTCCTATTTTTCTTGTTGTTTAATGCTGACAAATTATACTGTATTTCTTGTCTTTCTGATCCCTGATGCTGTTTTTTCTCTCTGTTTAAGGTGCAGCTCCATCCAGAGATGGGTGTGGTATTTGTGCTGGAGACCCTCCTGTCCTGTGCACCAACAGCATTTCCTGGATATTCGTTTTGTGAATTGTTCTGTAATTTGTGTCTGTAACATGGCCCAAGCAGAGGGTCACCCCTTTGATTCTGGTCTGCTTGAGGTTTCTTCCTCAGAGGGAGTTTTTCCTTACCACTGCTGCTCTGGGGGTTAGTAAGGTTAGACCTTACTTGTGTGAAGCGCCTTGAGGCAACTCTGTTGTGATTTGGTGCTATATAAATGAAAATAAATTGAAATTACTTTTTGCACAGGAATTCATCAAGCACGTCGGCCGCGGGCGTGTACTAACACAGAGAGAAACTGTATGTTGTTAGCTTACCATAAGCTAGTGAGAGTATGCATTTTTGAAGGACATTCTGACGCAATCAGCAGAGCCTGCTCCACCTTCTGGCGGCCCACAACTCTTACAGAAATTATTCCTCTCCCACTTTCCACATATCGGCGAATGTCAGAGCTGAACTTTAATTTGTACCGCTACACATGCAGACTGCTCAGAGTTTTTAATGGAAATACATTGTGATCAGACGGGACATTTTATCCGATGTGAGTGAAAAATCCGCTGTGCAAAATCCAACGGTGTTTATTACATGGAAAACAATACAAAAACTTTGGGACTTTTTTTGTCCGGTGAATGCGAATATCTGGTTTGTACAACGACAATGGGACTGAACAATAAATTACATCTCTAAGCTTTGATGATGATGTCGGCTTCCATCCCACACGGCTGACTTTATTTTCCCAAATTTTTCTTCTGTTCAGATCTGAAGAGAATCTGTACATCTTGAAGCCCTTTGACTATTTGTGCATCCAAATGCACAGCAACCCGGCATTTTCAGAGTGTAAATAAATAAAATAGCTGGATTTACATGCAGACACATTACCAGCCAACACTATTTTTGCCCCAAGATGGCACTATGAGTCATGTGACCGATTTTTTTTCCACTCGTCATGTCACCACTCTCTCTAATAAAGGCACTCTAGTGTCAGTGTTAGTCTACACAGCTAACCAGAGTAGTTGCAGTTTCTCGCCTGCAAAACCGCCTTGATATGTTTGAGGTCCGGGTCATAAACAAACGACAAAACTTGTCCACTTTCCTACCACATCATCACGTTTTCTTTGCATTTTCACTTTGTTTGTGTGCAATTTGCCCAAAAACCCAGAGAAAGTGCCATGTTTCTATCTTCAGAAGTAGAGAAATGATGTCATATACATCATATTTTACCCCTTTAGCGCCCACCTTCAAATGAGACTGCGCTGCCCAATTCTGCTGTTTTGTCAGGAGTGTGAACATGTTCATTCTGGGTTTGGGGTCACATGCCTACAGAAAATGTCCAGATTTGAATCTGTTTTCTGGGATGTTAGAGGATGGACAGACTGATGAATTCTGTCAGGTCTGCAACAACCTCACAGGCTTTTATTTTGAAATACAGACTGTTATTGTGGAAGTGAGACTTGGTATGATCACCTTGCTGTTTTCATGATTTGAATCCTCATGAAAAAATACATAATGAAAGTCAGCTCTTTCTGGATTTCAGTTGATGCTCCAGATACACAAACACACAGAGGCCACTTCCCTTTTATTATATGGATACTTTGTTACGATAACACTAAAACTTGTTTAATTATTTTCCGTCTATGACTTCCTGAAGTCTGAAATTCAGATTCCACCACATGGTGGGATTATGTTCACTGCAAGCCACCTTCAGTTCCTGCTTCTTTTGGAGAACTTTCACCTTTAACCACTGAAACACATGTTCTCATATGAAGCCATTTCACGCTTTCACTGAAAAAAGTACATGGTTGTAAATGGCTTCTGAAGCAAAATTAGTCAAATCTGTCTCTTATTCCTGGATTTTGACATGTTTATACATAAAAATCACAAGTTCTTCTCTGTTGGGGCGACCTCTAAGAACAGCTGCAGGAACACAGTCACTTTTCTGAAGAGGCCTGGGCAGAGCCTATAATGGATGAAGGGCACATAGAGAAAAACTCCACTGAAGATGAACAACATCACGTAGAGATATTCGATTTGAGGATCGTCTATGATGGGTGCCAGCACCAGAAATACTGCAGCAATGAGGGCCACTATGGGGATCAAAATGGGAACCTTTGGAGAGAGGAGGCAAAAATCACGACAAGAGACGTGACTGTCAGAGTGAACTGAGCAAATGACCCTAATGTATTTTTGTAACATTTCCACTTCCAACTCATCACATTTTGACAGAAAAGGTTGGTTTTGACCAAATGTCGAGTTGGGTAACCCCTTTGTGTCGCCATGTGACACGATGAGAAACGCTAAGCTGAACCATGACACAAAGGGGCACTGACAGAATGTTTAAAATGTGATGAGATGTGAGTGAGAATGTGTTTTTTTTATGCTGACATTTAGAGAACAGACGTGAAACAGACCCTGTATGCCCTGGGCAGCTCTGGCTTCTTGATCTTCACATACAGGAGTCCAGAAAAAGTGATGCCAAAAAAAATCCAGGAAGTGAAGCTGACAACACCAATAAAGAGGACAATTAGGCAAAATGTTTGTTTAAAAAAAGAAGAAATAAAAAAGAAATGTTGATGTGTGGTGAGCATCGTGGACTCAGCCTTCACCTGAAGTAGTTGACAATACTCTGGAAGTCTCCAGAGGCCAGCAGGAGCAGGCCGATGGATGTGGTGAAGATCAGTGCTGGAGACGGAGTCAATCTGTGAACGTGAGCCATGGCCAGAATATCTGGCTACAAAAAGAAAACTGAGTGAACCTTGTCTGCTCTTCAGATAGTGTAAACAGATTCTCATAGAAAACAAACAAACAAACAAACAACAACAAAAGACATTAACCCTCTGGAGTCGAATGACGTACCCTTGTGTAAAAAGTCACATGACCTAATTAAGCGGATGTAACATTCAATCTGCTGCACTCTGAGGCTCTGTTTAAATGTGCGTTGAACGTGGAGACTTCAACCTTCATAGCACTTTTTAAATTATGTTAATAGGACTAGTATAACTTGACGCATCAGTATTCTTTACTCCATGTGTTTTCTTGAATATATTGTCATTTTTCGCTGCGCGTTTATGCACACACATGCAGCCAAAAGGATCATTTCCTTCTCTACTGCTGCAGCAACAGGGGAAGAAATATGACTCCTTCTTCCTCATTGGTTGGCTGGCTCCAATCAGAAGTCACTAACCCCACATGTGTTCACTAACCTCACATGTGTTTGATCACAGCCCACCCACCCCACATGGGTCTGATTGTGTGGTGGCTTTCTCTTTATCACTGGTGGAAAATGTGTGTGGTTAATGTTTTGTAAAAATGAGGCGTTTTATGAATGTGGAGCAAGTGCTTGAGTTATTTTTTGAACTGGAGGAAGACGGAGTGCGTAGTGCGTCGTCAGAATCTGAAACAGACAGTGAGGATTCTGATGCTGAAAGAGATGATCCCTCTTGTTCTGGAGGAGCAACCACAGCAGGTGGATCCACCAACGTGCGCACGGAGATCTGAACAGAGGGTTGGAGCGAGCACTTCTGTTTCTTGATCCAGATCTCTGTTCGGACGCGCAGCAGAGACACGCCCCAGCGCTGACTGCTGGAACACGGAGGAGGACGCAGACACCGCTCCAGCAATAAGCAGATTTGAGCCTCGGAGAACACCAGGAGTCCAGGTTGATACACTTTCCACCCAAAGTACAAAAGACCTTTTTCTTTTGTTTTTTGCAACTGACACAGTTAGAACAATTTGCACCAACACCAGGGTGATTCTTAGACTACGGGCACTTATTATGTCCTTTGATCATACTGTATGAAAGGGGAAATTTTACACTTTTATAGTTATCTTTACAATGAAAGTGTGTTAAGAAATTTGTTCTAGTAGTCTATGATGACTTTTTCACCTTTTTTCAGCATCATTATATGCAAATATTGCCGTTTTGTGCTTGTCCCACACACAGACTTTTGATCTTCAATGATAAAACTGAATGGTAAAGAAACATTTTTTCTACTGTTTTAAAATATCTCTGAATAAAATATCAGTAAAATAATTAAAACATAATTGGGGTATTCAATGTCATACAACTGTTGTGATTTTTTTAAACAAAATGTAGTTGTCCCACACTATTGCCGTAATTTCCACCACAACACTGTAATGTCTCTTTAAACAGTTTGTATGAAAGATTGTTTGGGTAGTTTCTATGGAGATAAACAGTGACATCAGAGCACATGTATATAGCGCCAAATCACAACAAACAGTTGCCCCAAGGCGCTTTATATTGTAAGGCAATGGTGTGGTGGAAATTACATTTACAAGGCCAATAGTGCCTGTAGTTAAAGAATCACCCACCAATAAAATTGCTGCACACTGGGAGCAAGAAGGTTCATTAGACAACAAATTCTTTGCCTTGGGTTGCTTTTTTCAAGTGAGACCCAGGATTTATACAATTACTCGTTTTGTGTAACTGCACACAAATCAACAACCCTGAAATCGAAACATAATCATGTTCATCAATATATAATAAAATCATCAAAATTGTGGTCAGTAATGTGAACCTCTGGTAGGGCATTTTTTTTAAACCTTTTATCACAAATTGTGAATTTGATACATGATTTAAAATATGCCTGTGGTGCTTCTGAGGATCATAATGAAGTAACAAATTAATTAATAAACTGTTTATGTTTCAGAAGGATTTAATGTGCTCACCATGTGTCCTTCTCTTGCAGCGACAAAGCATATACGAGGGCTGCTTAAGAAACCCCCGTTCAGCGAACCAAAACCAGACAAAGCTGCAGCCACAGACATGATCCAACCCCAGCTTCCGAACACCTTATATCTGTGGAAAACATCACATATTAAATGACCTGCATTTGTAAAGTCCTTTCTTTCAGAAGCGAAGTGAATTTTTTTAAGCAATCAGTGCTGCGGCAAATGAAAGCAGACATGAAAGAGGATGATGAACCTGTTTACATCCCAGAAAAGGTTGTGATGTGAGCATCTCTTCAAATAAAGTGAGGTCAGCATCTCCCTCCCTCCTCTCTCTAAATGTGGGTGCAGCTTTCCTGTTGCCTGTCTGATGCGCTGATCAGGGGTTTTTATTGAAAACACACACCCACCCCAACCATCATCTGAGTCAGTCCACATCACCGGACCGGATGATTAATGTCACAAGCTTGCACCTACGGGAGACTGATGTAGTGTTGAAAACGTTACTGTTGTTGTGGGCTGGGGTGTTTGGTTGGCTTTGTTTTTGTTTTCTGTTTCTCCTTCCAGGTGGTATGCGTTCAGGACTGAGTGGCTGAGTTGAGGACCTCACCCTGAACACCTGAGGCTTGTTATCACGTGCAGTTCATCAGGACTCACAGCTGTGGTGCATCTGTCTTGATGAGGGCATGGTTGCATTTAAACCTGGAATACACAGTGTGTATTTGCCAGAGACTCGACTTTGTGACCAGATGGGTGAGATCGACGTTGGGAGAACAATCTCACCACTATGGACGTAGAGACCACTCCAGGTTTGACGCCACGGTCTGTGAAAGAGGATTGGGTGAGGTCTCACGCTCTTCAGCACACTTCCTGAGGTATTTTGGTTTTTATGACTTTCATGAAGTAAAGTCAGTAAATTTGGTGTCCCTCACACCTTGTTATATGGAGCTGTTATGCTAATTGTCTAAATCAGCTTCTACTGCAGTGGAGTTTTGAACTGAGTGTTCCGTGCCTGCAGGGAGAGAAGCTGATTTTATATTTAGGCCAGGAAATGTTTTACTGATTGTGTGCACCTTTGAGTTGTCTCTCAGTGTGGAGAGTGTTGGACTCACCTTACGGTTTCTTCTTTCACAGGCTCGGTTTGTCGCGGCCACCTGGGGGGATGTCGGCGGGGTCCTTGGGTCCAGAATGGCTGTGGCTCCGGACCTTTTGCGCTGCTGGGAGTGCGCCGTTTTGTCACCTCGCCAGACCGTGGACTTTGGGTTATTTTCACTAAATACACTATGTTAATTAAAATTGGTTTTCCTTTGAACCGTGCTCTGCTTCTTTTATGCTGGGTCCTGTCAAACGCTGGGTCGGTTCTCCGCCCGCGTCCGACACATAACAACTGTTACCTGAAGGTTTTTTGAAAGCAAATGAACAAACAGAATGTCAGATTGCCCTCATATGTTGTGAAAGGAAATTCATTCCCAGTATTTGGTTGTGAATGGCTCAGGAACATAAAACTTGACTGGGGTGATATTATGACAATGAGAACAAAGCCTGTGACATGCTTGAGGAAGTCCTGAAAAGTCATGCTGAAGTTTTCAGTGAAACGTTAGGAACACTTAAAGCAGGGGTGGCCAACTTGTTCCAGAAAGGGCCAAGAGGGTGCAGGTTTTCTTTGCTGGAACAAGTTGGCCACCCCTGATTTAAAGGGTTTGAGACCTTTGTGACATTGAAACCAGGCTATTAGCCTCAAGTTTAGCCACACACACACATCATCCCACACACACTGAAACAAAATGTGGAAGTGAGATCGAGAAATTACTCCAACTCCAACACAATCAGCAAACACTTCCTGGCTTAAATATATATCAGCTTCTCACCCTGCAGGCACGGAACAACTCAGTTCAAATCTCCACTGCAGCAGAAGCTGATTCGACAATTAGCATAACGTGACAGCTCAATAACACAAGGTGTGAGGGACACCAAATCCACTGTCATTACTTCAAAAACCAAAACCAAATTACCTCAGGAAGTGTGCTGAAGAGCGTGAGACCTTACCCAATCCTCCTTCACAGACTGTGGCGTCAAACCTGGAGCGGTCTCTGCGTCCGTAATGGTGAGATTGTTCTCCCGACGCCGATCTCACATGTCTGATCACAAGGTCGAGTCTCTGGCAATCACACATTGTGCATTCAAGGTTTAAGTGCAGCAATCTCTGATCAAGACAGAATACACCACAGCTGTGAGTCCTGATGACCTGCACGTGAAAACAAGCCTCAGGTGTTCAAGGTGAGGTCCTAATGCTCAGCCACTCAGTCCTGAATACATACCACCTGGTGGGAGAAACAGAAAACAAAGAGCCAGCCAAACACCCCAGCACATAACATTTCCCACATGTTGTCGAGTAGCGAAGAAAAGCACGTAGACTTTGCTTGAGAAACGCTGAGTACAAAAGAGCAAAACTATGCTGAAATTGAGTGGGAAGCACTTGGAATCATATTTGGTGTGAGGCGTTTTCACTCTTATCAGTATGGTCGTCACTTCATTCTGCTCACCGATCACCATCCACTGGCAACCACACTGAGCCCGAGTAAGACAATTCCATCAATGGCTGCAGTGAGACTGCAGTGCTGGGCACTGGTACTAGCAGGACACAACTACACCATCCAGTATCGGCGAGCCGTAGACCATGGCAACAGAGACAGTTTGTCCCATCTGCCGGTACAGCATAAGGATGGGCAAAGCTCAGTTGACACACTCATTAAACACCTGGAATGGCTATCAATGCATTGTGCTGATGTCAGAAGAGACACTAGAGCTGACATCATACTGTCTCCCGTGATGGGGATGTGTTGTCTGCCCGTTTCCCACCAACAAACACTTGGGCTGTAGTCTGTCACTGTACTTAGTATGAAAGAATGTGTTGTCTCTACTGCAAGGCTGTTGAATGTGGGGAAACAGGCTGATCTTTCCACCTAAGTTGTGCCAGCAGATGCTCGAGGAACTGCACACTGGACATCTCGGAGTAGTCAACATGAAGGCCATGGCACAGAGCTATGTGTGGTGAACAGGTCTTGATGCACAGATTGAAGAGAAATGCAAAACTTGTATATCGTACCAACACATACAGAGAACACGAAATTTGACACCTCTTCACCCATGATCTTGGCCCACAGCCCCATGGCAGTGAACTCATATTGATTTTGCTGGGCTGTTGACGCATGTTCTTTGTGGTGGTTGATGCACACTCTAATTGGCTAGAAGTAATTCTGATGGACTCAACCACATCAGAAAGGACTATTTAAGTATAGAGGGGACTGTTCAACCATCATTGCCAGAAGTGCTATTAAGTAACAATAGACATCAGTTTACATTGGAGGAGTTTGCTAACTTTTTGACATCCAATGGCATTAAGCATGCTTGTTCAGCTCGTTTCCACCCAGCAACCAACCAACGGTCTAGCTAAACACTTTGTACAGACCTTTAAACATTCGCTGAAATTATCTAAGGGAAATTACTGACCCTGTGATCTAATTAATGAGCAAATCAGGTCACTGTTGCTATGTTGATGATCTCCCCCACTGAAAGAACCAGATGTCAAGTTTGTTTTGGAGATATTGTGGAAGTGGTGGATGGAAGATGCTTGCTACTACGAGGTCTGTCAATAAAGTAACGGTCCTTTTTATTTTTTTCAAAAACTATATGGATTTCATTCATATGTTTTTACGTCAGACATGCTTGAACCCTCGTGCGCATGCGTGAGTTTTTCCACGCCTGTCGGTGACGTCATTCGCCTGCCTATCTCGACTTTCAATGCTTACCAGTCCAGTAAGTATCAGAGAAACTGTGGAGAGCTGGTCATGTCCAAACTTGTCCTCTGACACACCAAAACGGAGGTGTTCCTTTGTCTCGCTTCCAAAGTGAATCGGGCTTTACGCGCGAAGCCTCCGTGCGGCTTTCCATGACAAAATCTCTTGTTAAAAGTGAAATCTGCCAGAAAATGGCTGATGTCCAGCTCTTGTGATAACCAGAGAAAGAGCACGACGGTCTCGTATCCACAGAGCCATCCGTTTAGAAATGGTCCGGTGGCTTGTGCTGCGTCGTCGCAGCTCGGAGCGCGGTGCGCCGAGTGTTCTTAAAGTGGTCCTTAAAGCTGAAGTAACAGTCCTTTTTCTCTGTGAAGCCCGTAAAATTTTCACTGAAAGCCAGATAAATTTTTCGAATGGTTTCCACGTGCCAGTTTCTAACAGCTTCTGAAAAAATTCTGATGGAAAAAAAGTCCAAATCATTCCGCCATTTCCAGACAATGAAAATCCGACGAGGGGGCGGGACCACTCCTTCCCAAGGCGTGCTCACAGGCGAATGACGTCACCGACAGGCGTGGAAAAACTCACGCATGCGCACGAGGGTTCAAGCATGTCTGACGTAAAAACATGTGAATGAAATCCATATAGTTTTTGAAAAAATAAAAAGGACCGTTACTTTATTGACAGACCTCGTATATCCTCCACCAGTACTTTAACACTTGATCATATTTAAGATATTTGAATATTTACTTATTTACCCCCAAGTAACTGCAACTGCGGTGGAGGACATGAGTTCCCTAGGGGTCATAACGGTCAGGTAGCTAATGTTCACCATCAGGTACAGACCTGTTACCATGGAAACGGCTATCACAAGAGCTCTGGGAAGATTCACCTGAGACGACAAAAACACATCATCAGAATTTGTTTTGGCCCTTATACTACAGTGGGGAAAATAAGTACAAAGAATGCAGAGGTCTGTAATTTTTATCGTAGGTACACTTCAGCTGTGACAGAATCTTAAAAAATTCAGAAAATCACATTGTATGATTTTTAAATAATTAATTTGCATTTTATTGCATGAAATAAGTATTTGATCCGATAGAAAAACAGACCTTAATATTTGGTAAAAAAAAACCTTTGTTTGCAGTTACAGAGGTCAGATGTTTCCTATAGATCTTGACCAAGTTTGTACACTACAGCAGGGATTTTGGTCCACTCCTCCATAAAGATCTTCTCCAGATCCTTCAGGTTTGGAATTTCAGCTCCCTCCAAAGATTTTCTATTGAGTTCAGGTCAGCAGACTGGCTCGGCCACTCCAGGACCTTGAAATGCTTCTTACGGAGCCCCTCCTTCATTGTCCTGGCTGTGTGTTTGGGGTCATTGTCATGCTGGAAGACACAGCCACGACCCATCTTCAATGCTCTTACTGAGGGAAGGAGGTTGTTTGCCAAAATCTCACGATACATGACCCCATCCATCCTCCCTTCAATATGGTGCAGTTGTCCTGTCCCCTTTGCAGAAAAGCACCCCCAGAGTATGATGTTTCCACCCCCATGCTTCACGGTTGAGATGGTGTTCTTGGGGTTGTTCTCATCCTCCAAACATGGCAAGTGGAGTTGATACCAAAAAGCTGTAATTTGGTTTCATCTGACCAAAATACCTTCTCCCATGCCTCCTCTGGATCATCCAGATGGTCACTGGTGAACTTCAAATGGGCCTGTATATGTGCTGGCTTGAGCAGGGGGACCTTGCTGCCCTGCAGGATTTTAAACCATGACAGCATCATGTGTTACTAATGTAATCTCTGTGACTGTGGTCCCAGCTCTCTTCAAGTCATTGACCAGGTCCTCCTGTGTAGTTCTGGGCTTTCTCAGAATCATCCTTACCCCATGAGGCGAGATCTTGCATGGAGCCCCAGACTGAGGAAGATTGACAGTCATCTTGTGTTTCTTCCATTTTCTCAGAATTGCGCCAACAGTTGTTGGCTTCTCACCAAGCTGCTCTCCAATTGTCCTGTAGTCCATCCCAGCCTTGTGCAAGTTTACAGTTTTGTCCCTGCTGTCCTTAGACAGCTCTTTGGTCTTGGCCATGATGGATAGGTTGGAGTGTGATTGATTGTGTGGACAGGTGCAGAATAAAAGGACTTCTTAAAGAAAAACTAACAGGTCTGTGAGAGCCAGGATTCTTGCTGGTTATTAGGTAATCAAATACATATTTCATGCAATAAAATGCCAATTAATTATTTAAAAATCATACAATGTGATTTTTTTTTTTTTTTTTTTTTAGATTCTGTCTCTCACAGTTGAAGTGTACCTATGGTAAAAATTACAGACCTTTCCATTCTTTGTAGGTGGGAAAACCTGCAAAATCGACAGTGGATCTAATAGTTATTTGCCTCACTGTATGTGAAGACTTGCAACAACAACCAGAAACTCTCCCACCCAGCTGTGGCTAAAATTCTCCCCCTAATCTCATAATTTCAATAAAATAAGACCCTCATTTGCTGAGCATTCCCTGCTGGTAATTTGTATCATGGCATTCAACTGGCTGAGTGTTTGACTGACCACTTTAATGGAAGTAAGTCCTACATAGGACAAGTGACATATTCAGTGCTTATCTCTGAATTCAGTGGGATGAAACAGATGAGAATATGTGACTACCAGTGGATGGAATGTCAGCCCAACTCAGGTTACTAACCCAGCCAAGGCCACTATGCTTTTAAAGCGGGGTGGACGGGGATAATGCAGATAGATAAAGTGTCTTGTCGAAAAAGAAAATGACAAGGAGTGTCAGGAGGAATCAAACCCTGGTCTACTAATACATATTCTACAGTACATCTCTCTGTTGGCAGATAATAAAGTAGGTAGGTAGTATCTTAGCAGATATTTGCTGAAGTAGGAAAAAAAGCTTTCTAATCTTAAAACAATTATTGGACATGTTAGTATAATGTTAAAACCATTTATTGATCGGTTAGTTATTTCAAGTGAATAAATACATAATACTGAACTTGTGTAACTGGGTTCTTCAGTATTTAAAAGCTGAAAATAGCTAACAGCTTGAAAACAATGTTTAGCTGATGTCGAAAAAATCTTCATTATCTCTTAGTTTGAGAAATGTAATGAACAAACTCAATAAATCTGTTTGCAATGTTGTTATAAACAATTCTAAGCAACTCATATAGGTTGTATTGATATTATGCAGTTTACAAACTTAAAATGTTCTTTTAGTTTATAACAAATGTCTAATCATGCAAGAAGAAACATGGTTATTATAACATAAGAACGTTAGAAGGAATAGGCCCCTCTGGCTGATAAGTAGAAAGTTTTTAACTTTCAGCTGATGTCTCATCCTCCTGGGCATCAACACATTATCCCAAATCACAATTAATTGTCGAACAATCTCACCTCTGGTCTTTTCAGCTCCTCAATGACGTAGTTCAAGTTATACCAACCGGCGTAAGACCAGAGTCCTTGATAAAAAGCCATCCCTAGACCACTTACTGAGTACTGAGTCCCTTTAAAGGAATTCTCAACTTTTAGATTTTCCACAATGATGGTTCTACTCTGTATGAGCTCTGCGATGCCTCCCACAATGATGGCCGTCAGCGTTAGAACCTTGACCACAAGGAAGACCACCTGGATTCTGATGGCAATACGCACGTTCAAGATGTTGATTATGGCAACAACCATTAGAAGAACTGCAGCGACACATTTCACCACCAGCTGAGGAGGGTCACAGCCTCGGTAAAATGGTGCTGTGGCATATTCAGCAATGGCAATCGACAGTGCTGCCTGACCGAACGGTTTGACAACCAGGACAAAAGTGAATGCTGCAAAGAAAGCAGGACATGAGCCGTAAATCTTCAGTAGGTAGATGAACTCCCCACCAGATTCAGAAAAAATCATCCCAAGCTCGATGTAGGACAGTGCTGCAAACATAGCTACAACTCCTGAGACAGCCCAGATCACTAAACTCGCCCCAGGACTTCCTATGTAGGCCAGAACAAACTGAGGAGACATGAAGATACCAGAGCCGATCATAGTTCCTGAAACCAGGGACACACCACCAAGCAATCCAATTTCCCGTCTGATTTTGAGATGCTGAGGTTCCTTTTCCTCCATTGCAGCACCTGAGGCAGATATTTAAGACAAATGCTTGTTAAAGTCAGCTTTCCGATGTGCAAGGACGAACTGAAGACTCCACGAGTTCTGCAAAACTTTGACTGAATACAGGGCAGTAATACATATGTTCATCAGTTCGCTTTAACTACATTGACTTATTATTAACTCAAACAATCAAGCAATGAATCATCCTCAGTGAGACCTTTTCTTGATTGTTGTTGTGGTAAAGTACAGCCTGTTTCAGTCTCTTATCTTGATCTTGGGTCCTTTCAACTTCTTGGCTCCGAGCCATCGTTTGAGGAATTATCTGCTTTTTACTCCCTGTAACATATTTACCTTTACAGCTGCTCTCCTTTGTGAACTCTGTACAAAATGTCCTCTGAAATCAACATTAAGTGTGTGGATCTCGAGGCACCTCATGATTCTATCTGGTTACGATTTGATTATAAAAGGATTGTATGTGAAAACTGATGCATCTCTTTTCTCTCCCTCTCTGCTGATTTCTTTCTTCCTCACTGTGTGACTACTTAGTACTTTGCAATGCAAAATCTTTGTAATTATCAATAATGAATTTACTTACAATACATTCTTTAAGAGGCCATGATGACAGCGAGAGCTCAGACAATCCTGGGATTTTCTGTGGCTTGGTGGACTTCGTTGCCTCTCTTGACGGGGTGTTGAAAGAGCACCTAGAGAACGCCACAGTATTCAAGGGGACCTCAAAAATGGTGCAAAATCAGCTGCTAAACTGTATGCAGTGAGTTTTTATCCATTCAGGTAGATGAAACCATGGATATTGCCACTCAGTCACAACTTGCGCTTGTACTGCGCTACATTGATCTGAGAAACAACTTGCAGGAAAGCTTTTTGAGTTCATCACCATGCAGTCAGCTACAGCAGTGTCCATCTCCACAGCACTGAAAGAGCATCTTGCTGTCATTTTTCCTGAGGATCAGAAAAGTAAGCTCATTTGTCAGGCATATGACAGAGCCAGCGTGATGAAAGGAGCCACTGCAGGCATTCAGAGGAACATACAAGACTTGTACCCCAACGTTCACTACATCCACTGCTACGCACATCAGCTCCACCTGATCATGCCACAGGCCACCTCTCACATATGCGAAGTAAGGATCTACTTTTCTAACCTTTCTGACTTCAAAAGCTTTTTTTTCAAGATCCCCCAAGCAAACGGGTGTGCTTGATAAAATTGTGGCCCAAAAGCTGCCAACATCGTCAGGTAGAACTTTCACAGCCATGCCATCAACACAGTGTTTGAGCACATACCACATACGACCACTACCTTTGCACCCCCCCAGGACTAAACCAAACCAACTTTTTTAGGTTCGTTAGATGACCCCAAAACACAATCAGGATGTTCCCAAAAGTAATCCAAGATGGCGGCAGCTCCCATCCAACAAAGAGACTTCGGGTCCTGAGTCCAGAGGATCGCAGAAGACGTGAGACTGTATCGAAGAGAGAAATCAGGATTCTCAGGATGACAATCTCCATGTTTGTTGTGAGAATAGGTTGGCTGGTGTGACCCATCTGCCCTCTTGTGGTGCGTGCTTGTAAATTTTTTCTTGTTTTTGTTTTGTTTGTACTTTTCTTTTTTAAACTATAAATCTATACAAAAAAATAGACTGCATAGTTTTACCTTTTGGAATATTGTTTTTTCTGTTTACAGTTTGTTTTTCCTCAACCATTACCACAGCTGTTTGTTCAGTTTACACACACACACACATATATATATATATATATATATAGGGATGCACATAACTGGTACTCATGGGGCGTTTGTTAAAACGTTTGTTAAAAAAGAAGAAATGTTGATGTGTGGTGAGCATCGTGGACTCAGCCTTCACCTGAAGTAGTTGACAATACTCTGGAAGTCTCCAGAGGCCAGCAGGAGCAGGCCGATGGATGTATTGAAGATCAGTGCTGGAGACGGAGTCAATCTGTGGACGTGAGCCATGGCCAGAATATCTGGCTGCAAAAAGAACAACTGAGTGAACCTTGTCTGCTCTTCAGACAGTGTAAACAGATTCTCATAGAAAACAAACTGTTGTGTGGGCCGCTGAAGAGGAGGTACTGCTGGCCCACCACCACCAGATGGCGCCCTGCTTGGAGTGCGGGCTTCAAGCACAAGAGGGCGCCAGAGCCACTGGGAGTGACAGCTGTCACTCATCCTCAGCACCAGCTGTCACTCATTCATCTCATCACCATCACCATAAAGGCCGGACGGCAACTCCACCTCCTCGCCGAGAAATCTTCTACGACTAGAGGTAATCTTCTCTGCTGTGATTACTGATTATCTAATATTGTTCTGTGTGCAGTCGCATGCCCGTGAAGACCCAGAAGAGGGACAAACGGGAGCTGCACGAGTAAAGACGTACCTGGAGGTGGAGGTTATCCCTCCCGGAGGAATTAATTGTAAAGGTTGCTGGGTGTGAGGACTCACACTCACCACCTTCTGTTTCTTGTCTGCCAGCAGTACCAGGGCCGACAACGGAGGACAGAGACCACCTGGGGACTCAGGGCTTGGCGGCTTCGGTGTTCTTCAGGCCGTTGGTGGTGGAAGCGGTGTGGGCCCCGGCTCTTCGTTCATCCGAGGTCTCCTATCTTCAAGCCTGCCCACAGTCCTCCTGTGTATAATTGGCATTATTATTCTTGTTTGTATTCCGTTGTGTTCTTTCACAACATTAAATTGTTACTCCTTTTCTTATCCATTGTCCGTTCATTTGCGCCCCCTGGTGTGGGTCCGTGTTACGACACTTTCCCAACACAAACAACAACAAAAAACATTAAAGTTACAAATAGTTGAGCTGTGACTGTAAACAGGTATAAAATAGACTAAATTGGACGATTTTTTATTTTCTGTCCTTAAAGAATTGTTCAAATTACCAAGTTACAGGTTTTAGTTGTGTATGTAAATATATAAAGAAATACACAACTAACTCAAAAAGTTAAAAATCTGTGGTTGCGTTAGCTGATATGTGAAAACATGGAAGAGAGTTGCTGAAGATTATTGATTAATAAAGTGATTTTTTTTTAAAAACATCGTAAAATACAACTACTTTTATCAAAAATGCAGGTGACATCAACAAAAAGAATCCAGCTTTACTACAACAAATGGTTGCATTTTTAAAGGTGAAAGTGGTCTTATTTTATAGTTACAAAGTTTGTGATTAATTGTTATATTCTTAGTGTTTTATGTTCAACAACATATATACCCAAAACATTTTCAGAATAGTGCTGAATTTGTTAAATTGCAATCCTCCATCAGTATACAGAGCCAATCACAGTTTTTCTTTCCTGTTGCAGGTTCTGTGGGTTCGTACGATGCTTTCTGTGAGATGTGATGAGCTTGTTAAATTTCAGAATATCTTAACTGATGATGCTTCCGGAAATCACCTCTTTAAAAATGGCTAATGGACTGCGTTTATATTGCGCTTTTCCATCTGAATCAGAAGCTCAAACCACTTCACAGTGATTCCCTCTTGCATTCACCTATTCATTTATTCATTCACACACACACACACACACACCACACACACACACACACACACACACACACACACACCCACACACACACACACACCCACACACACACACACACACACACACACACACACACACACACACACACACACACGTGAGACCCAGGATTTCTGTACAGTGCATCCTTTTGTTATGTTACAGCCTTATTCGAAAATGGAGTAAATTCATTTTTCCCCCTCAAAATTCAACTCACAGCACCCCATTATGTCCCCATTTTAAATTTTTGCAAATTTATTAAAAATAAAAAACTAAGAAATCAAGTGTAAGTATTCACACTCTTTGTTCAATACTTTGTTGATGCACCTTTGGCAGCAATTACAGCCTCAAGTCTTCTTGAATATGATCCCACAAGCTTGGTGCACCTATCTTTGGGCTGTTTTGTTCATTCCTCTTTGCAGCACCTCTCAACCTCCATCAGGTTGGATGGAGAGTGTCGGTGCACAGACATTTTCAGATCTCTCCAGAGATGTTCAATCAGATTCAGGTCTGGGCTCTGGCTGGGCCACTCAAGGACATTCACAGAGTTGTCCTGAAGCCACTCTGATATCTTGGCTGTGTGCTTAGTGTCATTGTCCTGCTGAAAGATGAACAGTCGCCCCAGTATGAGTTCAAGAGCGCTCTGGAGCAGGTTTTCATCCAGGATGTCTCTGTACATTGCTGCATTTATCTTTCCCTCAATCCTGGTTAGTCTCCCAGTTCTTACTGCTGAAAATCATCCCCACAGCATGATGCTGCCACCACCATGCTTCACTGGTGCCTGGGTTCCTCCAAACATGACACTTGGCATTCACACCAAAGAGTTCAATCTTTGTCTCATCAGGCCAGATAATTTTGTTTCTGATGGTCTGAGAGTCCTTCAGGTGCCTTTTGGCAAACTCCAGGTGGGCTGCCATGTGCCTTTTACTAAGGAGTGGCTTTCATCTGGCCACTCTACCATACAGGCCTGATTGGTGGATTGGTACAGACATGGTTGCCCTTCTGGAAGGTTCTCCTCTCTCCACAGAGGAATGCTGGAGCGTTGACAGAGTGACCATTGGGCTCTTGGTCACCTCCCTGACTAAGGTCCTTCTCCCTCAGTCGCTCAGTTTAGACATGCGGCCAGCTCTAGGAATAGTCCTGGTGGATCCGAACTTCTTCCATTTACAGATGATGGAGGTCACTGTGCTCATTGAGACCTTCAAATCAGCAGAAATGTTTCTGTACCCTTCCCCAAATTTGTGCCGTACCACTATCCTATCGCGGTGGTCTACAGATAATTCCTTTGACTTCATGCTTGGTTTGTGCTCTGACATGCACTGTCAACTGTGGGACCTTATATGTAGACAGGTGTGTGCCTTTCCAAATCATGCCCAATCAACTGAAGTTACTCCAGGTGGACTCCAGTTAAGCTGTAGAAATTTCTCAAGGATGATCCGTGGAAACAGGAAGCACCTGAGGCCTAGTTAAAAAAAAATGAATCCAAAGTGTGACATAACCATCAAAATTTAAAAGTGGTCTTTTTTTGTGAAATGTTATCATTTTAGATATGGTTTTATATATATATATCAGAGTTTCAATATTTCTATTGGTCTCGGTTCAGTCATTGCTAGAAATTGTCAGTGCATATATACTATAATGTGCTAGAGCGTAACGCTTGCGACAACAGTTGGAGGTATCTTCTTTAGTCTGCAGAAGCTTGAAACAAAGAAATTCTGTCCATTAGTTCCTGGTATTATTGAACAAGTAATATGAGTATAATTATTCTATTGAAGCAGAGTAGGAGATATAGCTAAGGTTTTGACACAAATAAATCAAGGACTTATTTTCAGCGTTACGCTTGCAACAGTTTTACCTTGCTTTAGAAACATGATGTTTTTTCTAGGAAATAATATTTCTACCTTTACAAAAATGTATTACTGTGTGTTAGTATGAAGCACAAACAAACTAACGGACAAAATACAAGGTTATTTCAACTTTAAATGATAATGCTAAATATCAATGTCACACAAAATTTATGAAAAATGTGCTATTTTTGGGTACATTTTGTGCATATCTCTGGAACCGTGTGGACTTTTTTCATGAAATTTTCAGTACCTGTCAAAGAGATTATCGGCAACTCACAGATAAATCTAGATGGTGCTAAATAAAATAATGGCTTGTTCATGACAAATGCAATGCAAATCAGCAGTTAGAATTCATTGTTTTTGAACTAGGCCCTCAGCTCAATTTTAAGCTACGTGGCAAAGGCTGTGAATACTTACATACACGTGATTTATTCATTAAATTTACAAAAATCTCAAAAAACTTTTTTTATATTGTCATCATGGGGTATTGTGTGTAGAATTTTGAGGAAAAAAATAATTTCATCCATTTTGGAATAGGGCTGTAACATAACAAAAGGTGGAAAAGTGAAGCGCTGTGAATACTTTCAGAATGCACTGTAAAGACTCTTTTTGTCTAACTGCTCACAAATCAACAACCACTAAATAAAAACATAATCACGTTCATAAGTATAGAACAAAATTAGAAAAATGTGGTCAGTAATATGAACCTCTGACATGGCAATTTTCTTTACCATTTATCACAAATTTGTGAATTTGACACGTGTTAAAATATGTCTGCGGTGCTTGTGATGAACATAAATAAATAATAAATTAATTAATAAACTATTCATGTTTCAGAAGGATTTAACATCCTCACCATGTGTCCTTCTCTTGCTGTGACAAAGAATATACGAGGACCACTAAAGAAACTCCCGTTCAGCGAACCAAAACCAGACAAAGCTGCAGCCACAGACATGATCCAACCCCAGCTTCCGAACACCTTATATCTGTGGAAAAATCACGTATTAAACGACCTGCATTTGTAAAGCTCTTTGTTTCAAAAACCTTTAAAACAATACGACACAACACACACTCAGTCATTCACTCATCTTCAACCATCCATTCATTTTCTATACCTGCTTACTCCAATTAAGAGTCAGAGGGGGCTGGAGCCTATCCCACCAGTCATAGGGCAGGACGCCAGTCTGTCGCAGGGCCACATATAGACAAACAAACACATTCACACCCGCACACACAATTTAAAGTTTCCAATCCACCTGCATGTCTTCAGATGTGGGAGGAAACCGGAGCACCCGGATGGAACCCGGGGGTAAAAATTTGAAGCGGAAGCAGCTTTTGTTGTGGTTTTAGGCTAAGGGCACAGTTCCTTTCTTTAGTTTTTGGGAGTTTTGAAAAACCATTGAAAGATTGACATCGAGGTGAAATTTTCAACAAATTTAATCATGATTACTTCAGTTATCGCTGGTTCCCCAAAACATCGCTGGGGGAGCAGATAAAAAAGAAGTGTAGAAAGAAATGCTTTATTTGCCAGCGAGCAATTACTGTTCAAAAAATAAATAAATAAATAAAAACTGGGGAAGAGTCCAAAACCTCCAGGATACAAGAACTGTGTCCTCAGCACAAAGCGTCAGAGAGACGACGAATAACAGGAGCAAAGAATTAAAAAAACAAAAAAAGAGTCGACAGAAATGACAGAATCGGCAAATAAAGGGCATACTTTTGGTAAATGGTAATGGACTGCATTTACATGAAATACATGAAATGTCAAATAAGCTGAGTATTCAGAAAAAAATAAGGAATTTGTAACCCGCAGGAAACTGATTTCTGTGATGTCACATGGGCTTCCCCCATTCAGAGCCAGTTTGGCTTATGTCTTGAAGTGGACTTTGGAAAGAAAGGGCTATCACCGAAAGCACGTGTCACATTGATGCGTCATGCCCATGCATATTCAGTTTGGACTTTTTATGTAAGTTTTTTTTTTTTTTTTCTCACTACCGACCTTTCTGAAGCACCTCGCCTGGAACGTTTTAATGTATAAATTTACAAATATAAATTGGTACATTAAGTTCTTGGAGACTCACCATCAAATTTGTCCTTTTTCCAACATTTGTATAATCCAGAGTTGCCTTGTGGTGAATTCTTGGAATCAGACAGCAGTCATGTGACATTTTCCAGTCACAGCAATGGTTAAAAAAACCCAAAAAAAACTGTTTGTATCCAGTGAATCCAGTCCAGTGAAAGGTGTTAATTACCTCCGCCAAGGAGGTTATGTTTTCACTCACATCCGTTTGTTTGTTGGTTGGTTGGTTGGTTGGTTTGTTTGTTAACAGGATTACTCAAAAAAAAAAAAAAAAAAATCCTCCACGGATTTCAATGAAATTTTTACCAGGAGTGTATCTTGGCCTAACTTAGAAGTCATTAAATTTTGGTAATGATCCGGAACATGATCCAGATCCAGTAATTTTTTAAGGATTCTTTATCATTGCAGGATAGGGCCAATTTCAACATTTTTGCACCTACTTCATGAAGACGGGTCACAAAGGCTGAACAAAAATTAAGTTACGACACAACAATAATTTAGCATTTGTTTCTCCTCATTGAATAAACTTATTAGAAATAAAAAAAACTTGTGTAGTTCATGCACTTTCTCTTTATAAATACATTTTCTGAAGATCTAAGGGTTTAACCACTGAATCTGAAACATGACGGTAGATGCGTGAAACGACGTGGAATAAGTCTCTTTGCCAAAGGGTATTCCACGTGACATCAGTGACCCTTTGGCCTTGGCAGAGGTTTGCGCTCTCCGAGTGCTTCTAGTTATCTAATGTTTCATATTCCTGCCAGATTAGCTGCGCGCTGCCCATGTGAAAGAAGGCTCTCACCGACAGCACAATGATGGAATAAAGCAGACAAAGCATGTCTCGCTCACATGCACACAAGTAAAATCCAAACTAAATGTGCACTGTAACACGGTCACAGGAGAGAGTGTGGGAAAAAGGATTAATTTAATACTGACCTTGTTTTGTCCGCCATGATGCCAGCTTGTTAGTTAGTTAATGCCAGTGAACAGCTGGCTGCCGTTGTAACAGTAATCAGAGCGCAGATGACTTTAACAGCCTTTTAGTGACACGCGCAAGTCCAACATGTCGGACGTGACGCATCAACATGACACGTGCGAAAGCACAGCGACAGCTGGAAGCAAGGGTTTGTTTACATTTGGAATGAGGTGTTTTTGTGTCGTTTCATGTGGAATGTGTAAAATGGTGAACAGGTGTGTTGTGGGAGGGTGTATGCTGTGATTGACAACGAGACGGACGGACTCTGAGCTTGAAAAGTCGATTGTTTACAGTCAACGCCAAGCAGCTAGCAGAACAGGGACTTTAACCTCCTCATTAGCTGTCACACCGGGCGGAACCGAGGATCCTAAACATTCCCGGTGGCAGGTGTCACTCCACTGCGTCACTACCCCAGACGGCCAATCAATCCAGGGATTGTGCTTTAACATCCATGGAAATCCCAAAATCACTTGGGAGGTAGAAGGTGTTACATAGAACACAATCTCCTCCCTGTGATTTCCAGACACCACCAAAGTCACAGGAGGTGTCTGGTGTGTGATTAATGGGAGAAGGGTGCCATCTATGGCACCTTCAATGGGGAAGGTAGAGCCACTAGAGGGAGCCCTACCTCCCTGGCCCATCTGCTGTCCAGCAGATTCCCTTCAGACCCCATGTCCACCAGTGCTGGAGCGTGAAGGGTAAGATCCCCACTCAGGATCCTCACTGGGATGCGTGCAGATCTACGGGATCTCCCCGCGTGTATGTTATGGCCCACCCTTAACCCAGTCTCTAAGGGCGGGCGTTGAAGTTTAACCGTTTGGGGCAGTTCCTTTGTATGTGCTCCTGAGAGCCACAGAAAAAACATTCTCCGCGAGCCAGCCTCCGTTGTCTGTCATTTGATTTTACTTTAGCCCTGCTCGTGTCCATAGCTTCGTCAGCAGGGGGAGCTGTAACTCCACGGAGCTCTCCGACTGTGGAGCGTGGGGACGGCGGCACCCTTTCGGACCCGGAAGGAAGAGGGACGGCTCGTGCCTGGCCATGCCCTTCGCCCCGCTCCCAACGGTGTTCTTCTAACTGGTTGTCTAACTGTATAACCAGGTCGACAAGCCCATCAAAATCCCGCGGCTCATCCTTAGCCAGCAGGTGCTCCTTCAGGACCAGAGACAGTCCGTTTACGAAGGCGGCGCGGAGTGCAACGTTATTCCAGCCGGACCTCGCAGCCGCGATGCGGAAGTCGACTGCATACTCGGCTGCACTCCGACGTCCCTGTCTCATTGACAGCAGCACGGTTGAAGCGGTCTTGCCTCTATTGGGATGATGAAACACTTGTTTAAACTCCCTCACAAACCCAGTATATGTCGTTAGGAGCCGTGAATTTTGCTCCCAGAGCGCCGTAGCCCAGGCGCGTGCCTCTCCTCGAAGCAAATTAATGACATAAGCCACCTGGCTAGCATCTGACGCATACATGACGGGACGTTGTGCAAAGACGAGCGAACACTGCATTAAGAAGTCTGCGCACGTCTCGACACAGCCTCCGTACGGTTCCGGTGGGCTTATGTATGCTTCAGGGGATAGGGGGTTCGTTGAATCACCACTGGAATGTCTGTATTTTGTGCTCGGTCAGCGAGAGGAGGTGCTGCAGCAGCGCCCTGTGTGCGCGCTTCCACCTGGGTGGTGAGAGCCTCCATCCTCCGATTGAGTATGACGTTCTGCTCGGTTACTAAATCCAACCGAGCAGTGAAGGTGGTTAAGATGTGCTGCAGCTCACTTAACACGCCTCCTGCCGACACCTGTGCACCCTGTGTCTCCATTGGCGGTTCAAGCAATGGTTGACGCCCCTCGGGATCCATGACGCTGGCCGAGAAATCCTGTTGTGAAAGTGTAGGGACACGGACCCACAACAGGGGGCGCAAATGAACGGACAATGGAATAAGCCAAAATATAACAATTTAATGTTGTGAATGTGCACAACAGAGCAACGGACAACACAATAGAGATTAACAGTCAATTAGTCACGGTGTCGTGTTGGCAGGCTCGAGGATAGAAGATGCCCGCCCAGAAAAGAGCCGGATCCCACACGTCTTCCACTTCCACCAGATCTGAAGCACCCAGGAGCCACCAAGCGCTGGGTCCCCAAGTGGCCACTGCCTCCGGCTGTCAGATCGGGTACTGCTGGCAGGAAGAACAGAGAGGTGATGGTGGGAGCTTGAACACCCAGCAAACAGTTCAGAACAATTAGATTTCTCCTTTTGTGGGAGAATCTCCACCTCCGACACAAAAACACAGAAACGTGGAGAAACCGACTGTTACTTCTCTGGTTTGGAAAGAGGAGTGAAGTCCGTCACTCTCTTATGTCCAAAACCCAGCTCCCAGCGGACTGAAGATGACAGGTACTCCTGCAAAGGTTTCAAAAGACAATAATAAGTGCATTCAGCACAGACACGGCTGAGAGTGTTACCTGTTCGGTAGACGATTTCTCGGCAGTGAGGTGAAGATGCTGCCCAGCTCTTATGGAGATGTGGTTGATGAAGATGAGTGACAGCTGGTGTTGTTGATGAGTGACAGCTGCCACTCCCGGTTGCTCCGGCGCCCTCTCGTGCCTGAAGCCCGCACTTCAGGCAGGGTGCCCTGTGGTGGTGGGCCAGCAGTACCTCCTCTTCAGCGGCCCACACAACATTTTTACTTCCATGGAGTTTGACTGTCTCTTGGAATGTGTTCCTGCACTGTAAACAGCCTCTCTTCACACCCCCCCCTTCATTCATATGCGTAAATGGCACTTCACGAGTGAGAGTGAGAGAGGCTTATTCAACAATATTCCAGGCCAAGTAGCGAATCATTTCTCCCAGGGACACTCTTGGTTGACCACATGAGGTTGTATGAGGCCTTCTTACGGTGATCACCTTCATTCATATGCGCAATGCTGCACTTTTACGCATGGAGCCAGCAGCCAGGGGGCTCTTCAAACAGCATTCACATGCCAGAGAGTAACACATTTCTTCTACAAATGATCTTTGGGATACCACGTGAGACTGCTCTGCCCTACGACTGGATATTTGAAACCCATGTGACGGTGAACCAATTCCAATTGGACACTCACATTGCGTATGTCATCACACAGCTTCTATGAGGAGTACAAAGATGGTGGATGGCTGGCTTGAAAGTCCGCAGAGTTAACTTTTCAGCAAAAAAAAAAAAAAAAAAAGTTTCTATCTCATATCATTAAAAAGTTATTTATAATTTAGTAAAACATGGTCTCAGCCGTCGTATACAACGGTGTCGGCCCCAGAGAGTTAAACAAATATCTGCCACTGACACTGGGCACGTAAAGGATTACCTAATTACATAAAAAAGACAGAATTTTCTTCTGAAAAAATGCAATCATATGGGTAAATTCAGTCCTTTAATTTTGTGGCATTGCAAATTGTGATGTATTGGTAATAATGCCATTATTCCTCCACACCAGCAGGGGATGCTCTATTGCATCAGTGGTCATGTTTGTTTTCACCATCAAATAAAACAGGGTTGAAACGCACCTGAAATGTGGTCAGTCTTTGACTCAGTGCATCGCTATGCTATAGGTGATGATAATATCACATTAGTGAGACTAGTGAAGTCATAACAAAACTGGTGGCGAGTCAAGTTACCCACTGCTGTCGTTGGAGGATGAAGGACTCACTGTGTTTAGCGCCCAGGACCATGCTATCAGAGGGGGAACGAAACAAGAGGTGGCTGCTCTCATTGGTCATATTGTTGCTTTCGAGGAGTCCACGGAACAATGGTCAACGTATATCGAGAGGTTTGAACATTTCATTGATGTCAATGAAGTCCCAGCTGCAAAGAAAGTTGCTGTATTTTTGACAACATATCGGCTGTTATGCAGTTTGTTAGCTCCTGAGAAACCAGGAATTAAACTGTATGAGGACCTCACCCTGCTCAGAGTGCCGCTGTCATTGGACCAGCATCTCTGCTATTTTGGCATTGTGGGATAGCTTGCGCCCACAGATTGAGCTCGCCGGACTACTTTCGCCACCCTGCTCAGCGTGCCGCTCTCGTTGGAGCGACAACACACAGAGTGTGTCGCTTCAGTTAATACCCAACTTTTTCATTGCCAACTGTAAATGGTAATCAAACCATTCCAATGGTATCTTTCTGAACTCTTCAAACTCCATTGTGTCAATGTTTACAATGTGCTTGAGTGATAACAGGCGAAGTTGGTCATAAACTTTAACTTTCTTAAATATTTATTATGGCTACTCTTCAGTTATCTTCGTAACTTTATTACTGGTAAAGTTTATTACTGGTAAATTTTTAGCTTGCCATAAGCTAAGCTAGTGGCGCTCGTGAGAGTGTGTGAGGACCTAACAAAAACACTAAGTGACCACTTCTCTCCGAGATCCAGGGTAATAGCGGAGAGGTTTTATTTTCATAAATGTAACCAGGAAGCAGGGGAGAGTGTGGCACAGCATGGCTGTTATAAAGAAACTGTCAGAACACTGTGAATTTGGCATTTATTTACACAATGCTTTGCGTGATAGACTCGTGTGCGTTCTAAATAATGAAAACATTCAGAGAAAATTACTAAGTGATGAAGCATTAACATTCCAGTGTGCTGTAGACACAGCGATGTCAATGGAAGCTGTACTGAGTAGAGTTGGGCAGATCGAACCTAATATCGATAATATCGATACCAACGCTGGTATTGATATTGAACGATCGCCGTGTAAAAAGATCAATACTCAAGCTTTTTTTCTCTCCCTCACGCACAGACTGCACTGATCAAAGTCTACTCTCTGTCTGTAAGAGCAGCGGTACGCTGAGTCACACAACATGGAGCAGCGCATCTTCGTATTGTGGTTTGTTAGCCCTCTACCTCAGGAGATTTTGTTTTAAGTTGTGTTGAGTGATATTTTTTTAAACAAAAATGTTTATAGTGATAATAAAGTATTCTGTTGTCACGTACAATGTTTGGCAAAATTCTATTCTAGGTCTTTTGGATCCTTTGGATCTATGAAGCTTAAATATGGAAAAGTATCGGTATCGATATCGGCAATACTGGGCCTGTATTTACTTGGTATCAGATCAATACCAAAATTCCCGGTATTGCCCACCTCTAGTACTGAGAGAATCTCAGCACTTGAAAACATCTGTGAGGGTGCATGCAGTGTCTGTCCCTTCACCACAAGGGGGAGACAAATGCTTCAGATGTGGCAGATCAAACCACAAGGAAAGAGACTGATTTTACAGGGAACAGCAGTGTCACTATTGTATGAGGAAAGGCCACATAGGCTACTTTTGTAAAGGCATAAGGAGGAGGCTACTGCTTCTGACTGGGACAGCAGGTCTACATCTGACACAGACTCTGTTTTGAGGCTGCAAATCGTGGCTGCAGTGATTGACGTGGTGCCAGTGATGGCAGTGAAAAAGAATAATGCACCTGCGTCATTCATAATGATTAAACCCAAGACTGATGACACTGATGCAGCTGTATCTTTTTGCTGGACATGTACAATGCAAACTTTGCTCACTTGCGCTGGCCGGTGGTGGTCCTCGTGTACACAGGGACAGCAGGCGTGACCTGTACGGACAATGTGGACGAGGTGGATCCGGATATGTTGTTTTAATTTTTATTGTCTGTAAGGATGTCAATGGAACTTAAGAGATGCAGCTCCTGGACAACATCATTGTGCCAGTCTGTGAGTGGCTGTTCCCACTTTTCTTCTTGTTTTTTATTTATTTATTTTGTTTTTTAAAATTATTATTATTTTCAGTGCTTTTTTTGCCTGAAGTTGGGGGAATTTTCACAGCCTCTATCACATTATAACAATGTATTTGTCCACATCCATCGTGAGCACTGTGTGCACAAACGTGCCGCCATTTCAGCCGCGCCAGTGGCGCTCAACATCCGTGAGAGTGTTGCGTGGTATTCACGTGCAAATCCTTGTGCCAGCAAAGATCACGCCAGTGCCGCTCAACTTTTGCTTGTGTGTGTGTGTGTGTGTGCTGTGCGTCATGTCAGTGGCTGTGAACGGGGTAAGTGTGCGGGCTGCTCGAGATTTGTGGCCATATTGTTGCCGCCACTCCGGACAGCATTCAGCAGGCAGTCAGCTGCCGTGCGCACGAGGGGAGGAACAATTCAATGAGGCTTCACATGAAAAGTTATCGCCTTTTCACCTGTTTTTAGGCCTATCCCAACAGTCACAGGGATTGAGGTGGGATTCATCCTGGACAGGACACCAGTCTGTCGCAGGGCCACATAAAGACAAACAAACACATTCACACCCACATGCACACCTACGGACAAATTAAACTTTCCAGTACACCTAACCTGCATGTCTTTGGATGTGGGAGGAAGCCGGAGCACCCGGAGAGAACCCACACACACACACACACACGGAGAACATACAAACTTCACACAGAAAGGCTACAGGTGGGAATCAATCCCACAACCTTCTTCCTGTGAGGTAACAGTGCTAACCACTAAGCCACTGTGCTGCCCATAAAGACTTTATCAAATTTAAGATATTTTAATATTTATTTATTTACCCCCAAGTAACTGCAACTGCTGTGGAGGACATGAGCTCCTTAGGGGTCATCACGGTCAGGTAGCTGATGTTCACCATCAGGTACAGACCTGTTACCATGGAAACAGCTATCACAAGAGCTCTGGGAAGATTAACCTGAGACAACAAAAACACATCATCAGATTTTTTTTTTTGGGGGGGGGGGGGTTCTTTATACTATTTGAATGGTCGCAACAACAACCAGAAACTCTCCCACCCAGCTGTGGCTAAAATTCTCCCCTGGATAAACTCATAATTTAAATAAAAAGAGACCCTCATTTGCTGAACATTCCCTGCTGATAATTTGTACCATGGCATTCAACTGGCTGTGTGTTGGACTGACCACTCTGGTAGAAGTAAGTCCTACAGATGAGAATCTGTGATTACCAGTGGACGGGACACCAGCCCAACTCAAGTTACTACCCCAGCCAAGGTCACTATTCTTTTAAAGCTGATAGGACGGGGACAATGTAGATGAAGTGTCTTGTCCAAGAAGACAAGGACAAGGAGTGTCAGGAGGAATCAAACCTTAGTCTACCAATATATGTTCTACAGTACATCACTCTACTGGCAGATAGTAAATTAGGTAGACAGTATCTTAGCAGATATTTGCTGAAGCAGGAAAAAAGCTTTCTAATATTGAATGAATGAATTTATTTGGCTCACACAGACCAAAAATAACAAAGTTAACTTATAATGAAAACAATCCAACAACGCCCACCCCTTTAACCAAAAAAAAAAAAGTATACATATGTATATAAAAATACACATATACCCGTGATAACAAATACAAAATATAAATTAATCACTGAATTAAAATTCAAAAACAAAAACAAGCAAACATCAGTGCACCATGCTCAAACCCAAAACAATACAAAATCAATAAACCTAATTTATCATGCTATAACAGGTAATTAAATGATTTTTGTAGAGCCTTTTAAAGCCAACTACGTTACCAGGTGATTTTATGTTATCTGGGCACAAATTCCAAATTTTAACACCTCTAACAGAAATACTGTGACTTTTTACAGTGGTTCAAATCTTTGATTTTTTAAATAATAGTGTTCCTCGCAAATTATAACTCGAGTCCATCATTTTGAACAGGTCTTGGACATGTGGTAAAAGTTTATTTTTTACTTTAAACATTTTTATGCTATTATTATTAGTATTATGCTATAATCATTCAGGTCCCAAAATTTTAAAATGTGTAAACTGAGAAACAATGGATTTGTTGGCTCATGATATGGTTCATTATTGGTTTATTAGTTTAATAATTCCTATGGCTTTCTTTTGTAGTAAAAATACTGAATTTGTATTTGTTTTGTAGGTGGTTCCCCAAACTTCAATACAGCGGGTCATGTACGGGACAAGTACTGAATGATATAGGGTAACTAATGAGTGTTGGGGGAGGAAGTCTTGAAATTTATACAAAATGGCAATGGCTTTTGACATTTTTGATTTAACATAATTTATATGTGTTTTCCAACTCAATTTATCATCAGTGAAAACCCCAAGAAATTTAGTTTCATTTGCAAGTTCAGTTTCAATATCATGTACTAGTAAATTTCTACATAAATTGCTGGGTTTTTTCCAAATATGAAACATTTTGTTTTACCAAAATGAAGCGATAATTTATTTGAATCAAACTATTCTTTGAACATCTGTAGTTCCCTCTCCATCATGTCCAGAACCTGTCCCAAAGGATCCCCACTACAAAACACAGTTGTATCATCAGCAAATAAAATGCAGCTCACAAACTTAGAAACCAAACATATGTCATTAATATATAAAAGAAACAACAAAGGCCCAAGGACTGTGCCCTCTTCTAAATTTATCCCACCAATATGAACACATTGATATTGATTGTGCAGATAACTTGCTATCCAATTGTGAACTAATCCTCTGATATCATACTTCCATAACCTATTCAATAATAAGGTGTGATCTATGGTATCAAATGCTTTCTGTAAGTAAAAAAAAAAAAAAAAAAAAAAAAAAAATCCCTCTACAGTATATTGCTTGTTTTCAACTGCATTCGTAATATGTTCCACAAAATCAATTACCGCCAATGAAGTAGTACGATTTTTTTCTAAATCCATACTGCTGCTCGTTTAGTATGTGATGTTTGGATATAAAATCATCTAACCTCTTAATGAATACCTTTTCCAGAATTTTTGAAACTGAGGTAACAGTGAGTCTGGCCTGTAGTTTGAAAAAACATGTTTGTCACCAGATTTGAACAGCGGTACTACTATAGCTATTTTCATTTTGGAAGGAAATCTCCCAGTCATTAATGACAAATTACAAATATAAGTTAAAGGCTTAGCGACACAATCATTAATATTTTTTACCAAGAACATATCAAAATTATCGCAATCAGTAGATTTTTTCCTGTTTAGTTTATGAACTATGTCAATTATTTCATATTCATCAGTTTCTTTGATAAACATTGAATCTGAAAGGTTATTTCTTGTTGTACTGTTATCCCAAGAATGCATAATAGAAGGCGCAATCGAGTTTGCTAAATTTGTCCCCACATTAGCAAAATAATCATTAAAATGATCTACTATAGTTTTCTTTTCCTGAACAGTTGAATCAGTATTTGTGCAAAAATTTGTTGGATAATCTTTGACAGCTTTTTTCTTTTTGATGATTTCATTTAAGAGCTTTCAAGGACCTTTAATGTTTATTTTTTCCAATAAATCACTGTAGTACTGCCTTTTGCGAAATCGCATATTGTTATAAACAATTCTAAGCAACTCATAAAGGTTGTATTAATATTATGCAGTTTACAAACTGTTAAAATGTTCTTTTAGTTTATAACAAATGTCTAATCATGCAAGAAGAAACATGGTTATTATAACATAAGAATGTTAGAAGGCATAGGCCCCTCTGGCTGATAAATAGAAAGTTTTTAACTTTCATGTAAGCTGATGTCTCATCCTCCTGGGCATCAACACATTCTCCTGAATCACAATTAACTGTCCAACAATCTCACCTCTGGTCTTTTCAGCTCCTCAATGACGTAGTTCAAGTTGTACCAGCCGGCGTAAGACCAGAGTCCTTGATAAAAAGCCATCCCTAGACCACTTACTGAGTACTGAGTCCCTTTAAAGGAATTCTCAACTTTTAGATTTTCCACGATGATGGTTCTGCTCTGTATGAGCTCTGCGATGCCTCCCAAAACAATGGCCGTCAGCATTAGAACCTTGGCTACAAGGAAGACTACCTGGATTCTGATGGCAATACGCACGTTCAAGATGTTGATTATGGCAACAACCATTAGAAGAACTGCAGCAACACATTTCACCACCAGCTGAGGAGGGTCACAGCCTCGGTAAAATGGTGCTGTGGCATATTCAGCAATGGCGATCGACAGTGCTGCAAGACCGAACGGTTTGACAACCAGGACAAAAGTGAATGCTGTAAAGAAAGCAGGACATGAGCCGTAAATCTTCAGTAGGTAGATGAACTCCCCACCAGATTCAGAAAAAATCATCCCAAACTCGGTGTAGGACAATGCTGTAAACATAGCTACAACTCCTGAGACAGCCCAGATCACTAAACTCGCCCCAGGACTTCCTATGTAGGCCAGAACAAACTGAGGAGACATGAAGATACCAGAGCCGATCATAGTTCCTGAAACCAAGGACACACCACCAAGCAATCCAATTTCCCGTCTGATTTTGAGATGCTGAGGTTCCTTTTCCTCCATTGCAGACAGCTGAGGCAGATATTGAAGACAGATGATTGTTAAAGTCAGCTTTCTGATGTGCAAGGACGAACTGAAGACTCCACGAGTTCTGCAAAACTTTGACTGAATACAGGGCAGTATTCAGTAAGCAAACATATGTTCATCAGTTTGCTTTAACTACTTCGATTTATTATTAACTCAAACAATCAAGCAATGAATCATCCTCAATGACACCTTTTCTTGATCGTTGTTGTGATAAAGTACAGCCTGTTACAGTCTCTTATCTTGACCTTGGGTCCTCTCAACTTCTTGGCTCCTAGCCATCGTTTGAGGAATTATCTCGTTTTTACTCACAGTAATATCTTTACAGCTGCTCTCCTTTGTAAACTCCGTATAAATGTCCTCTGAAGTAAATATTAAGGGTGAGGATCTCTGGGCACCTCCTGATTCGATCCGATTTGATTATAAAAGGATTGTCTGTGAAAATTGATGCATCTTTTTCTGTACTTCTCTGTTGATTTCTTTTTTCCTCACTGTGCAAAATCTTTCTAATGACCCATAATGAATTTACTTCCAATATATTCTTTAACAGTTGAGCCAAATCTCCACCCGTATGACTCTCATTCACTGACTCTAAAGCACCTGTCACACCATGACTGATGAAGGAAATGTGTTAAATGCGTTCCTTGTCAGTTGATGTCCGTGGAGTTCGTCAAAAAGTTTTGTGCATGTGAAACACTGTGAGTGGACATCAGACTGAGAGGTTTCCCGGTAGCTCTGTGTTTGTTTACCATTTTGTCTTGTACTTGTTTTTTACTTTAGTGTAATTCATATCCTGTGGTTGCCCAATGCTTTAGATAGGGCTTCTGATTGGCCAAAGCTCCAGCACAGGGTGAGTCAGAGTGTAGTTAGATTCAGGGTAATGAAATGGACATCTGAAGAACTCCAGAGCAGACAAGCATGACTGACTACTGACAGTGGCTGACTGCTTAAAACATTTCCAGCTCTCTATTACACAAAAACCTTCCAATGTTATTGAAATAACCTAGTTGTTCCATTGGCCAAGGTTCCAAGATTCATGGATTTCAGCTCGGCGTTCAACACCCCCAATATTCTCCACCAAAAACTCTCCAACTTCTCTGTGCCAGCTGCCACCTGTCAGTGGATCTCCAACTTCCTGACTGAGAGGACACACCAGGTGAGGTTGGAGGGTATCACATCCAACACATGGACAATCAGCGCTGGTGCCCCTCAGGGGTGTGTACTCTCCCCACTGCTCTTCTTACTCTATACCAACGACTGCACCTCAGGGAACCCCTCTTTTAAACTCCTGAAGATTGCAGATGATCAGCAATGGCCTTAGAGAGATTGGTGTTCTAATAAAAATCAGCTGGATGGGTCACATACCCCCGGCATCATTGGCCTCATCCAAGATGGTGATGAGGCTGCATACAGACAGGAGGTGGAACAGTTGGTCCTCTGGTGTGGTCAGAGCTGAACCTGCTCAAGGCACCCCACCTCCCTCATCCTCAACAACACTGTGTCTACTGTGAACACTGCCTGGTTCCTGGGATCCACCATCTCCTGGGATCTGAAGTGAACCTCCCACATAGACCCATCAAGAAAAAGGCACAGCAGAGGATGTACTTCCTCAGACAGCTCAGCAGGTTCAACCTGCCCTAGGAACTGCTCATCATCTTCTACACATCCATCATCCAGTCTGTCCTGTGTATCTCCATTTCCCTCTGCCTCCAACCATGACAGGCACAGACTGTCAGGTCTGTAGAAAAAAAAAAATCATTGGAGCCAGCCTGCCCTCCATCCAGGACTTATACTGGTCCAGGACCAAGAAGCGAGCTGGTAACATGTCTGCAGACACCTCACACCCTGGACACACACTGTTAAAACTCCGTCTGACGTTGGTCGACATTACAGAGCTCTGTACATTAGAACAACCAGACGCACTAACAGTTTCTTTCCACAGGCCATCACACTGATGAAGAATTTAACCTGCTAAAAACTCACTAATTAATTCATGTACCTCATGTATGACTTCAATCTGTTTGTCTGTTTCTCTTTTGCACACATTTTTCACTGCACATTTTACTTTATTTGCACATTACTACTGTGAATTATTTAGTGTTTAGCGTATATTTATACATGCTTGTATAGAGAGAGTACAGTTCAAACCGAAGTCAAATTCCTTGTATTCTTGTAGATATTTGGTGAATAAAGGTTATTCTGAATCTGTTTCTGATTCAAAGGTGCTGAATGATTCCCGCCACATGGCATTGAGTTCTCTGGTGATGAAAGGTTTTGAACGTATTGTGAATAAGAGTTCACTGTCCATGACACAGGGTATGATTGACCCACTATTTACTTCCCAGCCAACCAAGGGAGGCTGAGGATGCCATAGCAACATCTTTGACCTTTGTTGCTAGACATCTGGCAGACAAGACGACACAGGCGTGTTTACACTTTGACAACTTTTCCTCAGCTTTCAACTGTATGCAGCCCCATATTCCAGCTCACAGACTTAAACAACCTTTGACTTTGGCAGATCAAGTTTTTAACGGTGAGGTCACAGAGAACCCGTGTCAACATCACTTCGTCTCAGTCCCTCATGTGTTCCACAGGATCACCCAAGGGCCGTGTTTTGTTACCACCTCTACACCAATGACTGCTGGAGGCCAATGTCAGTCTTGGACCATTTTATTAGATGGTGTAAGGACTCATATTTACAACTTGATATCTCTCAGACAAACCTGACTGTTCTCCACCGTAACCCTTCAATCACTGCATTAACTCTCATCAATGGCACAGCAATGGAGACAGTCAGCTAGTACAAGTACATGGGCACTGTCTTGGATGATAAATTCATCTTTGAGGCAAACACTGACTCCATCTGTAAAAAGGCCAACCAGAGACTATTTTTTTTTTTTTTTTTTTTGAGAACGTTGAAGGGGTCATGTTGACAGATCATTTCTGAAAATCTTTTATTTCTGGCTTATTTTGCTCAATAACCTTTGCTATGATCTGATGGTTTGGTAATCTTAGCTTGACACACCAAACCAGGCTTGGTAAAATTGTTAATCAGTGCCAGAAAATCATTTGGACAGAAAATCACCTCAACAGCACCAGTCGTGTACAAGATCAGAGCCATACAGAGTTCAAAGGCCATTTTAGCAGACATTAAACATCCAATCCATTCATTCTCCGCCTCCTCTGCTCAGGCGGAAAAGGAGGCAGGTACACATTAGCAAAGCCAGTGTCGCAGACCGAATGATCCGCCTCTAAAAATTGGTCTGCCTTTTGCATCTGCGCATGCGTTGTTTCGGACCATAGCAGCATGTCTGAAACGGAGTCTCTTCACCCAAAGCAATTAAATAGATTAATGGGATTATTCACCATCAGATGATAACGGTCAAACCTCTTAAATCATTCTAAAGTCAGTTTTAAGCAGAATTGAGGCAAAATTCCGTGACGCTTTGAAATGTCCGACGCGCAGTGAACACATCAGCTAGCAGCTCGTTTACCTCCGCTGCCTTTTATGTTGAAATAATGCTGAATTTATGTGGAAATAATTGTTGTACAAAAGCTTCAGATATCTGTTGCTGAGATAGATGATGACTAGAGTGTAGTTTGAAGCAGAAACGAGGTGTTAATCCGTCAACCGTGTCATCGGGGGGACAGTTCGGTCTGTGACACCGGACAGCAATCTGCCAGGTAGTGACGTCACACACAGGAAGTGGGGGAATTTATTTTTTATTTGCCATTCTGGTTTAATTATGCATGTCAGTGAAAAAATACTTAACTATTTATGACTAGAATTTTATGTGGTGAAAAATAAACATGCATAAAAATGAGCACAGTAGCATAGGAGGAGGAGGGAACCAGCCAGCTCCATTCAGAGTTTTGCCTCTTGTCATTATTTAGTGCAGCAGATAAGAGAATATTTACAGAGGAATTTATCAAATCATGAAACACACACCAAAACAGCAAGAATGGTGACAAAGGTCAGTTTCAGTTTGTACAGGGGTCAAAAGTTGAAGTTGCTCCAGTTTTGGTAAAAGGTGGTGCAAATTATTGGTTGAGCTAATAGGATTAATAAATGGAATAGGTTTGACTGTGTTGAATGTTTGGTCTCCAAAGTAAAGGTCAAACAATGTCGATGTCCATTGGATTCTTTGACATGTGACATATGTTATCCTGTAATGTGATAACTAAGTATGACTGTTGGGAAAGTGTAAGTACACGGACCCACAACAGGGGGCGCAAATGAACGGACAATGGAATAGGTCAAATAACACTTTACTGTTGCGAACGTGCACAACAAACACAACAGATTACACAATAGATCAAAGGTCAAATTACAAGGTGTCGTGTGGGCAGGCTCGAAGATAGGAGACGCCTGTCCAAAGCAGAACCGGAACCACACGATTTCCTCCGCCACCAGACTCCGGGAATACTGGAGCCGCCAAGTCCCGAACTCCCAGGTGGCCACTGCCTCCGCGTGTCGGACCTGGTACTGCTGGCGAGGAACAAAAACACAATTAAACGTGGGTGCGTCTGCACCCAGCAATCTGCACGGCAGGGAAGCTACCTCCACCTCTCGTTGGAGAAAAAGTCTGTTATCACTCACAAAAATCACAACAAAAAGGCTTTCTATCAAGCAGTCAGGCTGAGGATATTACCTTTCAGGTAGAACGATATCTCGGCAAAGAGGTGGAGATGACGTCTTGCTGATATACCGATGCAGATCAGATGAGTGGTGACAGCTGTCACAGGTGATGAGTGTCAGCTGTCACCCCGGCTGCTCCTGTGAGGCGGCAGCGCCCTCTGGTGCCTGGAGCCTGCACTCCAGGCAGGGTGCCCTCTGGTGGTGGTGGGCCAGCAGTACCTCCTCTTCAGCAGCCCACACAACAGGACCCCCCCCCTCAACAGGCGCCTCCTGGCGCCCGACCAGGCTTGTCCGGGTGGCGGCGGTAGAAATCGGCCAGGAGGGCCGGGTCCAGAATGAAGCTCCTCTTCACCCAGGAGCGTTCTTCAGGTCCGTACCCCTCCCAGTCCACCAAATACTGGAAGCCCCGGCCCATCCTACGGACATCCAAAAGCCGGCGCACAGTCCAAGCCGGCTCGCCATCGATGATCCGGGCAGGAGGCGGTGCCGGACCCGGAGTACAGAGGGGTGAGGTGTGATGTGGTTTGATTCGGGACACGTGAAATACAGGATGGATCCGCAGTGAGGCCGGCAGCTGAAGCCTCACTGCGGCTGGACTGATGACCTTCTGGATTTTGAAGGGACCGATGTAACGGTCCTGTAACTTGGGGGAGTCCACTTTGAGGGGGATGTCCTTTGTCGACAACCACACCTCCTGCCCTGGCCGATACGCAGGGGCCGGGGTCCGCCGACGGTCTGCATGGGCCTTTGACCTTATCCGGGCCCTCAGCAAGGCAGAACGGGCGGCACGCCACACCCGACGGCACTTCCGTAGGTGGGCCTGGACCGAGGGCACACCGACCTCTCCCTCAACCACTGGAAACAAAGGTGGTTGGTACCCCGGACATACCTCGAAAGGGGAGAGGCCGCTGTTATGGGCATACTCGATCCAGGCCAGATGGGTACTCCAGGCCGCCGGGTGCGCGGCTGTCACGCAACGCAGGGCCTGCTCCATCTCCTGGTTGGCCCGTTCTGCTTGCCCGTTGGTCTGGGGATGGTACCCGGATGAGAGACTCACCGTGGCCCCCAGTTCCCGGCAGAAGCTCCTCCAGACGTGCGAGGAGAACTGGGGACCGCGATCTGAGACAATGTCTGTTGGGATCCCATGCAGCCGGACGACGTGGTGAACCAGGAGGTCCGCTGTCTCCTGGGCCGTCGGGAGCTTCGGGAGGGCCACGAAGTGGGCCGCCTTGGAGAATCGGTCCACTATCGTGAGGATGGTGGTGTTGCCCTGGGACGGCGGGAGACCCGTGACAAAATCCAGGCCGATGTGGGACCAGGGGCGATGGGGCACGGGCAGCGGCTGGAGCAGCCCCGAGCCCTACGATGGTCAGCCTTGCCCCTGGCGCAGGTGGTGCAGGCCTGGATATAATCCCGGACGTCGGCCTCTAGGGACGCCCACCAGAAGCGCTGCCGGACAACTGCCACGGTTCTTCGCACCCCTGGATGACAGGAGAGCTTAGAGCCGTGACAGAAGTCCAGGACTGCAGCCCTAGCTTCTGATGGGACGTAAAGTCTGTTCTTCGGCCCAGTTCCGGGGTCCGGGCTTCGTGCCAGGGCCTCCCGGATGGTTCTCTCTACGTCCCAGGTGAGGGTGGCCACGATAGTGGACTCCGGGATGATGGGTTCCGGTGGATCCGACAACTCCGTTTTGACTTCATCTTCATGTACCCGGGACAAGGCATCCGATCTCTGGTTCTTGGTCCCGGGACGGTAGGTGATCCAGAAGTCAAAACGGCCGAAGAACAGTGACCAGCGGGCTTGCCTGGGATTCAGCCGCTTGGCGGTCCTGATATACTCCAGGTTCTGGTGGTCAGTGAAAACCGTGAATGGCACGGACGTTCCCTCCAACAGATGTCTCCACTCTTCAAGAGCCTCTTTCACCGCAAGGAGTTCTCGATTGCCGACGTCATAGTTCCGTTCGGCCGGGGTCAACCTGCGGGAAAAATAGGCACACGGGTGAAGGACCTTATCGGTCTTCCTGCTCTGGGAAAGCACAGCTCCTATCCCTGAGTCCGAGGCGTCCACTTCAACCACTAACTGGCGACTAGGATCGGGCTGCACCAGAACGGGTGCAGACGAGAAGCGCCGTTTCAACTCCTTGAACGCGGCATCACAACGATCCGACCAGGTGAAGGGAACTTTTGGTGAGGTCAGGGCTGTCAGGGGGCTAACTACCTGACTGTAGCCCTTAATGAACCTCCTGTAGAAATTAGCAAAGCCGAGGAACTGTTGCAGCTTCCTACGGCTAGTGGGTTGGGGCCAGTCTCTCACCGCCGCAACCTTGGCCGGATCAGGAGCGACGGAGTTGGGGGAGATGATAAACCCCAGGAAGGACAAAGAGGTGCGGTGGAACTCACACTTCTCACCCTTCACAAACAGCCGGTTCTCCAACAACCGCTGCAGGACCTGACGTACATGCCGGACATGAGTCTCAGGATCCGGAGAAAAGATGAGTATATCGTCTAGATATACGAAGACGAATCGGTGCAGGAAGTCCCGCAAGACATCATTAACTAATGCTTGGAACGTCGCGGGGGCGTTGGTGAGGCCGAACGGCATGACCAGGTACTCAAAGTGACCTAATGGGGTGTTGAATGCCGTCTTCCATTCGTCTCCCTTCCGGATCCGAACCAGGTGATACGCATTTCTAAGATCCAGTTTAGTAAAGATTTTGGCTCCATGCAGGGGGGTGAACACGGAATCTAATAATGGCAACGGGTATCGGTTGCGAACCGTAATCTCATTCAGCCCCCTGTAATCAATACATGGACGAAGTCCGCCATCTTTCTTGCCCACAAAAAAGAAACCTGCCCCCATCGGGGAGGTGGAGTTCCGGATCAGCCCGGCAGCTAATGAGTCCCGGATGTAGGTCTCCATTGATTCGCGCTCAGGTCGTGAGAGGTTGTACAGCCTGCTGGACGGGAACTCAGCGCCCGGAACCAAATCAATGGCACAATCGTACGGATGGTGCGGGGGAAGGGTGAGTGCCAGGTCCTTGCTGAAGACGTCAGCAAGATCGTGGTAGTCAACCGGCACCGCCGTCAGATTGGGCGGGACTTTGACCTCCTCCTTAGCCTGGGAACCGGGAGGAACCGAGGATCCTAAACACACCCGATGGCAGGTTTCGCTCCACTGAACCACCACCCCAGACGGCCAATCGATCCGGGGATTGTGCTTTAACATCCATGGGATGCCCAAAATCACGCGGGAGGTGGCAGGAGTTACAAAAACTCAATCTCCTCCCGGTGGTTTCCAGACACCACCAGAGTTACTGGTGGTGTCTTGTGTGTGAGTAAAGGGAGGAGGGTGCCATCTAGTGCCCGCACCTGCAATGGCGTAGGAAGCGCCACCAGAGGGAGCCCTACCTCCTTTGCCCATCTGCTGTCTAGCAGATTCCCTTCTGACCCCGTGTCCACCAGTGCTCGGGCTTGAAGGGTTAAATCCCCGCTCAGGATTGTGACTGGGAGTCGTGTGGCAATTTGTGTGTGTCTCACTTGAATGTCTTGACCCCCCCTTAGCCCAGTCTCTAAGGGCGAGTGTTGACGTTTTGGCCGTTTGGGGCAGTCTCTCTGTGTGTGCTCTGTTGAGCTGCAGAGAAAACACTCTCCACGGATCAGCCTCCCCATTTTGGCCCTGTGCGTTTCCCTAACAACGTCAGCAGGGGGAGCTGTTGCCCCACAAAGCGCTGCGGCTGTGGAGCGTGGGGAGGGCGGCCCCTTTTCGAACCCGGAAGGGAGAGGGGCGGCGCGTATCCGGTCACGTCCTTCGCCTCGCTCCCGACGGCGTTCCTCTAACCGATTGTCTAATCGTATAACGAGATTAATAAACCCGTCTAAATCCCGCGGTTCGTCCTTAGCCACCAGGAGCTCCTTCAGGACCAACGACAGTCCGTTTACGAAGGCGGCGCGGAGGGCAGTGTTATTCCAGCCGGACCTCGCAGCCGCGATGCGGAAGTCGACTGCATAAGCAGCTGCGCTCCGGCGCCCCTGTCTCATTGACAGCAGCACGGCTGAAGCGGTCTCTCCTCTATTTGGATGATCGAACACTGTTCTGAACTCCCTCACAAACCCATAATATGTCAGAAGGAGCCGTGAATTTTGCTCCCAAAGCGCTGTAGCCCAAGCGCGTGCCTTGCCGCGAAGCAGATTAATTACATAAGCTATCTTACTAGAATCAGTCACGTACATGACGGGACGTTGTGCGAAGACGAGCGAACACTGCATAAGGAAGTCCGCGCACGTCTCCACACAACCTCCGTACGGCTCTGGAGGGCTTATGTATGCTTCAGGGGAAGGTGGGAGGGGTCGTTGAACGACCAGGGGAACGTCACTGTTACGCACAGGGTCGACAGGAGGGAGAGCCGCTGCAGCGCCCTGAGGGCGCGCCTCCACCTGCGCGGCGAGAGCCTCCACCCTGCGGTTAAGGAGGACGTTCTGCTCGGTCATTAAATCCAACCGAGCCGTGAAAACGGTGAGGATCCACTGCAACTCACCGATCATTCCTCCTGCGGGCGCCTGTGCGCCCTGTTCTTCCATTGGCCGTTCAACAGCCGGTTGACACCCCTCGGGATCCATGACGTTGGCCGAGATATCCTGTTGGGAAAGTGTAAGTACACGGACCCACAACAGGGGGCGCAAATGAACGGACAATGGAATAGGTCAAATAACAACACTTTACTGTTGCGAACGTGCACAACAAACACAACAGATTACACAATAGATCAAAGGTCAAATTACAAGGTGTCGTGTGGGCAGGCTCGAAGATAGGAGACGCCTGTCCAAAGCAGAACCGGAACCACACGATTTCCTCCGCCACCAGACCCCGGGAATACTGGAGCCGCCAAGTCCCGAACTCCCAGGTGGCCACTGCCTCCGCGTGTCGGACCTGGTACTGCTGGCGAGGAACAAAAACACAATTAAACGTGGGTGCGTCTGCACCCAGCAATCTGCACGGCAGGGAAGCTACCTCCACCTCTCGTTGGAGAAAAAGTCTGTTATCACTCACAAAAATCACAACAAAAAGGCTTTCTATCAAGCAGTCAGGCTGAGGATATTACCTTTCAGGTAGAACGATATCTCGGCAAAGAGGTGGAGATGACGTCTTGCTGATATACCGATGCAGATCAGATGAGTGGTGACAGCTGACACAGCTGTCACAGGTGATGAGTGTCAGCTGTCACCCCGGCTGCTCCTGTGAGGCGGCAGCGCCCTCTGGTGCCTGGAGCCTGCACTCCAGGCAGGGTGCCCTCTGGTGGTGGTGGGCCAGCAGTACCTCCTCTTCAGCAGCCCACACAACGACACAAAATTCCTTTTAAAAACCCCATTAACTAATAATTTGCATGTTTTTTTTTTAAAACAAAATTAGAGCAACTTTAAACTTTTACCCCATAACTCCATAGCATTCAGTCACAGATAGTCCAAATTATACCTTTGTGATCAGACAAATAATGTGATGCAGTTATCAATATAATTGGAGTATCATTTAATTTTGACCCCTGTGCGATTCTTTTGCCTATTGAAAATTCAAGTGGACAGTTTGTTGTTGTTTTGTTTTGTTTTTCAAAAGAGTAATGTCTAAGGAGTATGTGTGTGAAGTTTGGTGCTTGTTTCCAGAAATGAATGGTTGTTCCACTAATTTAAGAGGTAAAAGTTTCCTCAGCAAGCCAGGGCACGTCTAACAAGTACCTGATATCATTTGTCCTTTTAGTTGTTGGCTTCTTAACAAGCTATTGTTATTGTACTATATATATAAATATTCTGATCGATCACAAGTTCAGAGTGGTTTTATGTCCTTATTTATCATCTTGTGTTTTATGTGATTGTGTATTTGTGCTGACTACTGGTGAACCAAACTGCCCCTTCCATTCCAGTGTACTGACGGGGGTCAAAGCCAAACTGTAAGTCATCATTACACGCCCCTCTCTGTGGATACAGTGCAAATTGTTTGCTATAGAAGTGTTGTTGAAGTCAAGGCATGTAGATCTGATTTTGGAGAAGGTGGTGGAAGAGCTTCTCACCGTTGTACTGGATAATTGATTGAAAAAAAAAAAACAAACTCATTAAGGCTTGCAACCATCATTGTATTTAAATAAATAATATACACAGTTATGAATATTTTTCTCACGAGACTGTAAACACAACGTACAACAGATACAAGTGAAAATAGAAACATGCAGCTTAATGTTTTTGCTCTCACATCATATTCTGTGTTCTCACATGAAGTGTATCAGCGCTCACATTTGGCAGCACATTTACCTTCATAATGAGTTCCAATTTATTAAAAACTTTAAAAACTATATGAAAAAAAAAAAAAATTCTAAAAAAAAAAAGCATTACTTCAAACAGGTGATGTCAACAAATTATTGTAATTATGGTTTGGTACAAAAGCAGTATTCATGAAAAGTTGAGTCTTTGAAGAGCAAAGATGGACAGATAATCTCCAGTTTGTCAAGAAACGCAACAAAATAACAGAACTGTTTAAAAACAATCTTGCTTAAAGAATATTTGGAAAAGATTTGTCTATTTCTGTTTGTCTATTTATGTTTCTTTCATTAAATGATTCAAGTAATCTGGAGGAATTTCAGTGAGGAAAGAGGTAAGGGCACCACATCTGTAATTTCTGAGCTCTCAGACGGCACTGCATTAAGAATAGACATTCATCAATACCTGATATACCACATGTGCATGGGATTACTTTGGAAAACCTTTACCAAGCACTAAAGTACAGTTATATTAGCAAATGCCACTTGAAACTTCACTGTGCAAAAAAGAAGCTTTATTTTAACCTTGTCGAGAAGCAGTGTTGACTTCTCTTGGTTTGGAGGCAACTGGGTTAGACCATCACACAGTATAAGTGTGTATTGTGATTAGATGATTCAGTATTCCAGACTGTTTTTGGAAGAAATGGACACTGTGTGCTCCAGACCAAAGATGAAAAGTAGCATCCAAACTGTCATCACCAACAATTCCAAAAGCCAGGGTTTATCGTGGTCCAGGGTTGTGTCAGTGCCTTGGCAAAGGTAATTTACACTTCTGTGATGACAGCATTAATGTAGAAAGTACACTGGGATTTCAGAGCAACATATGCTGCCTTCAAGACAACATCTTTTCCAGGGATGTTCATGCATTTTTCAACAACACAATGCAAAACTACATTCTGCACACATTACAAAGACAATGACAAATTCATGACAAAATGTCTTTTAAATGAAAGAAAGAATGGTAACATTACAAAGTGGCAAATGCTTTCGCTTCCCAACTTTTTCTGGAATGTGTTTCAGGCCTGAAATGCAGGAATGGATGTATATTAACAAATTAAATGAAGTTGATAACACAAAATATGAAATATCTTGGGCTTATTAAATAAAATATTAATAAATGATTAATTAATAAATTATTAAATGAAATAAAATACAAGTTAATGTAAATGTAAAAATCACGGCAGGGTTTTTATTTGCATTTTCCATACCATCCCAACATTTTCTGATTTGTGGTTGGACATAATCACAGGTTCTTCTCTGCTGGGGCGACCTCTAAGAAGAGCTGCAGGAACACAGTTAACTTTCTCAACAGTCCTGGGCAGAGTTTGTAATGGATGAAGGGCACGTAGACTAAAACTCCACTGAAGATGAATAACGTCACATAGAGATATTCAATCTGAGGATCATCTATGATGGGTGCCAGCACCAGAAATACTGCAGCAATGAGGACCAATATGGGGATCAAAATGGGAACCTTTGTAGAGAGGAGACAAAAATCACAACAAGAGACATGACTATCAGAGTGAACTGAGAAAAATGATGCTGATGTGATTTTGATGATGAAACAGACCCTGTATGGCCTGGGCAGCTCTGGCTTCTTGATCTTTAGATACAGCAATCCAGACAAGGTGATGGCATAAAAAAACCAGGCAGTGAAGCTGACAACAACAATGAAGAGGTTAGTGTCATGATCCATCCCTGGTGTTGGTCTACTTGTGTTCTGTTTTGTGTTTAAAATCTATCTTATGTGTGCCATAGTTCAGCTTTGGTTTTCCATCATTGTTGTCTTCCCCATGTTGTGTTTTAAGATTTGTTTCAGTTTGGTTTTCTACACAGGCAAATGCTTTTATGAAAAAAACAAAACAAAACAAACAAAAGAAAACCCATCTCACCCTAACAAGATTGCTACAAAAGGTTTTTCAACTTTTTATTTTATTTTTGTGTCAAAAGTCTGCCACAGCCTGGCCACTGGAAAGGTCTGACATTCAAGATGGCATCAAAGATGGTCACCAAATCTGTAAATGTCCATTACTCCTTCATTATTCATCTTAAACAAGGATTCTGGGGCCAAACCCCATGTTTTGGGAATCTAGGAATGCATTATTTTTTTAATTATAGTGAAGTGATCACATGATTGTGAAATCCAAGATGGTGGACCAATATGACGCGCAACTACAAAAAAATGCCCTTGACTTACTGCCATATTAGTCTGCCATATTGGATTTCACAATCATGTGATCACTTTACTGGAATTTAAAAATAGTAATTAAATTCCTAGAACCCCAAAATATGGGGTTAGGCACAAAACTGAGTTGTTCAGGATGAATAATGATGGGCATTTTAAGGATTTGGTGGCCATCTTGGACACTGTCTTGAAAATGAGACATTTCCAGGGGTCAGACTGTAGTAGACTTTTGGTATGTTAGTAAGCACACCTGATTCTCCAAACCAAACTGAACAACAACAACAAAATAAACCAGAAACAAAAACATGCTGAGAAACCTTTTTTAAAGTTCATTTTTTGCTCAAACCATATTTGCCTTGACCTGGGTTATTTGCTTGTTTGGGTTATTTGCTTTTACTTTTTTGCTCTCTGTTCATGTCCCCTCTTCCTCATGTGTTTGTCGGTATTTACTGTCATGTGTCCATGTTGTCTCACAGCTGATTTTCATCACAATAACACCTGTAGTGTATTGTCTCATTACTGTTTTCACTATTTTAGTTCCTCACCTTCTGCCTGAGTTTGCTGAATTATTCCTGTATACTGGTCATTTGTCCTGTGCTGACTAGTTCAGCTAGATTTTAGACTCATTTTCCTGTCCTGATAAAATAAACCATTTTTTTCACTCTACTCATCATATGATTATTTTGCTTTCAATATAACACATAACAGTTTGTTCAAAACAGTGAAGAAATGTTGATGTGTGGTGGGCATGAAGGGCTCAGCCTTCACCTGAAGTAGTTGACGATACTCTGGAAGTCTCCAGGGATCAGCACAATCAGGGAGATGGTCGTGGTGAAGATCAGTGCTGGAGACGGAGTCAGTCGGTGGACATGAGCCATGGATAGAATATCTGGCTGCGAAAAGAACACAACCTAATGCTACGTCCACACAGACACAGGGTGATGTGAAAACAGGAGTTTTCCACCTTTGGTTTTTAAAAATCTCTCCATCCACATGAAAATGCAAAATACATTCTTAAGCATTGTCAAGAGTATGCCAAAGCAACAAGTGGTGATGTAACCCTAACGCAGTGTTCACATTTTAGAACATCTTAGGAATGAATTTGTGCCGCTGTGATGAAAATGAGGCACTTTTCATCACAGTATCACAAACCAATAGATTAATGTAAATTTCGTGCTGCTGAATCACGACTTGCCGTGAGAACAGGTTGTCAAGGCCCCTGCAGCCTACTTTACTAGGTTCACAGCAAGTCATCCCCCTTGCATCTGATACTCTGCTACCAGAGAGGCATATTTGGCTCTCTTCTTCTCTTGTACCTCTTCCATCCCATCTTCCCAGGGGACTATTAACACTAGTACCACCACTTGCTTGGTTGCCTTTAATATCATGACCATGAGTGTGGCAGATCTGATGGTGTCCAGGAACTTCAGCTGCCTACCAACTTCAACCAAGAGTTGCCAATCCCTTGCTGTTGGGAACAGAATACGTACTCTGTGTTTTGGTCGGGTTTGTGGCTTCTCCCTGGCATGAACAAAAGTGATGGAGCACGTTGAAGAGTGTTGCCACTTGCTGGAGACTATGCCATTGCAGGCGATATCTGCTACTGCCTGTAGAACCTGTTCGTGTGCCAATGGTATCACCCATCTCCCAAGGCCTTTGGGCAGCAGCTTAAAATGTCCTTCGATGACCCCCTCTTCTGGCAGAGCTGGCACACCGGTGTGTCTGCCAGGCCTCAAGTGAATAGATTGGACGGACTTGGTAGGATGTCATAATGACTGGACAAAGAACTTGAATCGGTGTGGCTCCATTCTCCAAAATTCTGACAAGGTGATCTTCTTGCCAGCCATATGCTCCCATGATGAGTTGGGTTATCACATCAGTGTATTCTACCATCCTGGTATGCCAGGGACCCCTCCCTCTCACACAGAGGTGTCTATAAACTTCACTTTGGAGCTTCATATCACAGGCACTGATGCAAACATTAGTGACATATTATTTATCATATGTGTAAGGATGGAATCTGCTAAGTTTTTATCAACATCCATCCCATTATTGATCCTACTTATCGGCCAGACTCTTTATCACTTCTTTTGTCCAGTTGTGATGAACTTTCTGTGTGTAAAAATTAAATTCTAAAAAGTAAACAGCACAAGCACTTTGCACAGATGCTTTAACAAAGGTCTACGCTGCATCTGAGGCACATTAACACTATGCATATTAAATAATCTTACCATGTGTCCTTCCCTTGCAGCGACAAAACATACACGGCCACCACTAAAGAAAGTCCCGTTGAGTGAACCAAAAGCAGACAATGCTGCCGCCACAGACATGATCCACCCCCAGTTTCCAAACATCTTATTCCTGTGGGAAAACACCAAATTTTCACACAAATTGTCCTTTTTCTATTTTTTAAAATACAGGGTGAACACTGTCAAATATTGCTGTCAAATATTCAGATTCTTCTTTTTCAAAATTGCAAAATTATTCATGTAACATTTGATATTATAAATATTTGACACCAAGGAGTGTTTTTGTGTTCACCCTGTATGTCAATGCTGAGTGTATTTGAGGAGCTTAAGTACCTTCTTGAAATGTTTCATCAGGTTTTTGTTGCAACACAATTTCTAAGCTTGATCAGATAAACTTTAATTATTGGTTGAGCTAATAGGATTAATAAATGGAATAGTTTTGACAGTGTTGAATGCTTGGTTTCCAAAGTAAAGGTCAAACAAGGTCTACGTCTATTGGATTCTATGACATGTGACATATGTTACCCCTTAACATGATAAGTAAGGATGATACATGGTCCAAACTATTCCTATTTAAAACAGTGTTAACTCAACTAGTAATTTGCATCACTTTTACCAAAATTGGGAGTAACGTTAACTTTTGACCCCTGTACAAACCGACACTGACCTTTGTCACCATTCTTGCTGTTTTTATCCCATAACTCCATAGAATTCAGTTACAGACCGTCCAAACCATACCTTTTTGGAATCTTTATGATCGGGCAAATCATGTGGCATAGGTTTCAATATGACTGAGCATCTTTTAATTTTGACTCCTGTGTAATTCTTGAATTGACCTCTACCTGAACGCCAACTGAAAATTCAAGTGGCCAATTGTTTTTTTCAAAAGAGGATTGTCTGAGGAGTATTTCTGCCGAATTTGATGCTTTTATCACCATTTGCAGGATTCCGCTCTAATTATTCTCTTCTCTGCTGCACTACAATGGTTTTTTGACCAAATTACACGCAAACAAAGTGAAAATGTAAAGAAAAAGTGACGATGCGATGGAAAGTGGACATGTGTTGCCTTTTGTTTATGATCCGGAGCACAAACGTGTCGATGCGGTTTTGCAGGTAAGACAACGGAGCTACTCTGGTTAGATGTGTAGGCTAACATTTACTGACATGACATCTCCCACCTCTTCGCCTTTTCTTCTCCACCGGGAACTGAAACAAAAAAACTTTTCGCAACTGCTTCGGTGATTGCAGCCGAAAACCAAACCGTACACCGTACAAGTGACGCTGTGTATATACTACATGGAGGTTCCGGTAAGTAGTCAAATCCCAAGATATCACGGAGGGTTCAAACAAGACTACAGCTTCCTATTCTCATGCCAAGACCGCGAATAGCCCTGTGTTTTCTAAGTGTCCAGCGAGCGGTGTTGAATGCTCATGTGTGACACTTGGAATTTGGCTGACACATGCCGAGAGAGGAGTCGAATGGGCACTCGCAGGGCACTCGCTGTCTTTCAGACACTTGTGTGCACGAATGGTTTTGGTGAAAGTTATACAAAGCGTTTGAGGTGGCTCTGATTTTTCACGAGTGGCATGCAAGTCCTCCTTTGTGTACCATTCGGCTTCAAACGTGTTATGTGTGAAGGGGGTATAAAGTTTGGTTTCTTTGACTTGAGTGAGCACACTGAGCCGGGCTACTGTCACATGGCTGGCCCTAGTTGCAGAGGTGTTCTAACCAAGCAGGGAAAAGACAAAATACAGATGAGTCTAGTTTCCTGTGGTAGTTTCAGATAAAAAAAAGTCTGATTTAGCCTCCTTGATTAAGAACGTACATTTATTGTGTAACTGACAAAAAATAATCCTGTCCACCTCAGATTTAGTTTTTCGCGCCTTGGTCCAGGCATGATATCTTTCTTTAAGATTTCCAATTTCCATGGAGAACCAGGGATTATTCCACCAGGTTATTCTAAATTTACCAAAAGGAGTGTACTTATTGATTAGCTTCAAGAACTCTTCATGAAATAAATTCCAGGCCAACTCAACAGCACCAAGGATGGAGATTCACTTCCATACAACATTTAACAGACCATGCAAGAATGCCTGCTCTTGAAAATGTTTAAAATCTCTCTAAGAAAATTTGTGGTTTGGCTTTAGAAAGTCTGGCATTTCTGATCACTGCAATGACACAGTGGTCACTATGGTCATTTCCAAAAACACCAATATTGTCATATTTATGAGGGGCATTTGTTGTTATTAGCTCAAGAAGCGATGATCAAGAAGGATCTTTAATGTTAGGCCGAGTTGGGCAGTCTATTAATTGACTTAAATTTGGTGTCACATATAGCTTTTATGACACTGATGACAACCAATCAAGATTTAAGTCCCCCACCAGCACAAACTCACCAGAGCTTAACTCTGAGACACAGTCACTCAAAGAACTTGTCATGATTCATGGCATGGAATGAACAGGGTCAAAATGAAACAAGGTCATACATGGAAGAGCAAACGGCCCAGGACAAAACAAGGCTGGAACGCTGACAAGCTCAAAACAAACAGAGAAGCATGCAAGGCATAAATAACAGGGTGTGACTAAGGAAAGTGAAAACAGGTGTGTGCGAAAGTTCAGGAAGGGGACTAAACGGAGGCAAACAGGAGCAAGAGAGTGCAGTAAAACAAACACTAACCAGACAGAAATAGAGGCATGAAAGAAAGAGCCAAAGATGAAGTGAACAGGTGAAAGAGAGTGCAGTAAAGTAAACAGCACACAAAAAGAAGTGGAAGGTGAGTCCCAAACATAATGCAAGAAAAATCTACACATGGAAGGGGCAAAGAAACAAAACCTGGAAAACAAAGGTGAGAACTGAAAAGTGATCAGCAACAGAATTAAAGGTTGGGGCTGAAACTAAAACAGAACTAACATGTGGCAAAAGTATAACAAACAGAAATGACAAGCAATGACTATAGTGGTAAAACACAAAATAACCAGTGATTAAAGTAATCCTAAACTGAAAATCAAAGACATGGGATATGAACACAGACAAAACCAGGATGAAAACCCAGGCCCGGGGCAGATAAGAACTTAGGACGTCGCTGCTCCATGTTGAAAATTTCTGTGAATTAAACATATGCTGCAAAACATTTCAAGAATGTTTTGTAACTGGATTATACAAAATTTTGACCCCATTTTTGACACTTTTTACTATAAGGAAATATCAGCCTGAAATATTGGTATCAACCTCGAAACGTTGTTGATAATCTGTATTGGAATCGTCCCCTAAAAATTCATATCGGTCGAGTCCTATTATGGTGATCATCCACCAATGAGGCTGTGTGAAATTTGGTCAGTTTGGACCAAAGGGCCTTCGACAAAGTACAAGTGGTAGCAAATATTTTCAGGCATGGTGCACTCAACTCTATCCAACACGCTGGTTGGGCAAGTGTGGTTGATTATGCTAAAAATACAGGATTTGTTCATTTAAAACCAAATCTGAGTGGTTAAATGTCTTTGAATCTAAATCAGCGACGTGCTGCTTTACCCCCAAGTAACTGCAACCGCGGTGGAGGACATGAGCTCCTTAGGGGTCATCACTGTCAGGTAGCTGACGTTCACCATCAGGTACAGAGCCGTCACCATGGAGATGGCTATCACAAGAGCTCTGGGAAGATTCACCTGAGACATGAGAGAAACATGAGAAATTAGTTTTTGTTTTGTTCGTCATACTCATTGAGTACTTGCAATAAGTAAGTAAATATGGATTGGTCAATGTGGTGTATATTTTCAAAGTACCTAGCAAAATGGTACAGTTCTTGACTAATAGAAATAAAATTTCACAAACATTCTAATAGCTCCCATTTCGCAAAGATGTTCCAGGCTCTATTTTGACTATGGATGCAAAGACAAGTGATGCAGACGGCACAATTCTGTTTGGTAGAGGTGGGCGATACCGGGAATTTTGGTATTGATCCGATACAAAGTAAATACAGGCCCAGTATCGCAGATATCGATACTCTTCATATTTAAGCTTCATAGATCCAAAGGATCCAAAAGACCCAGGATAGAATTTCGCCAAACATTGTACGTGACAACAAAATACTTTATTATCGCAATCAACAATTTTTGTTTAAAAAATATCACTCAACACAACTTAAAACAAAATCTCCAGTGTCTTGGTGGCTTTCCTCACTCTTCTCCTTCTTGCACAGTGACTCAGTTTTTCAGAACTGTCTACTCCATACAGATTTACCATAGAGTGCCATACTGCTTGTATTTCTTCATAATTGATGTAAATAAAGTCCAAGACATATTCAGTGACTTGGAAATGTTCATGTATCCATCCCCTGACTTGTCTGAAAAAAAATGGCAATAAAACTGATTATTTACAGGTATTATACCAAAGGGGCCCATTACTTATGCAACCTATCATCTTGGCTTTTATATTTTTAATTAATTTATATCAGGTTGTAGAGATTACTTTCAGTTTGAGTTTAAGAAAGATAATTTTAGAATTTTTTATATTGAGAAGACTGGTTTACTTTTTGTATTTGAAATGCCATAAACAAATTAAAATGTGTGAAAAACCAAGGGACTAAATACTTTTGCAAGCCACTGTATGTCCTGTTTGAGAGCCTGCATTTGTGTCCACCGTCTGTTTGTGCCTTGCTCAACCTGACACAGAGAAGAGCTGGTCACAAAATAATTGATCTCGACACAATGCTAACTCACCGGCAATATCACCCAAGTCATCCAGCAGCATACAGTTTTAACTTATGGTTAAAATTTTAACCAAACTAATTTCGGACATGTTATTTAAATTAACGTCACTTCTGAAGTTTTATAAAGTGAAAACATCAGCTATATGTCTTAGTTTTAAAGTATTGCACTAATTTTGAAGGTTTTAGTGTGGACATGCTGTGTCCAGGTGCATTATGGATAATCTCAGTACAGTCACGACAGGAGAAATGCATTTGAGACACTCTGATCAGGCTCCACATGGACAACAGCATTAAACTCTTTGTATATTGTGCCTAAAACCCTTGTGAATATATTCTCTGGGTTTATAAGATGTTGTTATTGTGTTTGTTTTACAGTAGTGTTCAGAATAATAGTAGTGCTATGTGACTAAAAGATTAAGGGGAATCCTGCAAATGGTGATACAAGTAAAAAGAAAGAAAAAAGAAGAAAACTATACATTATTTGCCTGATCACAAAGATTCCAAAAAGGTATACATTAGTGTTCAGTATAATAGTAGTGCTATGTGACTAAAAAGATTAATCCAGGTTTTGAGTATATTTCTTATTGTACATGGGAAACAAGGTACCAGTAGATCAGTAGATTCTCACAAATCCAACAAGACCAAGCATTCATGATATGCACACTCTTAAGGCTATGAAATTGGGCTATAGTAAAAAAAAAGTAGGAAAAGGGGGTGTTCACAATAATAGTAGTGTGACATTCAGTCAGTGAGTTCATCAATTTTGTGGAACAAACAGGTGTGAATCAGGTGTCCCCTATTTAAGGATGAAGCCAGCACCTGTTGAACATGCTTTTCTCTTTGAAAGCCTGAGGAAAATGGGACGTTCAAGAAATTGTTCAGAAAGAACAGCGTAGTTTGATTAAAAAGTTGATTGGAGAGGGGAAAACCTATATGCAGGTGCAAAAAATTATAGGCAGTCTGGAGAAAAAGAAAACTAGAAGAGACTTAAAATTGAAGGAGAAGGAATGATGGGCACAGCATAGGTCCTGCTGGGAAAACTTTAGGTTTCTACTAAATCTCATGGTGAAAACTCACTACATTTTCCATGGAATCGTTACAAAATATAAAAGTGTAATTTGAGGTACAGAAATAATGTTCACAATATAAATTTTGTCAGTTTTTGTAGAAATTGGAAGGGGACTACATCTTTAATCTCACCAGTCTGGTTGGGTGATACTTAACTATAGCTGTTAATGACTGCAATAAACATCATATTGTGTCAAGATTAGCGAAGCTTTAAGTGCAGAGCTACATAAACACTGACGACATTGGTGGTCACAGGTCCTCAGCACTAGAAATGAAAGAAACTGACAAACTGCAATATAAAAGACTGGAACAAATGTTCAAACAGTATTTTCTATTTGAATTTGCAGGAATTTTCAATGTTCACCAACTCATTTTCAGTTTCAAATTTGTCACATTCTCCCTGTGTATTATTTAGTTTTCCGGGTTTGAAAACTTGTAAACTTTGACTCAATTCAATTTCATTTATTTCTACAGCAACAAATCACCAGTGGTCTCAACCCTACTCATTTATCCGAGCTTGGGACTGACACTCAGAACGTACTTCTGCACACCCCAGGTGGCTCAGTCTCGGAGTCCCAGTGTCCAACAATTCAAAAGACAAGAGTTGTGTACATTACATGAACACTCGTGCAACATTATGAGACATTCTTTCTGCTTGTACATAGTGTAATCTATTCTACTGTATCTATATTGTTATTCCGCACAGAACTTGACTTCTGTATTTTAGTAATTTTTCTTCTACTTTATTTTATTTATTTTTATTTTTTTGCATACTTGCACTGTTGTTCTGTGACTGTCCCTGTGCTGCTGTAACATCATAAATTTCCCCATCATGGGACTATTAAAGGATTATGCTATCTTATCTTAAGTGAAGAGCACTAAAGCCTTTCAGTTTAGTGAATTACAAGATGATGGTATTTGTTGTTTTTGCATTATGTTGGTGTTTGCATTTTGGTACAATTTCATTTTAATAAATGATACAAGCATGTTGTTGCATATGCCATTTTTATCAGAGGTACTGCAAGGCATTTGCGCATACATTTGTCATTACATATAAATAGTCGAATTCTTACTTCTGGATGTTTCAGCTCTTCTGTTAAATAATTCAAAGTGTTCCAGCCATCATAGGACCACAAGCCTTGATAGAAAGCAATTCCAATGGAGTTGGCTCCAATATTTGTTCCTTTAAAGAAGTTGTTGAAGCTGTTACTTTGGCCTTGGAAAAGCGTCACAGCACCCCCCAGTACGATTACTGCTAAAGCCAGGACTTTGACTACCATGGTAACCACTTGGATGCCTGTGGCCAAGCGGACATTCAGGCAGTTTACTACAGCCAGTGTCAAAATACCAGCTGCGGCTACACATTTCACCACCAGCTGCGGAGGGCTGCAGCTGTAGAAGGGGGCAACAACATATTCTGCAAAGGCCAGAGCAATTCCTGAGGCACTAACAGGCCTCATGACATTGATGAAGGTGAAGACAAACATGAAGGCCACTACTTTCCCCACGGTTCGCAGCATGTAGATATACTCGGCTCCAGACTCGGGGATGACTGTGCCCAACTCAGCATAGCTGAGGCCCCCCAGCATGGCTAAGAGGCCACAACAAGCCCAGATAACAAGGCTGGCCCCAGGGCTGCCAATTGCAGCCAGCACATACTGTGGAGATATGAAGATCCCAGAACCAATCATGGTGCCAGCAATGAAAGACACGGCTCCTGTGAGCTCCACTTCTCTCTTCAGAGTGAGTTTCTGCACATCATGTTCCATTGTTGGCATCTAGAAGTTGATTAGCTTCCAAATCTGAAGAAGACACTTGGATGAGTGGCGAGATGTCTCCAAGACAAACAGGTAGCCAGGTTGCTGGACAGTAAATGTCTGGATAGTTCCTACATGGAGAGCCTTTAACGACAATTTTCCATTGTGCACATGCTCCACAGAGAGAGAAAGAGAAGTGGATTTGTATAACACCGCTGTTTTATAGACTGTGTTGCATAATCACGTCTTCAACAGGAAGGGGCATTTTACCAGGCGTCATGTTGTAATTTGATATAGTAAAACATTATTGCCCCCACAGGAAGATCACTAGTGTCTGTCTGGCAGATGATCTCGACAAACAGAAATAAATGGACTGCATTTATATAGCGCTGTTCGATCTGCATCAGAAGCTCAGAGCGTTTAACAATGATGCCGTACATTCACCCATACACACCAATGTCAGGGGGCCCTTAGTGATTTTCCAGCCTGGCTGGGTTTTGAACGGAGAATAACTCTGGTTTGAAACCCAATGCTTAACCACCATCACCTCCCCAGAGGAAAAACTCAAACGAGGGAACGGAGGAGAGACACAGAGAAGGATTGCATGAGATTTGAGAGAAGGTTAAGATGGAGTGTGACATAGGACACACTGTCTTTAAAGCACCTGGAAACTCAGATCTCTGGGGTTTGATAGTATAATACCGTTACTCAGCATCAGCCACTCCCAAACTTAAAAAGCCTCTTTGAAAATTGTTGTGGTCTGAGGAATCCATCTGGGCTCTGTGTTTGTATCCCCCTCCCTTCTGTGTTTCTCTGTCAGTCGAACTGATTGACTACACCTGTGGCTGCGGCACATCTGCATTGATTATCTGCGTCCTACTTAACCCCTTAACGCCTATTGTCGCATATATGCTACAATATTTGACTAAAATATGCAACATACCACATTGACCAGTATGCCTGTTGTCACAAATTTGCAACATACCATTATTATTATTATAACATCATAACATAAATTATTACCAAAATACCAAAATTACTATTTATTTTTTTGTGCAAAAGTGAAATTAATAATCTCAACATTATTTACCATCTACTTAAAGGCAAAAACACACAAAACATTTTTTTATACAACTATATAAATTCAGGCGTTAAGGCTGAAATGGAAGATGCTGCTAGATCTTTCCATCTATGGAAGTGATAACTTGACCTCACAATGTTTTCCTCATCACTTTAGTTTGTCTCTTCTTGTGTTTTTTTTTCTTGATTATACTCTGTTTGCTCATTGTATTTTCTTCCTTTTCTTTCAGTCCGTAGCCACCACCCGCGCTGCAAGGGTCTCATGGGGCCCCAAGCAGAAAGTTCCAAGGGATCCCTCTGTGTTGGGAAAGTGTAGTGACACGGACCCACAACAGGGGACGCAAATGAACGGTCAATAGATGAGCCAAAATATAACAATTTAATGTTGTGAATGTGCACAACGAACATACAGACAATCTCAGAATATCATAACAGTCAATACACAAAGGTGACGTGTGGGCAGGCTCGAGGATAGAAGACGTCTGTCCTAAGAAGAGCCGGAACCACACGATTTCCGCCGCCCCAGAACCTGGTGAATACGGAGCCGCCAAGTCCCGAATTCCCAGGTGATCACCGTCCCCGACTGTCGGATCTGGTACTGCTGGCGAGAACAAAGACAGTCAAGTGTGGGTGTGTGTACACCCAGTAACAACAATGGTGGGAATGCCACCTCCACCTCTCATTCAATAACTTGCAGAGTACTGTGGATTCCTCAGGGGAAAAGAGTGCCTTCAGCGCTCTCACAGCTTCCACCGACGGAGGAACTGGTACTCCTGCAAACACTCACAATATACAAATATTACAATTACAAAACGGCTGAGGCTATTACCTCCAATGAAGTATGATATCTCGGCAACGAGGTGGAGATGACGTCTGGTCTTTATGGAGTGAGATGATGTTGAGTAGATGGGTGACAGCTGTCAAGAGGTAATGAGCGACAGCTGTCACTCCCGGCTGTGTCCATGGCGGCAGCGCCCTCTCGTGCCTGAAGCCCGCACTTCAGGCAGGGCGCCCTCTGGTGGTGGGCCAGCAGTACCTCCTCTTCTGGCGGCCCACACAACACCTCTGACCAGCTTTCATCATACAAATAAAATAAAAACAACACTGACAAAAATGGAAAATTTTAACTTTTGTTTTTATTCCTAAGTGCATCATCCAACATGTGCAATTTAAAATTGTAATTCTTAAAAGTAAAAAAACACACCAGCCATAATAATAAAAAGATACAGAACTTTAACTTGAAAACAACAGCAAAAAGCTTGGTTTTATGTCCAAAGTGCACATAGGCATTTTTTGAATGTTAACATTAAATGTGTATTTTAAAATAGAAATTCTGAAAATTATTACAACAATCAAAACCAGAAGAATAAAAATTCCATACAGATCCAAAAGCTGCTCCTTGTAAATGTAGTTAAGCATTTCCCATGGGGAGGTCACATTATCAGGAAAAGTATAACAAGCAGCTCTGACCTCCAACACCAAATCCTCTGAATCTGTCGTCAATGGCCTTTTTCCAGTTTTTACACTTTTCTGTGAGTGTGCCACTTTTCTGTGTGTGAGTAGCGGCTGACATGTCTTCTTTTGAAAAAAAAGAAAGCCAGAAAGATTATAAACATCTTCAAGTCTGGAAAAATCTGTCATTTCGGCTGTTAAGGGCTGTGTCCACTAGGGAGAAGACAAAAATCTCTATTGACCTTTTAGAGTATCCCAGAATCCTTTGCGCGCTGGGGAGGGAGGCGTGATAATGACTTAGCTTAATGCTAACTTTAACATTGCAAATGCCATAAACATGCTAATGTGTTAGCATCGATTTTTTTAAAACTCACATTAAAGACTCACGATTATCTTAGTTAAACACCTAAATACACATTCTGGTTGAACTCACCTCCATAATGACACAATGTTGCAAACAAGTTGCCGCAAACGCTTGTTTACACCTGACAATGAAATCTCGGCCTCCCCAGTGAGAACGTGATTACATGATGTGAGATTTGACACCATAAAGCCGACAACTGAAATGTTCCTCTGGAGGAGACTGGGTTTCCTCTCTGCTGTTTTACAGAAACTGTTGGGTTGTTTTACGATGTCTTTTTTCTGAAAAATGTCATTTCAATTTCAAAGGTTTCCGCTATATCTTTGGCATCAGTTTTGGAGGCAACAAGCCCATTCAGCCTGATCTATTCCAGGTATTTTCTGACTGCTACAGTATGTTGTACCAGATTACGGTGCACAACACAAAACACCATGTCAAAGAGTCCTTTTTTATGCTGGTGGTTGTTGTCAGTGTTTGAGTCCTTTTTTGTGCACTGAGACAGTTTGAAGAGCAGACAGTGCCTGTATGATGTCTGGTAGGTGGTAACAGACTGCTTTTACACTGTCAATCCTGGTGTCTAATCTGGTCAGTGAGAGAGATTTTACCGTTAACTGTTTTACATGTTGCTGTAAAACTACCCAGTGTTGAACAAAGGAACTGAAACGGTTGTAGAACATCTGGAGAACATCCGAAGCTGTACCGCTATTGTCATAAGACTGTCCAAGACAGTCTGCAAGTAGCTGTCGTTAGCTGGTAAGCTTTCAATCTGTGTGTGTGTGTGTGTGTGTGTGTGTGTGTGTGTGTGTGTGTGTGTGTGTGTGTGTGTGTGTGTGTGTGTGTGTGTGTGTGTGTGTGTGTGTGTGTGTGTGTGTGTGTTTCCCAGTGCTGTTGAGATAATTATGGAGTACGTTCATGTCCGACTTGCTTTTTCTAATTGTGTTTTTTGGCCATACTAAAATACGAAATGGAGCGAAATGGGAACTGATAATCATGAAATGGGGGTAAAATGTAACAAAATGGAGCAGAGTGAACCAGACTGATTCCAAATAAGTACTTTTATTTAATTGTTTGGCTTTTGTGTTGTTTTGTGACATGCTCTCAGTGTAACTGACGCCAAAATGAATTGTATATAGGTTACCACGACAACAGGAATATGATACAAAATTTCCTTTGTTCATTTTGGTGAATAATTGCACGATTATTTAAGGCTATGTGTAACACGGCTTTACAGCTTAAGATGTTTATTTTATTTTGAAATTACCTGTGCTGAAGAGGAAATAAGCCACGTAATTGCACGACCCGGAAGGGCATATGTGTAGAGCGGGAGAGAAAAAGGGACAAGGAAAGTCAGAGCAGCACGTAAAACTCATATAAGACACAGAATCTGCTTATGGTGTCATTCTACTGCTGGTCAAACAGGCGCACACGGTAAAAGTTATTTTATAATGCTGTTTTGTCTTGTTACAGCCGAAATGTGTAATTTAGGGTTAATGTCTATGAATATGAGTTTAAATGTAGCATTTTGTCTTTTTAGTTTTCACGGTGTTCCACTGGTGTTACCCACGGTTGTTCCATGGCTGTTACACGAGCTGAATAAAGAAATAAATGTCTGTGGACATCAGTAAGGAGCGTGAAGTCCTTTTTGAGCAGACCAGCGTAGTTACACTCAGTATATGTATTAGGGGCAGGTGTGCCATCTGACGTTCAAGAGATGAAACTTCAGTCAATGGGTCAGTCTGCTCCATTTCGTTAAAATTTACCCCTCATTTTCATATTATCATTCCCCATTTTTCTAAAAAAAAAAAAAAAAAAGAAAGAAAGAAAAGTACTTAATTGAATCATATTTGGAGTCAGTCTGCTTCATTTCGCTATGTTTTACCCCCGTTTCGTTATTATCAGTCCCCATTTCACACCATTTTGCTTAAAAATAATTAAATAAAAGTACTTAAGTGAATCATATTTAGAGTCAGTCTGGGTCAGTTTGCTCCATTTCGTTACATTTTACCCCCATTTTGTGATTATCAGGCTCCATTTTGCCCCATTTCGCATTAAGCTAATCCTTAGCTATGAGGATTGTTATTGATAAAGTTCACCTTGTGTACAAATCATAAAAGTTGCTATTAAATAGTGACATATAAAAGCTTATGTTGAACCTTGAGCCATTATGAAATAGATATTGTAACTAGCCACCTAGCCTAACCTAGCCTAGCCGTAGTTATGGATGGTAATCTGCGAGTAGTGTAATGTTGTATTTATATCAATTTAAACAAAGTCATAGTCTGTGATTCAGGCTGTACTTTTGATAACTGTTAGATATCTTGGTGATTTTTATTTTTATTTATTTATTTTGTTGTTTTGCAGTTCTGCTGAGCACTTATGGCATATTTTGGTGTTTTAACTAGTTGCAAGTCAAGCCATTTGTTTTCAGACTCTTTTTGGCAGGCGACCATTGGGCACACCTCTTCAGAAATCAAAAGTGAACTGATAGGCACTAACACACACACCCACACACACACACAGAGATAACTCAGCATAAAATAAGATAAAACATCAAGATAACAGTATATAAAACTGTATACAACCCCCCGTCCAAAAAATGATACAAATCCAGTGTTCATACATTCTAGAATAATGATGAATTATCAACTGTCTTTGGTTTGTTGGTTTTACTCTTCTTTTAATAAATAACAGCTTCTGGATGACAGTGTTTAAAATTGTCCAAGTTTGTAAATTGGTAAAGAAGCATGGAAATATAGAAAACATGTTGGTTCCAATCCTGACCCATTATCTAAAAATATCTTGACATCATCCTTATCTCTCTCAAACTGTTATTTTACACTGCATGTGACTGTTTCCCACTGAGCCCTCTTACCTCTGGATGTTTTAGCTCTTCTGTCACATAATTCAGATTATTCCAGCCATCATAGGACCAGAGTCCCTGGTAGAAGGCAATGCCAATTGGACTGATGCCAATATTGGTATTGTCAAAGGAGTCTTCTAAGCTTTCAGTGTGGCCCCTGATAAGCATCACTGTGCCTCCTATAATGAGTACAGCCAGAGCCAGAACCTTAGCCACCATAAAAAACACTTGGACTGACATTGCAAAGCGAACATTGAGGCAGTTTACGGTGGCAAGCACTATAATCGCAGCTGCAGCCACACACTTGACCACCAGCTCCGGAGGGGGACAGTTGGAGTAGAAAGGAGACACGACATACTGCGCTAAACTCAGTGCGATGCCAGCAACACCAGCAGGTCTCACAAATAACACAGAGCTGAAGACCACCATGAAGGCAACCACCGAGCTTGAGGTCCTGAGGATATAGATGTACTCGCCTCCAGATTCTTGTATGACGGTGCCTAGCTCAGCATAGCAGAACGATGCCAGTATAGCCAGTAGACCGCAGCAGGCCCAGATGACCAAACTAGCTCCAGCGCTGCCACTATTGAGGAGGACCGATTGTGGGGACATGAAGATGCCTGAGCCGATCATCGTCCCAGCAATAAGGGAGACTGCCCCGATTAACCCCACTTCTCGTTTCAGGCTGAGCTTCTTGTCATCCATAGTGATATCTGTTCCAGACTCTGTTGTCCTAACAAAACAAAACACTGTAAAACTCTGTCCAAAGTCACACTTGTTGGAGCTTGAGTAGTTAATAATTATTCAAGAAAATGAGTTGTATAATTCATGAATTGATATGAGGTTGCTTTGATCTTTGCCTTTTTTGAGATCCAAGTACAACTTGGTGAACAATATAACGCTCATGTTCTGCCCCACAGACAAGGCCATAAGTATTTGGACAGTGGCACAGTTTTTTTTTTTTTTTTTTGTAATTTTGTCTCTGAAAACCACAACAATGGAGTTGAAATCAAACAATCAAATTGTGTTGTGGTGTGTCAACAAATAATCTTCCCCTTGTACCCCAAGGAGGTCAGCCATTCCTGACTTTCAGTTATTTTTGCTGCAATATGAAATTATTATTTTTTACATTTTGCTCTTCAGATACAAAAGCACAACTGAGACATTTTGAGCCTGACTCAGAAAAAGCTGGTTGTTACATTTGGTTTCTCAGAATGTAAAAGATGGACAACCACAGCCTACTTTTTCTGGGTCAGGCTCAAAACCTCTCATATATTTCTGAAACATGTAATATCGTGTATTGCTAGGCATAAATGTGAAGTGTGACTTTTGTATAATGGCATATTTTCCACATTTTGCATGTATAAATTGCATCACATTGATTGACTGATAGAATAAAAAAGGTTGTGATTGCCTTGAACAATTTTACAGTGATATTGAATTGATATATATATATATATATATTATATTCCTTCAGGGATGAGTTATTTGGCCTTCTTTTTTCTGGAAAACCAATCTTGTGCAGTTATCTATATATTAATAGCCAAGTGGCCTTTGTGTGCAAGTATGCGTGCATGTGTATGGCTTCGATCATGGAGACATTTGCTGTTTGGTATGCTTAATCATTTTGGGTCAAGGATGAATGCAGAGAAAACAGCAAGTTGATACAACTAATATTTTTGGAGAAATTTGGGATACAGTAAAACTCGCCTAAACTGTCATTGTATAAACTGTATCAATTGCAAAAGCAAAAGTAAAAGTTCCATTGCTTTTGTATGGTTCCATGTAATAAACACCGTATATACCAGATTTTATTTAACAGTTTTTTGCTAACATCAGACAAAATGTCCCGTCCGATCTCAATGCATATCCATATATATTTCCAAATCCCTCACATATATGGGACAGAGCAGGCTGGATGTGTCCAGTTGCAACAGAGGTACGAAATGAAGTCCAGCACTGACACTCGCCGATTTGAGGAAAGTGGGTACCATATTTCCTTGATTAAAAGCCAGAGCATTTACTTTTTTCACATCGTGCCCAGACCCAGCGCATAAATGAGGCAGACTTTTATTCAAGGCTGGCGATTATTAACAAAACACTGTTTGCTGCCTGGACTGTAATATGGTGTTACATTTCACACATATCCCTGGGTGTGGAGAACCAAAGACAACTGCTTTAGACCAGAGGCCTCTGCGTGGCTGCGAACCCTCCCCGTAGCCCACCGATTACATTTCAATTGTGCATCAAATACGTTTGGCAGAAAAGTCCGCAAATATAACCAACTTTACAACACAGAGGCAGAAAAAGACTCAAATGACTGGTAATTCATGGAGGGAAATTGCACAAAGCGTACCACTGGTTTGGAGGCTGATGATTGTATAAAGATGTGGAGCTCGTTGAGGGACAAATTGATCCAGAAAAAGTCGCTGTTCCTGCTGCATATTCCATTATGTTGTTATGTGTCGACGCGGATTGAGGAGCGGACCTGCGTCTGACTGAACCCAGCGCTAAAATAACCAGAAAGCGGTTCCAATAACAAAACAATTTATTTTCCCCCTTTTGTGCAATACTCAGTGTACAAACATAAAGCGCGTCTGTCTGGCGGAGTGAAGGACGGCGCGCTCTCCAGCGCCCAAAGGGATGGAAGCCCGGCGCTTCTGGACTCACGTTCACCGCCAAACACCCCCCAGGTGGACACGACAAACCGACTCTGTGAAGGTAGAAAAGGTGAGGTAAGTCAGCAGCTACAACTAATATCCTTCAAAGGCACACACTATCAGCAACACATTCAGGTCTGAATTTAAGCTTTATGTAAATGAGCAGCTTCTCACAACAGGTGGAGGATCATCTGTCCGCACGCCACGGCCGTGAGAAGCAAGCTGCACAACTCTCATCAATATTCACATATACTGCGTAACAAAATACCAAATTACTGTTAACAATTATTCAGACAATCAAATCACCTCTGATGTGTGCTGACAGCATGTGTCCCTCACCTGTCCTCCTTCACAGGCACTATGTGTCAAACCCAGGCGCGGTCCTCAGCGTCTCACAAACGAACATCACAAGGTCGAGTTCCCGGCAATTCTGCTTGAATCACACATGGCTTAAATGCAGAACGCCATCTCATTATCTGCTTCAGCTGAAAGTCTTTAAGGTTGCACGTGAGCATCATCCACAGGTGCTGCATATCACGTTGATGAGGGTGAAGGACTCTTCTGCCACCACCTTCTCCACAGACAATAAATCAGTTTACATACCACCTGGAGAGCAAAGAAAAGAAAAGAACACCAAAATGTCCAGCCAAACCCCCCCAACACACAACATATGTGTCTACATGGCACTGTTGACACATGCAAAACTAGGAGATGATGATGGATTGCAACAGGAGGATGATCATGAGAATTATGGTGAATGTGAAGTCTAAGCAATGATTTTTCCATGTTTGAACAGAAAAGGTTTTGTGTGGCAGAAAAACAACCCTGAACCTGTTGACTAGGTTTGTAAAGGACTGTTGAAAAGGCCCATGGTCACACTCGGCCTGATTGCAAGTACCCTGAGGGGAACGCACACTTAGAATGGAGGCCTAATGATGTTCCTGCAGGAAAAAAATCTCAGCTGAGATCCTGTGGAGGGCCAAATGGGGATATTGTGAACAAGACCTTAAAAATCGGGTACTGTTATATGAAATGCATACAGAAAATCAAGAGAAGATGTATCGAACTGATGCTTTGCAGTAACTGATTTCTGGACACGACAAATTTTATAAATAATGATAAAACAGGAGGGAAATTTGAGAAAAAATGTAAGCATTTTGTTTTTTTGTGTGATCATAAACATTACACACACACACACGTATATACAGACACACACACACATATATATGTTGCACAAACTCTTGCATTTTTAATTTGACTGCTTAATGCTGAGGCTTCATGTGAAAGTGCAACTTATCTCAAAAGGGAGGAGACATCTCTGCCCTCAAGGTCTGGCCTGGAGGAGACAGTGGAGTGAGACATTCTTACGGGGGAGAAAAGCATTTTCGTATGCAACTGGTTAAAAGTTATCGATAGGTAACCACTACTAATGTCATCTATGAACTGCACATAAGCTTGAAAATTCTATCCCTTCCCACCCTTCAAAAAATGTCACCTACCTATTTTATAAACACTACCCAATCTAGAGCCCGTGGATCCCCACGGGCAGCACGCTAGTTTTGTAATAAGAGCAATATGAGTATTATATATTAAATATCAAATTATAAATAAAATAAACAAAATAATCAAAAACACTTGAGGGATTTTTTTCTTTACCATTGTTGTCAAAGTGTTTACTCCGGGGATGGGTACGTTTACACTTATTCAAGTGCCATGAGGTGACTGATGACACATTTACCAAATTTGCAGCAGAGCTTCAGTGGATGCATATTCCTTGAAGGTCAAGGTCATGTTCAATGATGAGTGACCTTGACCAAATATTGAAGGTCACAGAGACAAAACTACTGTCTGTGTGTGTGTGTATTGACAACACTACGCTCCATAACTTCCCAAGAATTTCAGACAGGTTCATCAAATTTGCAGCAAATATGCATTCCTTCAAGGTCTGGACCAACTTCAATGATGACTGACTTTGGCCTAATTCTGAAGGTCATAGGGCCAAAACTATCCACAATACTGTACTCCCAATAACCTTTAAACGGAATAACACAGGTTTACCAGATTGAGAGCAACGATACATCTCTTGATGGACTAGGTCAAGTTCAAAGATGAATGGCCTTCACCTAGTTTTGAAAGTCACAGAGCCAAAAATTGTGTGTGTGTGTGTGTGTGTGTGTGTGTGTGTGTGTGTGTGTGTGTGTGTGTGTGTGTGTGTGTGTGTGTGTGTGTGTGTGTGTGTGTGTGTGTGTGTGTGTGTGTGAGATGAACACTCACCTCTCTATACATTCCCACGGATTTCATTTGCAGGAAGGATGCATCCCTTGAAGATCCAGATCAAGTTTCTTCTTTCCCACACTTTTTCCAAACCAATAAAATAACGTATATAAAAATTTTTCCTGGTTGCGTTGTTTCTCTGAATGTAGTCTAATAAAAACTTGGAAACTTGCCTCCACAGTGATTATTTCAAAATAAATTATTTTTATTATGGTAAAGCTGCATGAAAATATCGCTCACACATAAATAGGTATGAGACTGCACACATATTTGTGACAGGAGACACAAGGCCTTCAGGCCAAAATTGCATTTTCACTTTATTTATCATCCTTTTCTTTATATTAGTGGTTGGCGAGACAGAAAAGTGTGCAACAAAAAGTGTGAGACAAAAAAAAAAAAAAAAAATGTTCCGTATATGTGTTCTTCCTGCATCATTGTTCACTGCTTCTATGGACTTGGGGGGAAAAGTAGGATTATGGTTGCCAGTGACTTGGGTGCTTTTGTTGGCCAGTAAAGGTTTACAGACCTGTACGGTGCTGTGATCTTTGTGGAATCAAGGGACACGTTGATTGGAGCTCTTGACAAGCTGAGTGTGGAATTGGTGTGTTTGGGATTGTCCTGGATCATGAAGATGAAGATTCTGCCAAACAACAAAGAAATCTACCATTCCTGGCTTTGAGGATTGTTTGATAATTAGGATCATTTTAAACATGTTGTTGTGGAGCTCCTGAGGAGGAAAGACAATAATTAAATAATGTTTCTTAGTAGTTTATCATCATTTATCTGTACTTTCACTGATATTTGTATTCTCAGTTTTCTATATAAATGCAGGGTACATCATTTCCCCCCTTTTGGAGAGATGTGTCCTGTCCAAATTCTGTAGTTTGTGCTAATTTCTGTAACAAACGGAATGATTTGAGTTATGAAACTGATAATGAAGGTTGTTTGGAAGAAAAACTGCCTGATTTTTTTCCCCCCAGAAGCTTCAATAGGCAGACTACACTGTCTTTATTTTATCTGAGGATCATATATCTCACGGGTTTACCATCAATCAGGAAAACTGCAAACTTAAATTTGTGGAGAAATGTAAGCTCACTGCAGGGCTGGATCCAGAGTGAAAATCTGACAGATACATTTTTGCCCAATGATAAAATAAAAATCATGCGCGTCTTGGTATTTAATAATCTTCATTCTTTTATTCGTATTTTATTTTATTCGTGTATCACATGGCTGTGGAACTTCTCTATAATTTAAAAATAGTTTTTAGAATTTTGCAGAATTTATTTGCTCCAGAAGAAAAGTAGATCTGCAAATTTACAGTGTAGTTTTTGGAATTTTATAGAGTTTATTTCTAATAGTATTTATTCGCTCCAGAAGAAAAAAAATAACTATCAATTTACAGTGTATTTAAAATATGAAGAAAGTTCTGTGTGTCAACAATGATTTAATTTCTTTGATTATCGGAAAGTGTCCTATGCGACGTGACCGAATGGGTGCCTTCATTCGGATACATGTATTTAGTAAATAAATAAATGTTTTCCGATCTGAAAGTTTGTGTGTGGCATAAATACACTTAAACCAGGCATAATTCCATGATGATTTATGGATAAATGAAATACTTTTACAATCAATGCATGTGGCATGTCCGATATCGTCGGCATCAACAATCGACAGCGACTGAGCGAGTGGGGTTTTGCCCCCCCAAGTTTCGCCCATCGATCGACCAACGATTTTAGTCAGAAAACTGCCGAACATGTAATTTCAGTCATCATAGAATCCCTTTCAAACCACACTATTGTCTGAAAACTATTTATAAACCACTCACCGTTTCTTGCTGAAATAAGCGCCCAATTTTCCTGGATGCCATGATCATCGACTCGACTGACGCTATGTTTGTTTTGATCCACCTGCGCGGTGCATTGTGGGATCAAAACAAAAGCCGTGTTCACCGCAGGGACACGTTCGGCACTATTCAAGTTTTTTTTTTTAACCGATGACGAACGATGCGTAAAAAAATCTGACCGCAAACTGCATCGGTCCAAACCGGTCTGGATCCGGCCTGCACTGTGGTCCCCAAAACATTCACCAATTCACTTCAACATTCACTATTGTTATTTTCGGGAATGGAACATGTTTAAAGTGGGGACATAGAAGTCTATGATTAAGGGGGAAAGTAGACAATGTTAACAGTGGCTGAAAATGTTTTTATTGGGTAAGTACAATGTTCAATGACACATTGATTGATTGATTAGGAATATTAAAGAGGCCCTATACAACTCATTGTTTCTGTCAGGATTCAGAGCCAGGTATTTAACAAAATAGAACCCAAATGCAAGACAGCCAAAACACAGGAGGTGAGTTCAAAAAAAGTTGCCAAGTTTTAATACACAGTCAATGAGCCCAATATACAAAAACAGGAGTGGGTAAGGCTTCCACAAAAATAGGTCTACGTCCAACAGGGGGTGTGGTATCTAACACACGGCAGGTGAGCGAAAAGATTAACAAAAATACAGTATTTATCCCATTAAGGGTGTAATATCAAAAACTCAGCAGGAGAGTGAAAGGATTCAACAAAAATAGGCGTCATCCAAATAGGGGTGAGGTAGTGATGTTAAGCTCGAGTCAGTCTGCTCGACACAGCATCGAGCTTTTTGAACCAGAAGTGTCAGTGAGCAGCGTTTCGAGCACACCCCATCACAAGACCACTGCGAGCGAGGCCCCGTTACGTCACACCACGTGTCGAGCTTCGCTGAAAAGTCGAACAATCTGTGCGTTTCAATATGACCTGCCAAGTATTTAAATGAGATCTGAATTGCAGCTCAAACCGTGGGTTTTTGAGAGGAGGAGATTGCTAGCGACACTGTTATTGCCAATCACCACGTGAATCGGAGCCAAGGAAAGCATTAGTTTATATTTAGGTCTAGTTTGGAGTTCATTTATTATAGTTAGTAACATACACATAGGATCTAACATAGACACACACCATACAAAACAGGCATCCATTCATATACAACATTTATTCACACAGTACATCAACATAGGTTATAGGTTAGACTATACAAGGTCTGTTAGAAAAGTATCGGACCTTTTTATTCTTTTCAAAAACCATATGGATTTGAATCACTTGTGATTGCATCAGCCAAGCTTGAACCTTCGTGCGCATGCGTGAGTTTTTTCACGCCTGTTGGTTGCATCATTCGCCTGTGAGCAGGCCTTGAGTGAGCAGTGGTCCACCCCTCTTGTCGTTAAGGAAATGTCTGAACGATTTGGAGCTTTGCTGCATCAATTTTTTCCTGAAACTGTGAGAGACCTCCAGGTGGACACCATTCGGAAAATTAATATGGCTTTCAGGGATGATTTTATGGGGATTGCACAGATTAAGGAGTGCTCCAGCCGGTTTAAAGACCGCCCACAGCGTCTGAGAGCGCGGCGCGCTTTGAGCGCCGATCGACAGGCTGACACCCCGCTGAAACAACCAGATCATTTCCAACGTGAAGGCTTTCTTGATCCGGGGCGTTGTCTGACTTTCACAAAAAGGCAGAAGGCGTGGACATCAGCACTTTTTCGGCACATTCTACTGTTATAGGAGTTTTTTTCATGGAAAAAGAAGCGGATGAATGCGCCACCGTGCTGCTCATGGCGCGGGACAAAACCACCTCCGTGTTGGCCTCTCAGGACGGCTTCCGGTTGTTTTTCAGTCGTGTGAATATCCGAGAAATTGAGCATGAGCTGGACATGCCCCAACATGTCCTGTGAGGCTTCATCTTGCGCCATGCGGCTCCGCCGCAACGCGCGGGATTCCTCCGCTCCTCTTTCCATGTGCCGTTCATTTCTAAACTGGACGCTGTCTTGATCCGGTATGTCGTCTGACTAGCACAGGAATTGCGGAAGACGTGGACATCAGCACTTTTTCGGCACATTGAGACAGACATGCGGAGGAATCCCGTGCGTCGCGGTGGAGCTGCATGGCGCAAAGCAATGCCGTGATGAAGCCTCACAGGTCACGGTAATTCTCAAAACAATCCAGCAGATGTCACCTTTCAAACTGTATCAAACGCCTCAAAGCAGTGTGTTGATTGTCAGCCAGTTGTGTTGCAGTGGCTCTTTGGTTCACGAGGCTTCGAAATTGCCATCACTAGGGTGAGGTTTCAAAAACAGCAAGAGTGAGGAAAGTTACAACCAAAATACAAATAACCCTGAACACAGGGTGAGAGAAAAACCAGCAAAACAGAAAGTACAAACAAAAGCCAAATATGCTTAGGGCCCCAGGGAATTACCAGAACATATCAACAAACAAATAAACTTAAAGAATTTCAATGATAAATAATATAATACACAGCACCATGACATGAGAAGCATGAGCAACAAACAATGGACCAGCAAACTCAAAATGTGACCTTAAATAACCAGTTGAACTAATGAGGCACACCTGTATTGATTACAAAAGAAGAACATGTACTGACCAAAGGAGAACAGAGTGCTGCAAAGACCAGACTTCCATGTCAAGAGAAATACAACACTTGACCCCCAAGTCAACCTGAACACATCAGAGAAAGGAACTGCAAAAATCAAATGAAACCTAAAGGACTGTTAACACAAATAAAACTAGAAGCACTCAGAGAGTGCAAACCTCCGCCAAGGCCATGGGATCACTGACGCCATAACATCTACACGCCGTGGAATCATTGAACCTAAAAAAGTCTAACAATGATGTTTGCTCAGTAGTAAAAATAGCATGTATCCTTAGCGCTTGGCATCACAGTTTATTGCAACTTGCACCTTTCCCAGAAGCTACTGTCATCTGAGCACTGATATTGATATTGCATGTGCTTATAGACAAAAACAAATAAGAGACAAAATTCAATTTATTATTCAACTAAACTGCGAATATATTAATTTTTTAACATTTATGAAACACTTTTCTAAACAAGGCCATAGGGTCACTGATCCTAGATTCCCTCCTTGGCACAGTGATCTATTGCTTTTTGTCTCTTTCTCTAAAATTGTATATAATAATCATTAGATTATTAATATACGAGGTCTGTCAATAAAGTATAGGTCCTTTTTATTTTTTTCAAAAACTATATGGATTTATTCATATGTTTTTATGTCAGACATGCTTGAAACCTCGTGCGCATGCGTGAGTTTTTCTACGCCTGTCGGTGACGTCATTCGCCTGTGACCACTCCTTGTGGGAGGAGTCGTCCAGCCCCTCGTCGGAATTCCTTTGTCTGAGACGTTGCTGAGAGACTGGCGCTTTGTTTGATCAAAATTTTTTCTAAACCTGTGAGGCACATCGAAGTGGACATGGTTCAAAAAATTAAGCTGGTTTTCGGTGAAAATTTTAACGGCTGATGAGAGATTTTGAGGTGATTAGTGGTGATCCGAATCGTGATCCGGATCACCACTAAAATGTAATCACTTGTTCCTCTTGTCATTTCCAACCACTCCACAAAATTTCATCAAAATCCGTTCAAAACGTTTTGAGTTATCATGCTGACAGACAGACAAACCGACAAACAAACAAACAAACGCGACCGAAAACATAACCTCCTTGGCAGAGGTAACAAAGAAATAACTTAACAGACTAAAAAGGGGAACAGACCTGAACAAACACCAAAAATAACCCATCACAGATGGCTGCATGACAGTTTCACTGTTTTTTTTTGTTTTGTTTTGTTTGTTTTTGTTTGTATTCTTTTTTAATGGAGCTCCCCTGCAGCTAACTAAGCATGACACACGGTGCAAACTATTCCTTTTAAAAACACTATTAGCCAATAATTTGTGTCACTTTTTTTTTTTTTACCAAAATTGGAGCAACTTTAACGTTTTACCCCTGTACAAACTGAAATTCACCTTTGTCACCATTCTTGCTGTTTTTACCCCATAACTCCACAATATTCAGTCACAGATAGTCCAAACTATACCTTTTTGATAAGACAATGTGGTATAGTTTTCAATATAATTGGAGCATTTTAAAATTTTGACTCCGGTGTAATTCTTCAAGTGACCTCTACCAGTTGAAGTCACCAGCTGTTTCTTTTTCCAAAAGAGTAATGTCTAAGGAGTATTTATGCCGAATGTGGTGTTTATATCACCATTTACAGGATTCCTCTGTAAATATTCTGTTATCTGCTGCAATGTTTTGGCAGCCCTGCTTTAGGTGATATTGTGAGTATACGTTCAGTTTCAGGACATATTCAGGACATCATTGATGAAATTTAAGTTCTACCTGGCAGCCTTCACTAGAGGGTCTGATCCTCGCCTCCTCTGGGATGGACGATATTTTTGGGTGTGGGAGCGTGTGCTGCGCACGAGAGGTTGCTGGGTTCGTCCTGTCGTTCCTGGACTGTCCTCTCCGATGACCGAACCGGCTCCGCTAAAGCTGTGCCCATTTTTTGCCGCAGCTTCCTGCTGCTGCCTCTCGCCGGGCTGCAGAGTTTTTGCGCCGGTGCTGTCGTCTGCAAGCTTGCAGACGCGGTGTTTCACCTGAGCTCCTCTGGCCGCTGAAACACGCTGCGTCACTGGCTGCTGAGGAGCTGAACTTCCGCATGACTTCATTAAAATCTGCTGATCCCACCGAGATCCTTAGTTTGGGTCTCATTAACATCACATCATTGTCTCTGAAGTCATTGCTGGTGAATGACTTAATTGTGGAGCATCGCTTGGATATGCTTGGATTATGTGAGACCTGGCTTAAATCCACAGCTTTCCTTCCCCTGAATGAGGCCTGCCCACCAGCGTACACTTTTAGTCACGTTTCACGTGATGTGAGGAAAGGCGGTGGTGTTGCTTTTATTTATAATTCCAGGTTTACTCAACAAAAATATAAATGCAACACTTTTGGTTTTGCTCCCATTTTGTATGAGATGAACTCAAAGATCTAAAACTTTTTCCACATACACAATATCACCATTTCCCTCAAATATTGTTCACAAACCAGTCTAAATCTGTGATAGTGAGCACTTCTCCTTTGCTGAGATAATCCATCCCACCTCACAGGTGTGCCATATCAAGATGCTGATTAGACACCATGATTAGTGCACAGGTGTGCCTTAGACTGTCCACAATAAAAGGCCACTCTGAAAGGTGCAGTTTTATCACATAGCACAATGCCACAGATGTCGCAAGATTTGAGGGAACGTGCAATTGGCATGCTGACAGCAGGAATGTCAACCAGAGCTGTTGCTTGTGTATTGAATGTTCATTTCTCTACCATAAGCCGTCTCCAAAGGTGTTTCAGAGAATTTGGCAGTACATCCAACCAGCCTCACAACCGCAGACCACGTGTAACCACACCAGCCCAGGACCTCCACATCCAGCATGTTCACCTCCAAGATCGTCTGAGACCAGCCACTCGGACAGCTGCTGAAACAATCGGTTTGCATAACCAAAGAATTTCTGCACAAACTGTCAGAAACCGTCTCAGGGAAGCTCATCTGCATGCTTGTCATCCTCATCGGGGTCTCGACCTGACTCCAGTTCGTCGTCGTAACGGACTTGAGTGGGCAAATGCTCACATTCGCTGGTGTTTGGCACGTTGGAGAGGTGTTCTCTTCAAGGATGAATCCCGGTTCACACTGTTCAGGGCAGATGGCAGACAGCGTGTGTGGCGTCGTGTGGGTGAGCGGTTTTCTGATGTCAGTGTTGTGGATCGAGTGACCCATGGTGGCGGTGGGGTTATGGTATGGGCAGGCGTCTGTTATGGACGAAGAACACAGGTGCATTTTATTGATGGCATTTTGAATGCACAGAGATACCGTGATGAGATCCTGAGGCCCATTGTTGTGCCATACATCCAAGAACATCACCTCATGTTGCAGCAGGATAATGCACAGCCCCATGTTGCAAGGATCTGTACACAATTCTTGGAAGCTGAAAATGTCCCAGTTCTTGCATGGCCGGCATACTCACTGGACATGTCACCCATTGAGCATGTTTGGGATGCCATTGAAGAGGAGTGGACCAACATTCCACAGGCCACAATTGACAACCTGATCAACTCTATACGAAGGAGATGTGTTGCACTGCATGAGGCAAAAGGTGGTCACACCAGATACTGACTGGTATCCCCCCCCAATAAAACAAAACTGCACCTTTCAGAGTGGCCTTTTATTGTGGGCAGTCTAAGGCACACCTGTGCACTAATCATGGTGTCTAATCAGCATCTTGGTATGGCACACCTGTGAGGTGGGATGGATTATCTCAGCAGATCTTCCCTCAGGTTGACTGCTCTCCATTTATCAACTAATCCAAGATCTTCCATCATTAATTCAATAGCCATTTTGTCTTTTGATTAATTTTTGGAGAAGGTGGTCTTGTATAATGATCCCCAACAAATCCACCATTATTTTGTTTACTTTATGGAAAAAAAATTGCTTCCTCTATTTTAGGGGCATAGATATTGCATATATTAATCTCAATCCCATTAACTTTAGCTTCCACGCATATCTCTACCTTCTGAAGCTTTTTGTTCTTTTATAATACGGGTGAAGCAGCGCAAAGCTAGCTCATGGTACAGGGAGTCCCAAACAGGAAGTGCCAAATTTTGAGTCCACAGTGAAAAAGGAAATGATCGGCTCTGGTATCTTCATGTCTCCTCAGTTTGTTCTGGCCTACATAGGAAGTCCTGGGGTGAGTTTAGTGATCTGGGCTGTCTCAGGAGTTGTAGCTATGTTTGCAGCACTGTCCTACATCGAGCTTGGGATGATTTTTTCTGAATCTGGTAGGGAGTTCATCTACCTACTGAAGATTTACAACTCATGTCCTGCTTTCTTTGCAGCATTCACTTTTGTCCCGCTTGTGAAACCGTTCGGTCAGGCAGCACTGTCAATCACTATTGCTGAATATGCCACAGCACCATTTTACCGAGGCTGTGACCCTCCTCAGCTGGTGGTGAAATGTGTCGCTGCAGTTCTTCTAATGGTTGTTGCCATAATCAACATCTTGAACGTGCGTATTGCCATCAGAATCCAGGTGGTCTTCCTTGTGGCCAAGGTTCTAACGCTGACGGCCATCATTGTGGGAGGCATCGCAGAGCTCATACAGAGTAGAACCATCATTGTGGAAAATCTAAAAGTTGAGAATTCCTTTAAAGGGACTCAGTACTCAGTAAGTGGTCTAGGGATGGCTTTTTATCAAGGACTCTGGTCTTACGCCGGCTGGTATAACTTGAACTACGTCATTGGGGAGCTGAAAAGACCAGAGGTGAGATTGTTAGATAATAAATTGTGATTCATGGGAATGTGTTGCTGGCCAGGAGGATGAGACATCAGCTGAAAGTTAAAAACTTTCTACTTATCAGCCAGAGGAGCCTATTCCTATTCATGTTGTTATGTTCCAATAACCATGTTTCTTCTTGCATGATTAGACATTTGTTACAACCTAAAAACAGCATTTTTATTTTTATAAACTGCATAATAAACAGATAGTGCGAGTGAACTGAGAACTTCTGGAGGAGCTGACGGTCAGACAGATCTTCAACTCCCACTTTTCTAACCACCTGGACAACTGAGAGCCTACACAGAAGACTCAAATAATGGTTTGGGTGCGTGGGTGTTCTGAAAAAAAAATAAATAAAAACCCCTGATCAGCACATCAGACAGACAAAAGAAAAGCTTCACCCACATTTAGAGAGAAGATGAGGGAGGGAGGAAGGGATGGCTTCACTTTATTTGAAGAGAAGCTCACATCACAACCTTTTCTGGGATGTAAACAGGTTCATCATCGTTCTTCATGTCCACTTTCATTTGCCGAATCCCTGGTTGATTAAAAAAAATAATACTCCACCTCATTCATGCTAATTTCCACTGTAGCCATCATAGTCACTTTTCCTTGTAAACTCTCACAAAACTGTATGTGTGTGGTCATTCACCAACTAGTTAAATAAATGTTTCATGTTGTTCATTCTTATATCCACAGCCGCAATCATGGCACACTCACATTAATGCTATGGAATCTGGGGAGAAGCATGAGTGGTAGTTTCATTTATTTTCTCTGTCTCTCTCTGGTGTCCATGACTGGGTTTGCACTATTTCCTATCACACACACCTGCCTTTAATTCAATTAATTCTCTGATCTGACTTCACTTTGTTCATTATCGCACGGTATTTATGTTCCTGGTTTTCTTTCACCGTTTTGTTTCTTTTCAGTTGTTGTGTAGTGGGGCAGCATGGTGGCTTAGTGGTTAGCACTGTTGGCTCACAGCAAGAAGGACATGGGATCAATTCCCACCTGTGGCCTTTCTATGTGGAGTTTGCATGTTCCCCCCTTGTGCTCTGGCTTTCTCCCACATTTAAAGACATGCGGGTTAGGCAGATTGGAAACTTTAAATTGTGCATGCGGGTGTGAATGTGTTTGTTTGTCTACATGTGGCCCCGCGACAGACTGGTGTCCTGCCCAGGGTGTACCCCGCCTCATGCCCTGTGACTGGCGGGATAGGCTTCAGCCACGCCTGTGACGCTTAATTGGAGTAAGCGGGTATAGAAATTGGATGGATGGTTGAAGATGAGTGAATGACTGAGTATGTGTAGTATTATTTTAAAGGCTTTTGAAAGAACAAGCTTTACAAATGCAGGTCATTTAATATGTGATGTTTTCACAGATACAAGGTGTTCAGAAGCTGGGGTTGGATCATGTCTGTGTTTGCAGCTTTGTCTGGTTTTGGTTCGGTGAACGGGAGTTTCTTTAGCAGTCCTCGTCTATGCTTTATCGCTGCAAGAGAAGGCCACATGGTGAGCACTTTAAATCCTTCTGAAACATGAATAGTTTAAGATTTAATTATTTTCCTCAGAAGAACCTCAGCCATATTTTAAAACATGACAAAAAACGTGGTCGAAGGCAAAACAAGGTCAAAAACCGGCAGGCAGATCAACAAGCAAAACAAGGCAGGACATGAGAGCTGGAAAGTGAAATACATTTAACAATCGAGCAAGGGACTGTGAGACTGTGAGGGCTTAAATAACTGGCTTAAATAACCGGTGGAGTGAAGCCTGCCACTGCTGGTGTTTACTGTCATCCGAACCCCATAGTTTAGTTGCCAGAGAGTCCATAGAGAGACCCATTCCTAAGTGCTACCAGAACCTTGGTGAGGTGTTCAATAAATCACGCTTCTATCGCTTCCTCCACACTGACTATACAATTCTTCTATTTATTTGCTTCTGGGCATGTCCCTCCCTACCAGTTGGTCATACAACCTGCCACATCTAGCAAGGGAAACAATGGACCAATACATCAAGGACTCTTGGCTGCTGGTCTCATTCGCCTCTTTTCATCACCGCTGGGGGCAGGCTTCTTCTTTTTTTGGGCAAGAAGGATGGGATGCTGTGCTTATGCATTGCTCTTAGGGGGTTGAATGCCATTATAGTCCGCAACTGGCACCCACTCCCCTCTTTGAATCAGCATTCAACTTCCTGCACATGTCAGCTATTTTGTCCAAATTAGATCTTTGAAATGTGTACCATCTTGTCCGAGTCAATGAGGGTGATGAGTGGAAGACCGTGTACAACACACCCTGGGACACTTTGAATATCTGATCATGCTCTTTGGCCTTACCAACACTCCCACCACATTTCAGGCCCTTGCCCTTGTTCACGGCATCCTTAGGGACTTCCTCAACCTGTTTGTGATGTCTATTTAGACGTCATTCTGACTTTCTCCAACAAACGTACCGAACACACCCATCACATCTGTCTGGTTCTCTAGCGTTTGCTGGAGAACCGATTGTTTGTCAAAGCAGAGAAGTGGGATGTCCACAGAGACACCATATCATTCCTCTGATTCATCTTCTCCAAGAACCAAATTAAGCCCAACCCAGCTAAAATCAGTGCAGTTACCCAAGGCCCATTCCCACATCTGTCAAACAACTTCAACAGTTTCTTGGTTTTGCTAACTTTTACCATAGGTTCATTAGGAACTTTAGTCAGGTAGTCGCGCCTCTCACAAGACTCACATCATCCAAAGTCCCCTTAATTTGGTCTCCCGAAGCAGACACTGCCTTTTCTGTACTTAAAGACCATTTCTTCTCAGCACCCATCCTTATTCAGCCTGACTTGGACCGCCAGTTCATTGTGGAGGTCAGTGCCTCTGACAATGGGATTTGGGTCACCTGTTCCAGTGAGCTAAGGGGATCACTTTCTCCATCCTTGTGCATTTTTCCCCCGACGTCTCCTCTGAAAGAAACTATGACATGGGGTACCTGGAACTCCTGGCATTCAAGGAGGCATTGGCTGGAAGGTGTTGCCGTTCCTTTTGTAGTGTGGACTGATCACAAGAATCTAGCTTATATACAATCTGCCAAATAACTAAGCTCCAAACAAGCTAGGTGGTCGCTTTTTTTCGGTAGATTTAACTTCACCATAACCTACCGTCCTGGATCCAAGAACACAAAGCTGGATGGACTCTCCATACAGTTTTTACATGCAGACCAGTCAGCTACTCAAGACCATATCCTTCCTTCGGACCTGGTGGTGAGAGTCCTCTCCTGGGACATCAAAAGAGTCATCCAGGAGGCACAACGCCATCACTCTGATCCCGGAGGAGGACCTCCCAAATGGCTGTTTGTTCCTCCAGATGCCCAGTCTGAAGTTCTTCATTTTTGCCACTGCTCCAAACTCTTGTGCCATCCCAGAACCACTCAGACTTTGGAAATATTCAATTGCCAATTCTGGTGACCCATATTCCAGGTAGATGGGAGGAACTACATTAAAGCCTGCACCATCTGCGTCAGGGCAAATCATCGCACCAGCCCCCACCTGGCCTCCTCAGGCTCTTGCCCATTCTTCACTGCCCCTGGTCTTTCTGTACTTCATAACCAGACTCCCACCATCAAAAGGACATGCCACCATCCGCACAATTGTTGAGCACCTCTCCAAGGCAGCACATCTCATGGTGCTGCCGAAGTTACCAGCCACCCAGAAAACCAACAATCTCCTAGTCCACCATGTTTTCTGACTGCATGGCATTCCATCGGCCATCGTGTCAGACAGAGGACCCCAGTTCACTTACCAGGTGTGGAAAGGCTTCTGCCCAGCACTCAGAGCCTTGGTCAGTCTCTCGTCCAGCTATCATCCACAGACCAATGGTCAGGCAGAATGAGTAAACTAGGAACACAAATCCACCCTCCGGTGTGTTACATCTTCCCACCCCACATTACGAAGTGAGCAGCGGCCATGGGTGGAGTATGTCCACAATACTCAGGTCAGCTCAGCCACAGGATATTTGCCTTTTGAGTGTTGTTTGGGATACTAGCCACGTTGTTCCCCATGCAAGAAGAGGACCTGGCAGTGCCATTCATGCATGCCCACCTGCTGCGCTGTCGGCAGGTGTGGAAGACAGCCCATTCCACTCTGCTCAAGATAAGGGACAGGACCTAACCCCATGCAGATCAGCATCAAACCCCAGCCCCTCAGTACTGACTGGGCCAGGAGCTGTGGTTATCAGCCAAGGAAATTCCTCTGTGAACAGAATCCAAGAAACTGGCACCACATTACATTGGACATGAGCATATGTTGTGGATCGAGTCCTCAGCCTAGCGGCCGTCCAGCAGTATCTGCCCCAGTCTCTCAGCATCCACCCATCGTTCCATGTCTCTCAGATCAAACCTGTGCACACCAGTGTATTGTGCCCTCTGGCTGATCCCCCTCCTCCCACTCTGCTCATGGATGGCCATCCCACCTGGACTGTGCAGCGGATCCTGGACATTTGTTGCCGGGGCCAGGGGTTCCAGTATCTGATGGACTGGGAGGGTTATGGACCTGAGGAACAATCCTGGGTGTTGCGGGGCCTCATCCTGGACCCCTCCATCCTGTGGGATTTCTATCGGGCTCATCTGGGCAGGCCTGGTGGGTCACCTGGGGACTCCGTTGAGGGGTTCTGCCTTGGTGTATGCAATGTTTTGCTCCCCTCCCCTTCTGTTTCTGTAGGTGCCACATTGTGGAACTGATTATCTTCACCTGTCCAGTACTCATCAACACCTGCATAAAAGCCCTGGTTCTTTAATTTCAGAATTCACCAGAAACTCAGCTTTCGCTTAGCGGTAGCTGGCCTCCTCATCTGTGTAGAACATATCTCTGAATTATTCTCCTCATGTTTTTTTGACTCCGTTTTTATGTACTTTGTCTCCAGGGTCATCATCCATCTGTCAGCTACATGGACAGCCACCTGATCCCGGTTACCTGTCCGGTGTCTCCAGCACATTTCAAATTTCTCTGTATCAACATTTTAATAAATTGGTACTTTGTTTTCTGTCACTCAGACTCAGCTGTAATAATACTGGTTCTTACTTTTAAAGATAAGGGTGATGTGCAGTGCTGCAGTTACTGGAGGCCCAATTTGTTACAAAAAGGCTACACTAGGTATGGGAAACAGAAAGGTGTGTTTATTACAAGGTAGATTTATTCTTCACAATTGATTTAAAATATATAAAACATATCACAAATTACACATTTATCATTTCATGGCACCGTTTTTCCATCAGGCATTATGTTGCACTTTGCACAAAGTTAAATTGTTCACCTTAATCGTGATTAATATGGACTGAATAAGGTCCCAACTCAGGCACAAATAAAAACCAACTAAATACAAACAAACACTGCAAACCAAAACACAAACAACATAGGCAACAAACCAACAAAGGAACAACCAAAATATGCATAAAATTAAGGCAAGGGAACTCGGCCAAAAGGGAATGAAACCCTTACCCCACCATATTAATCAGATCAGGTAAAGTCAGTCCTGTGCAGTACACCAACCACACCAGCCAAGGGCGCCCTCTGCGAAGCAATACGCACAGCCGTTGAAGGCCAAACAAGAATGTGGACAAAGCAACAGCCTCTTTTATAGGAGGTGGCGACTCAAACGTGCACCGCACGCACTGTGGTTCCTCGTGCCTGCTGGTGGAGGCAGCCCGAATGAGCCTGAATGTCATCCAAATGAACATTCGGACGACATTCGTGCAAATTCGAGCTGCACTTAAACGCCTTGTACAGCATTCGGCGCATTCGTAAGGTAGCGAACGGTAGCGTAAGGTTCCCTCTGGCAGATCGCGAGCAGCCGGGAAAGCAGGCTGACTGGGTGACTGTGAGGAGGAAGCGTAGTCCTAAACAGAAGCCCCGTGTACACCGCCAACCCGTTCACATTTCTAACCGTTTTTCCCCACTCGACGACACACCCGCCGAGGATCAAACTCTGGTTATTGGCGACTCTGTTTTGAGAAATGTGAAGTTAGCGACACCAGCAACCATAGTCAATTGTCTTCCGGGGGCCAGAGCAGGTGACATTGAAGGAAATTTGAAACTGCTGGCTAAGGCTAAGCGTAAATTCGGTAAGATTGTAATTCATGTCGGCAGTAATGACACCCGGTTATGCCAATCGGAGGTCACTAAAATTAACCCTGAATCAGTGTGTAACTTTGCAAAAACAATGTCGGACTCTGTAGTTTTCTCTGGGCCCCTCCCCAATCAGACCAGGAGTGACATGTTTAGCTGCATGTTCTCCTTGAACATTCCCCTTGAACAAAAAATGAGGTGGGCTTCATAGATAATTGGCAAAGCTTCTGGGGAAAACCTGGTCTTGTTAGGAGAGACGGCATCCATCCCACTTTGGATGGAGCAGCTCTCATTTCTAGAAATTTTCTTAAATCCTCCAAACCGTGACTATCCAGGGTTGGGACCAGGAAGCAGAGTTGTAGTCTTACACACCTCTCTGCAGCTTCTCTCCCCCTGCCATCCCCTCATTACCCCATCCCCGTAGAGACGGTTCCTGCTCCCAGACCACCAATAACCAGCAAAAATCTATTTAAGCATAAAAATTCAAAAAGAAAAAATAATATAGCACCTTCAACTGCACCACAGACTAAAACAGTTAAATGTGGTCTATTAAACATTAGGTCTCTCTCTCCTAAGTCCCTGTTAGTAAATGATATAATAATTGATCAACATATTGATTTATTCTGCCTTACAGAAACCTGGTTACAGCAGGATGAATATGTTAGTTTAAATGAGTCAACACCCCCGAGTCACACTAACTGCCAGAATGCTCGTAGCATGGGCCGAGGCAGAGGATTAGCAGCAATCTTCCATTCCAGCTTATTAATTAATCAAAAACCCAGACAGAGCTTTAATTCATTTGAAAGCTTGACTCTTAGTCTTGTCCATCCAAATTGGAAGTCCCAAAAACCAGTTTTATTTGTTATTATCTATCGTCCACCTGGTCGTTACTGTGAGTTTCTCTGTGAATTTTCAGACCTTTTGTCTGACTTAGTGCTTAGCTCAGATAAGATAATTATAGTGGGCGATTTTAACATCCACACAGATGCTGAGAATGACAGCCTCAACACTGCATTTAATCTATTATTAGACTCAATTGGCTTTGCTCAAAATGTAAATGAGTCCACCCACCACTTTAATCATATCTTAGATCTTGTTCTGACTTATGGTATGGAAATTGAAGACTTAACAGTATTCCCTGAAAACTCCCTTCTGTCTGATCATTTCTTAATAACATTTACATTTACTCTGATGGACTACCCAGCAGTGGGGAATAAGTTTCATTACACTTGAAGTCTTTCAGAAAGCGCTGTAACTAGGTTTAAGGATATGATTCCTTCTTTATGTTCTCTAATGCCATATACCAACACAGTGCAGAGTAGCTACCTAAACTCTGTAAGTGAGATAGAGTATCTCGTCAATAGTTTTACATCCTCATTGAAGACAACTTTGGATGCTGTAGCTCCTCTGAAAAAGAGAGCTTTAAATCAGAAGTGCCTGATTCCGTGGTATAACTCACAAACTCGCAGCTTAAAGCAGATAACCCGTAAGTTGGAGAGGAAATGGCGTCTCACTAATTTAGAAGATCTTCACTTAGCCTGGAAAAAGAGTCTGTTGCTCTATAAAAAAAGCCCTCCATAAAGCTAGGACATCTTACTACTCATCACTAATTGAAGAAAATAAGAATAACCCCAGGTTTCTTTTCAGCACTGTAGCCAGGCTGACAAAGAGTCAGAGCTCTATTGAGCCGAGTATTCCTTTAACTTTAACTAGTAATGACTTCATGACTTTCCTTGCTAATAAAATTTTAACTATTAGAGAAAAAATTACTCATAACCATCCCAAAGACGTATCGTTATCTTTGGCTGCTTTCAGTGATGCCGGTATTTGGTTAGACTCTTTCTCTCAGATTGTTCTGTCTGAGTTATTTTCATTAGTTACTTCATCCAAACCATCAACATGTCTATTAGACCCCATTCCTACCAGGCTGCTCAAGGAAGCCCTACCATTATTTAATGCTTCGATCTTAAATATGATCAATCTATCTTTATTAGTTGGCTATGTACCACAGGCTTTTAAGGTGGCAGTAATTAAACCATTACTTAAAAAGCCATCACTTGACTCAGCTATCTTAGCTAATTATAGGCCAATCTCCAACCTTCCTTTTCTCTCAAAAATTCTTGAAAGGGTAGTTGTAAAACAGCTAACTGATCATCTGCAGAGGAATGGTCTATTTGAAGAGTTTCAGTCAGGTTTTAGAATTCATCATAGTACAGAAACAGCATTAGTGAAGGTTACAAATGATCTTCTTATGGCCTCAGACAGTGGACTCATCTCTGTGCTTGTTCTGTTAGACCTCAGTGCTGCTTTTGATACTGTCGACCATAAAATTTTATTACAGAGATTAGAGCATGCCATAGGTATTAAAGGCACTGCTCTGCGGTGGTTTGAATCATATTTATCTAATAGATTACAATTTGTTCATGTAAATGGGGAATCTTCTTCACAGACTAAGGTTAATTATGGAGTTCCACAAGGTTCTGTGCTAGGACCAATTTTATTCACTTTATACATGCTTCCCTGAGGCAGTATTATTAGACAGCGTTGCTTAAATTTTCATTGGTACGCAGATGATACCCAGCTTTATCTATCCATGAAGCCAGAGGACACACACCAATTAGCTAAACTTCAGGATTGTCTTACAGACATAAACACATGGATGACCTCTAATTTCCTGCTTTTAAACTCAGATAAAACTGAAGTTATTGTACTTGGCCCCACAAATCTTAGAAACATGGTGTCTAACCAGATCCTTACTCTGGATGGCATTACCCTGACCTCTAGTAATACTGTGAGAAATCTTGGAGTCATTTTTGATCAGGATATGTCATTCAAAGCGCATATTAAACAAATATGTAGGACTGCTTTTTTGCATTTACGCAATATCTCTAAAATTAGAAAGGTCTTGTCTCAGAGTGATGCTGAAAAACTAATTCATGCATTTATTTCCTCTAGGCTGGACTATTGTAATTCATTATTATCAGGTTGTCCTAAAAGTTCCCTGAAAAGCCTTCCGTTAATTCAAAATGCTGCAGCTAGAGTACTAGCGGGGACTAGAAGGAGAGAGCATATCTCACCCATATTGGCCTTTCTTCATTGGCTTCCTGTTAATTCTAGAATAGAATTTAAAATTCTTCTTCTTACTTATAAGGTTTAGAATAATCAGGTCCCATCTTATCTTAGGGACCTCATAGTACCATATCACCCTAATAGAGCGCTTCGCTCTCAGACTGCAGGCTTACTTGTAGTTCCTAGGGTTTGTAAGAGTAGAATGGGAGGCAGAGCCTTCAGCTTTCAGGCTCCTCTCCTCTGGAACCAGCTCCCAATTCAGATCAGGGAGACAGACACCCTCTCTACTTTTAAGATTAGGCTTAAAACTTTCCTTTTTGCTAAAGCTTATAGTTAGGGCTGGATCAGGTGACCCTGAACCATCCCTTAGTTATGCTGCTATAGACTTAGACTGCTGGGGGGTTCCCATGATGCACTGAGTGTTTCTTTCTCTTTTTGCTCTGTATGCACCACTCTGCATTTAATCATTAGTGATTGATCTCTGCTCCCCTCCACAGCATGTCTTTTTCCTGGTTCTCTCCCTCAACCCCAACCAGTCCCAGCAGAAGACTGCCCCTCCCTGAGCCTGGTTCTGCTGGAGGTTTCTTCCTGTTAAAAGGGAGTTTTTCCTTCCCACTGTCGCCAAGTGCTTGCTCACAGGGGGTCGTTTTGACCGTTGGGGTTTTTACGTAATTATTGTATGGCCTTGCCTTACAATATAAAGCGCCTTGGGGCAACTGTTTGTTGTGATTTGGCGCTATATAAATAAAATTGATTGATTCGTGTGTCCAGAGCACGTGCATTCTATATTTGGCTTGTGCTCATGTTTGAAAACAATTGAAGGGCGGTCGAGTTGCAGTTGTACCACAATATGACTGCAGCCATAGGGTGATTCTTTAACTACGGGCACTATTGGCCTTGTAAATGTAATTTCCCCACACCATTGCCTTACAATATAAAGCGCCTTGGGGCAACTGTTTGTTGTGATTTGGCGCTATATACATGTGCTCTGATGTCACTGTTTATCTCCATAGAAACTACCCACACAATCTTTCATACAAACGTTTTAAAGGGACATTATTGTTGTGGTGGAAATTACGGCAATAGTGTGGGACAACTACATTTCATTTAAAAAAATCACAACAGTTGTATGACATTGAATACCCCAATTATGTTTTGATTATTTTACTGATATTTTATTCAGAGATATTTTAAAACATTAGAAAAAACATTTGTTTACTATTCATTTTTATCATTGAAGATCATAAGTCTGGGTGTGGGACAAGCACAAAACGGCAATATTTGCATATAATGATGCTGAAAAAAGGTGAAAAAGTCATCATAGACTACTAGGACAAATTTCTTAAAACACTTTCATTGTAAAAATAACTATAAAAGTGTGAAATTTCCCCTTTTTTCTTTTTTTCATAAAATATGATCAAGGGACATAAAAGTGCCCGTAGTCTAAGAATCACCCCATAATATTGTTGTTGTTTGTTTTCTATGAGAATCTGTTTACACTGTCTGAAGAGCAGACATGGTTCACTCATTTGTTCTTTCTGCAGCCATATATTCTGGCCATGGCTCATGTCCAGAGATTGACTCCGTCTCCAGCACTGATCTTCACCACATCCATCGGCCTGCTCCTGCTGGCCTCTGGAGACTTCCAGAGTATTGTCAACTACGCCAGGTGAAGGCTGAGTCCGTGATTCACACCACACATCAACATTTCTTCTTTTTAAACAAAAGTTATGCTTAATTTTCCTCTTTATTGATGTCATCAGCTTCACTACCTGGATTTTTTTTATGGCATCACTTTGTCTGGACTCCTGTAGCCAAAGATCAAGAAGCCAGAGCTGCCCAGGGCATACAGGGTCTGTTTCATGTCTGTTCTCTAAATGTCAGCATAAAAAAAACGACATTCTCACTCACAACTCGTAACATTTTAACATTCTGTCAGCGCCCCTTTGTGTCATGGTTCAGCTTAGTGGTTTTGGTTCTGTTGGGTTGTTGGGGGTGATTTTCCATTCCCGTAGTATTCCTGTCAAGCTTTTCTTCCCATGGTCCGTGTGTGTGTGAGATTCCTACAGGTATGTCCCATCGAACTTGCCTCCAGTGTTCACAACGCATATGCATCTGAGGGCGCATGGTGCTGTGTCTCCTTCTCATGTCTTAGGCTGGAGTGAAGTGTGTTGCTTCCTCCTTTTGGTCTCCTGCAGGCATTCAGGGATGAGCATGCACATCATGCCCATGCCTGATCTGTCATGGTCCTCACCACCTGTCCTCAGTTCCTGTCGTGTCCTCCATCTTTCTGTAGTGTGCATACGCCGCTGCAGTTGTCTACTTCTGTCTCTTCAGAGGGCTCTGTCGGTTGCGTGTTATTATTTCCTTTTCACCAGTTTTTCAGGGGTATCGAGGTCTTTTGGTTTCTTAGAGGTCTTAGGTTTCTTCTGGTCTTCATGTTGTGGCTATATTATGTTACAAGTGCACAAGTGGGTCAGCGTTATATGCAGTTCGTGTCATGATTCAGTCCACTATGCGGGTAATGGTTTGTCGCCCTCTTATGTTCATTTGGTGTTATTACATGTCTTCTTATTCTTTCTGATTAGAGCAGCTGGACTTGTGTCTTAAGTTAAGCCTGTTTTCTTTTTCTTCCCTCGTTTGGTTCACCTCGCTGAGTTGCACTTGTTTCCTGCTCCAGTAGTTTATCCGTCTGCTCTAGTGGTCACTGTGTTGTAAGTCCTTTCTGGCCATTTTTCAGTCACTTTTTGTTTCCACCATTCGCTCATTCTTCAGGTTTTTGTTACTGTTGGGATTCTTTCTGTCATGTTGTAGTCGTTGCCACTGTTTGTCACCTGTCACGTTTGAATATTAAACAGTAACACCTTGTTTCTAAACCCAACCCTCCTCTATCTGGCTGTACTGCATTTTGGGGTCCAATCTTCTATTTAGTGGAACTAAACCGTAACATAGCATTTCTTAACATGTCACATGGTGACACAAAGGGGCACCCAACTCGTCGTCACATAGTGAAGTTTAGTCAAAATGAACCTTTTCCATCAAAATGTGATGAGTTGGGAGTGAAAATGTTACAAAAATACATCAGGGTCATTTGCTCAGTTCACTCTGACAGTCACGTCTCTCGTCATGATTTTTGTCTCCTCTCTCAAAGGTTCCCATTTTGAGCCCCATATTGGTCCTAATTGCTGCAGTATTTCTGGTGCTGGCACCCATCAGATGATCCTCAGATGGAATACCTCTACGTGATGTTATTCATCTTCAGTAGAGTTTTTCTCTATGTGCCCTTCATCCATTATAGGCTCTGCCCAGGCCTCTTCAGAAAAGTGACTGTGTTCCTGCAGCTGTTCTTAGAGGTCGCCCCAACAGAGAAGAACTTGTGATTTTTATGCATAAACATATCAAAATCCAGGACTAAGAGACATATTTTACTGATTTTGCTTCAGAACCCATCTACAACCACATACTTTTTTTTGTCAAAGCGTGAAATGACTTCAATTGAGAACATGTGTTTCAGTGGTTAAAGGTGAAAGTTCTCCAGAAGAAGCAGGAACTGAATGTGACTGCAGTGTAAATAATCCCACCATGTGACAGAATCTGAATTTCAGACTTGGGGAAGTCATTGACAGACAAGAATTTAACAAGTTTTAGTGTTATTCTGACAAAGTATTCAAAGTAATTTCTTGCTAGCATGTCCAGATATTTTTGGTCCTTTAAACCTGGTTGAACACACACGAAACAAATTAAACCAGAAAATCTGCACTTTAATATTCATTAATTATTCTTGTCAAATATGCCGTTGTAGACAAATAAAATGAAATTTTGGCCAGAATATAAGATGACCCTGATTATAAGATGATTCAGGAGGAGCAATATGGATTCCATCCTGGTCGTGGAACAGTGGACCAGCTCTTTAACCTCTCAAGGATATTTGAAGGGGTTTAGGAGGCTGACCGATGAGTCTCCTTGTCTTCCTACCGCTGTCCAGATGTCACACCCAGTACCTTCCTAGTTGTCTCCATCACCACATCTGCAGTACCAGTTGTCCAAAATTGCTTCCCCTCCATCCAGTGCTTCTCTCACCTGCTCACTGAATTTCACATGAAAGACTGATGGCAGAAGATCGACAGTTTGTCATCAAATGCATGTAGAAAATTACGGGAATACTTTAAAACAATGTTCACAAGAATGCCATAAGAACAAGGAACCCAGCCTGTCTCATGGCAGTCCATCATCATCAGGCAGGACAGTTGTCTCCTTTTTCCCCTCACAGTGATGGTATTAGAGGTGATCCCAACTTAAAATCCTCCTCCAAAGAGAGACATTTTGACTCAGCACACTGACTGTTACAACTTTTCCTGGTCTGAATAAAGATTGTTATGGCCCCTTCACACATAGTACGAAGTTTGGATGAAAACGGTGTGAAACAGCGCGAAACAGATTGAAATTAGCACAAGAAACATTGCGCCAACAGGCAGGCGTGCACGAACCCGGTGCTAGAGTTAGTGCAAGCGCCGGTGTCCGTTGAGCAGGAACAGTGCCAGGTGCACCACATGGTGCAGCGCTTATGTGGAAGAAATAAAAACCAGCTGGGACCTGTGCGACCACATCGTCGCTTATGTGGAATAAATAAAAAAAAGAAAAAAAGAAAAAACACAGCACCCGGGACATAAACTCACATCTTTCAAAACCACTGAGACTTTACCACTGAGCTACGGAACTGTTCTTTGAAACCTGCGGGAAACTGCGTCATATCAAGGACATGGAAGTATTCCAAAAAAATTTAAATCCCACACCATATAAAAACACTGCATTTATCAAGCGATCAATACAAATATGATCCATCTGTTCCTCTAGTGATGACCCATGGTCACAGACATACAGTCATGAAATGTCATGAATGAGAAGCAGTGTGCTCTGATCATGTCCACATCTATTGTTCAGGTGCCTCCAGTCAGCTGCGCGTGTTCTGCCCGACACGTGTCTTGTGGACGGCATGTCGCAGCACACACACCGCATCATGTGGAACAGAGCTCACGTTGGGTGACATGACAGTCAGATTGCCCGCTGCGTGTTCTGAGCTGACGGTCCTTTTCAACCTGGGGGGCTGTCAGTGTCCACTCCGTGTGCATGATCGTTTGCTGCAGCTTGTCGCCACCACGGCGATATATGTTTTTATTTATGTCCACGTAAATACAGCAATCAGACACACGCGCCTCACAGTGGACAGTTTTTAGTCTATGACTGTCCAAACACGGTAGGTGTTGTGTAGCTGGAATGTCCAGAATGACAGCTCACCACAGCTGCTTCCGTCGGAAGCCACGTCTCCTGTGAATGGAGCACACACACCCACGTCAGTGTGTGTGTTTGCAAAGTCAGACTCGTGGGGAACTTAGACAAATTTCACAGCAGTATGACAGTGATTGTCTGCAGTCTCCCGTTGTGCCAAGAGTGTGACTGGCCACACATTTTCAAAGTGCCATGCGAGGTGTTAGGTGTTCGTGCGTTTCACCTGGAATTTGGCCGGCACCTGCCGCGAGAGGGTGCGATGGATTCGTACAGCAAAAGTCCTCATTTTGTAGGACTCTAGCAGTGCTCATCCTGTTCCTTCTTGCACAAAGGAGCGGATACTGGTCATGCTGATGGGTTAAGGACCTTCTACGGCACTGTCCAGCTCTTCCAGAGTCACTACCTGTCTCCTGCAATCTCCTCCATGCTCTTGAGACCATGCTGGGAGACACAGCAAACCTTCTGGCAATGAAACGTATTGATGTGACATCCTGGAGGAATTGGACGACCTGTGCAACCTGTCAGGTCGAGGGTACTGCACCAAACTACCAGTAATGACACTGACTAGTCAAATGCAAGTGAAAAATCAGTCAGAAAAAAATGTTAGCTGAAACTGATTGACTGTCAGGTTTTGGTCCTCAGCGTGGTTATGGTTTTGTTTTTCCTCCTTTCATCTACCCACCATGCGCCCCAGCTTTGTTTTAGTAGTTATTTATTTTGTGTTTATTCTGTTCCATTTTGCTTTGTCACTTTGTTTCTTTTCATTCTTTAGCCATTGTCCAGTTCTGTTCTAGTTTTGTTCTGTCAGATTATGTTTGCATTGTTGATCATTGTTTAGCTCTTGTTTATTTTGCTTGTCTTATTTGTGTTATCAGTTATGCTTTATGTTGGGTTTTGCTTTCTGTTTTCCTGTAGTTTGTTTTTCTCATAGCTTGTTTTCCACTTGTTTTCATAGTTTAGTTTTGCTTAAGTATTTAGGTTCCGTTTCCAGTTCTCATGTTCATGCCCGGTTCTTGGTTATGTTTTTTCTGCCCTCAGTTTTTATTTACTCTTGTTCATAGTAATATTATACTCAGTTGTAGCATTGTTCATAGTTCTCTGTTTCACTCCACGTCCTGCACCTGCTCTATGTTTTCATCCCTCTTGCATCTCTGTCTGTGTTGTCACATCATGTCACTCCACTAGCTCTGTACCCTCCTCTCACTTTGACTCTGTCTCCTTTGTGTTTTCATTCACTCACGCTCTTGGCATCTGTTCACATATCTTTGTCTATTACATCACTCCACTTTGCACACTCCCTTCCTCACCATCTTGCCCCATCCATACTATTTGTTCACCAGCCACGCCCCCTTTCTAGATCCTTCTCCTCATGTGCACCTTAACACCTGCCTATTTAATCTCCTCCCAGCCACCACACCTTTGCCAGTTCGTCGTTGCTTCTAGCACACATTCCAGCCTTTTTGTATCCAGTCCTGATTTGTCTCGCCGTGTACCTGAACCTTGCTCTGTGTTTCTTGACTGCGCCTTTCACCTCAGCCCATATGTCAGTGTTTGCTCGTGCCTCAGACCCCTGCCTGAAGATGACTGTGTTTTTGCCTTACTGTTTGTACCGTTGCTCCACTGCCTGACAACCTGTGTACCGAACTCCAGCCTGGAATAAACACAAAACTACTTTTACTCCAAGTCTGGTCTGGGAGTTTGTACTATGGGTCCACCCTCTTCGGGCACCGGGCTCCCGCCTGGCCTGACACTGACAACCACTTCTACTTTAGTGATCAGAATAATATCTCAGAAGTTGAATTCTCTTGATGCTATACTTTTTTTTTAGCATTGTACATATAGTTTTTATTTTCTAGCTTATGTATTTCATTGTAAATTCCGACATTTAAATGACTTGTAAATTTCTGGTGTCCTATTTGCTGATTTACTTGTCAGTCATATGACCCTTGATGCACTAGCTTTACTTCCTAGGTTTGTGTTCTGATGAAGACCAATATGGTCTCAATGTGTAGGCCCAGGTGTTTTTAATCATCCTACCATGTTTAATTAAAGGCTTTTTAATATCGTTTCCCTAACAGAGCGCCTTTGTTATTTTTCTTTTTGGCTTCCCAAAAGAAAGGAGAAAAGCAAACTCTTTTCTGTGTGGATTTTGCATGTTCTCCACATGTTTGCATGGGTTCCCTTTGGGTTCTCCGGCTACCTCCCACATCCAAAGACATCACAGGTTAGGTGGATTGGAAATTGACTGTAGGTGCGTGTGTGAACGTGTTTGTCAGGCTACATGTCTACTTCGCCTCATGCCCTATGACTGTATGCTCCAGCCCCCTGTGACGCTTAATTGGAGTAAGCGGGTACAGAAAATGGATGGATTTAAAACATGCAGTATACATGTAAAAAATAGAGTTGCACCCCATGTATAGCAACACAAACAGTCTGGTTCATGGTGGACTCCACAAACACGCTGTTTATCCTTTTGCGTATAGTTGTCGAACACACACCTGACCAACAAGGAGGAGAACTCACGCTTGACAATTAGAGGGAAAAGAAACAACAAGGTGGTGATACATCACAGGTTGGGACCAGATAAATAACAGTTACAAAAGTATTGTACACACTATAATTGTGTTTTGGCTGTAGGATCATCAAATAAGATTTTCTGACTACATTCTTATGTTCAGAGACTCTCTGAGTCCAGCCTGTATAAAAGCAGCCACATGTCCAAGATAAACAGTTTACCACAAATGTAAGATTCCAAATCATGACTAATTTAATGTTGCATAGCTTTCTAGTCTTAAAATCAGTGTTTGCATTCTTTAATGTGACCCAGCAAAAGCTGCAATTTGCATGTTTGTTGAAATAGGTTTTACACACACACACACACACACACCACACACACACACACACACACACACACCACACACACACACACACACACCACACACACACACACACACACACACACACACACACACACATATACACTGGTAGATGATGTAAAAGCTGCACAAATAGGCCATAATTGATATACACGCTGATTTTATTCATGAGTTTTAATGAGCAAACAAAACAGAGGTCTCATTCTACAGTTGTCTGTCAGTCTCATCTCTCTGTTTGAGCACTGACAGCTGTTTGTCCTCTGACAATTTACTGATTGTGTGTTAAAGGTACACAAAATTTCAGAGATCTATTCTACAAAGATCAAAGTGAACAGATGAGCAGATCTGATGGAGGTCAAGGGTCACAGGTCGAGCTGATTGTGACCTCCAGCAGTTTGGTGATGATGTCAGACTGTGTGTGGTCCATGGCCAGATGACCAGTTTTCCTGGTTTGTATTCCAGAATCCATTAGAGCAGAAAGGATAGACTTCTCCTGCAGAGTGACAACAAACTCTGATTATTATCTTTAAATTTATTCTTGCTTGGATATTTAAATTAATAATATATCAATAACCAATAATAGTAGGTCTGTTTGACTGTCACCAAGGTTACTCACAATAGAATGTTATGTGCCGATTTCTTTGTAAAGAGGTGATGGTGGGACAGCGGTAGGCACAGTTCCGCTAATCCACTAATCATTAATTAGCGAATCTAACTTTTTGTTTGCAGATTAGCTTGTCAGCTAACTTCGAAAACATGAAAATATCGCACATATCTTTTAGTTTTAACGTAATACGCTACTCCTGAAGGTTTCAGCATTAGCACACAAATATGGCAAAAGGCATTATGGGAAAATGAGCTTCCTCTCATCACTGGTTAGTTGTTTTTTTATTTGTAAAGACCAACACACACGTTACTGTAACATGTGTGTTGGTTTGGATGGCAATGTATGTGTTACATGACGTCCATCATAGACATGACAGGCTGTCCAGATGTGCACACTGCATTGGACAGCGATCGCACTGCACTCCGGCCACCGTTCGAGCATTTTCCACCTCAGCCACACCTTGACAATGTTGGATTGTGGTTTTGGGGGGGGGGGGGGGGGGGGGGGGGGGGGGCAAATGACACACTCGCACACCATTTGTGTTGCTGGGGGGGAGACACACTGCACACTCGCATGCCATTTCATTTGTGTTGCTGGGGGGCGGCGACACTCGCACGCATTTGTGTGGAGCGGGAGTAAATGGCACTCTTGCGGGCACTTTGAAAATGTGGGGCCATTCGCACAGCCAGCTCAAAAGTGGTCTGCCTGCTCTCTACTTTCGTGCAGGCAGCGTGAATGGCCCAACCTTTTCTAAGTGCCCCACAAATGGTGTTGGATGCTCGAGGGTGTCATCTGGACTCCGGCCGATTCCAGCCAAGAGTGGGTCGAAAGGCCACTTGCCCGGCATTTGCCGTCATGCAGCCGCTTGTGTGAATGCTCCCTCGATTACACCATTCGGCCAGGGTTCGACATGGCCGATGATTTCGTGCAACCCCTCGGTTGCGGCACGATATGTCCGACCTGCATATGACATGCTATGCGAATGTTGCAAACACGATCATGGTGGCAGTGCGACCTCATCTTGCCCACTGTTCAAATGGGTTTCCGGTGCGAGTGACACGTGAACGTAGAGTGCATGTGCTGTGGCTGAATGGTTGTAGCGACTGCCGTACAAGGCATTCAAGGCTGCTCTGAAATTTCATGAGTGGCATTCAATCCTCATTTGTGCGCTATTCGGCCTTAATTGTGCTATGTGTGAAGGGGCCCTAAAGGATGTGTTGTGTTTATGTTGAGCAACAAGCTCAAAATCCTTATTAATTGTGAGGTGCTGAGTAACGTGTGTGTGTGTGTGTGTCTCACCTTGTCAACACAAGGCACAGTATTTGTCTCCTCTCTGAGCTGTTCTGGAGAGGTTGTGGGTTCCAGTCCTTTCTTAAGGTAACGTTGGTGGATGGGGCAGGTGTGCAGCAGATACAGCCCACAGGCCACAGCATACGCACCCCAGTTGCAAACCCCTACAGAAGAGGAGGGGTGGACAGGACAGATAAAGCCCTGACCGAAAACATTAATTGAGAGAATCAACCTGCAGTTTTCTGTGATTGTAAAATCAACTAACGCTAGAATAATGATTACAATGATATAACAACAAAAACATTAGCAAAGCTGGTTGTATACTACACGATAATACAATCTGAATCATGACAGGTTCACACAGAAAGAGGAAATATCACAGCGTGAATGTTGCAACTGTGGCCTGTTGGTGAGATTGCACCATATCGCAGATCTGGGCATGCTAGAAGCTTATACATATATATATATATATATATATATATATACACACACACACACACACACACACACACACACACACACACACACACGCACACGCACAACCCCAATTCCAATGAAGTTAAAACAGAATACAATGATTTGCAAATCCTCTTCAACCTATATTCAATTGAATACACCACAAAGACAAGATATTTAATGTTCAAACTGATAAACTTGTTTTTTGTATATTTGCTCATTTTGAAATGGATGTCTGCAACACGTTTCAAAAAGAGTGGTATGATTACCACTGTGTTACATCACCTTTCCTTCTAACTCAATAACTCAATATCACTCAATAAGCGTTTGGGAACTGAGGACACTAATTGTGAGTGTCATGATTAGGTATAAAAGGGGCATCCCCAAAAGACTCAGTCATTCATTTGAAATGGACAGACACAAAGTGTAAAAGTGTGATGTGGTCTGATGAGTCCACATTTCAAATTGCTTTTGGAAATCATGGACGTTGTGTCCTCTGGACAAAAGAGTGTAAAAAGACCATCCAGATTGTTACTAGCGCAAAGTTCAAAAGCCAGCATCTGTGATGGTATGGGGGTGTGTTAGTGCCCACGGCATGGACAACTTACACATCTGTGATGGCACCATCAATGCTGAAAAGTACAACCAGGTTTTGGAGCAACACATGCTGCCATCCAAGCAGCGTCTTTTTCAGGGACATCCCTGCTTATTTCAGCAAGACAATACCAAGCCACATTCTGCACGTGTTACAACAGCGTGGCTTCCATAGTAAAAGAGTGCAGGTACTAGACTGGCCTGCCTAGAGTCCAGACCTGTTGCCCATTGAAAATGTGTGGCGCATTATGAAGCGCAAAATACGACAACGGAGACTCCGGACTGTTGAACAACTGAAGTTGTACATCAAGCAAGTATGGGAAAGAATTCCACCTACAATGCTTCAACAATTTTGTGTCCTCAGTTCCCAAATGCTTACTGAGTGTTGTTAGAAGGAAAGGTGATGTAACACAGTGGTAAATATACCACTGTCCCAGCTTTTTTTTTGCAGTGAAATCACCTGGTGGAGTCAGTGGCTGCAAAGAAAACCTGCACCCTCTTGGCCCTTTCTGGAACAAGTTGCCCACCCCTGCTCTACATACTACATGCACTGCCGTTATACCTGTCGTAGTGATTCCAGGTGTGTCCACTGCAGCATTATACAGGCGATCAATAGGATCCACCAGGTGTTTCAATTGATTCCCCCCCTGTTTATTTCCATCTTCAGCTCGTCCACTGTGCTCTATCATCTTCACCATGTGATCATACCTGGTATTAAACAACACAATCTCAGTATTCAGAATCTTCAGCAGAACAACAACAACAACAATAATAATAATAATAACAAGAAGAAGCAGAAGAATGTAGAGTAAACAAAAGTCACAAGTCAACTCGTTGTCAACTGTTATAGTCCATTAGTCGTTGAATAGTTGACTCATCATTGATTCACCATTGACTAAACTTGACAATTAAATTATTCAAATCTAAGCAATGAAACTACAAATTGACTTTAAGAAAAAAACAACAAAAAAATTGCATGAACACAGTGAACTACAGGAAAACAATATTGTGGTTCTACTCAATGCAACATCTTATTCAGCCCCTGAAGTGAAGGCAGTGCTTGCTGGCTGTTGGTGGATGCTGGCCTGTCCTAGTTCCTGCATGTTCTCTGTGAAACCTTCTCTTCAGGGGTATACTGTCTCTGTTTTTGATGGCTGTGCTGGAAAAGAGGTCCATCCACTGTATTTGGGTCCAGACGTGCACTTATCCTGACAACAGTGTTTCAAGCAGCAGAAGATCATTCTATCTGAACTACTCAACTAGTTAAGAAAACATGAAAAAAAAAACCCTAAAAAAAACTAGTCGTTTACTAGCTAGTCATAGCCGACTATTATGACTAACTTGGAATGCATCACTCTTCAAATTTAAACATGGAAGTGTATGGCCACTGGTAATAGGAAAACCACAGACAGGGGCCTCAGACTGGGTTTGAACCAACAACCTTCTGGTTATGTAACAACAGTAATGGTGTCATTGCACCAATACTGAAAACCTGCAGCACGTGTTGTGAGAAGTCCCATTTCTTACTCAACTCATGGGCTTTTTACGTTACACCTTCAGAGAGTGAAATGACACCTTGGGGGGTTGAATCACAACTTTCTCCAACATAAAATAAAACAGCCTAATATGTTTGGCTAACCTGGTTTCGTGGGATCTCCGCTGGGACACATGAAGTGCAGCGCAGCATCTGTGTTGCCGTCTTCAAAAGCCTCTAGCGGGAGTGCAGATTTCCAGGAGCCCTGAGGATGATGGGATGTCAACGGCATTATCGTGTTGGAATGGTTTCGAGGAAGGAATGGTTTCATTTGGTTTATGTGCAGTAACTTAATACAAGTATCACGTTGCTGGTTCCCACCTGTCCTCACAGCCTCCTCTAAAGCAGTTCGCGTCTTCTCCAGAGCGCTTCTGTCCGTCACATTATCACCCGTTTTCCCGAGAGACAACAGCATGGCTGCCATGGCGACCGCTCCAGTGGGAACTTCAGGACAGCTTAAGTGGTAACATCCATGAATAATTAAATGGATGTGCGTATTTAACGGGATCCAAACCTAAAACCTAACTCTGTACACATACCTGTTTGTGGGAAGTCCAGTTAATATTGAAACAGAGGTGGAGTGGGAGAGTGGACAGACAGGAGTGCAGAAGGTCATCTTGACTCACCCCTTGTTCACCTGCTGACACAAAGAGCTCAACTGAAATCCTCTAGCTTCCAACAGAGATCAAGACAAGGAGGCTCCTGATCATTTCTATCTCTTATATCTCCTGACTTAGAGTAAATAATAAAAAACTAGTAGAGGACAATAACAAACAAACAGAAAAAAAACCCCAAAACATGTCAAGTAGAGGAAAAAAATGGATCTGGACCATTTCATCCTATAATGTGAACACAGCATCCATATTTGTAGTTGTTCAAGTGGTTGTTTACCTGTTTGTTACCCGGCTCCACTCCAGTATCATTTCCAGCTTTTTGATTTTTGCAACTGCCTTATGAGATGCCAGGCTGTACAGCAAAGGGTTGTGGGAAACCAGGATGCAGAGAGGGATACAGTCAAGATTGCAGCTGGTGGAGGAGCCACATGCTCAGAGGATGATGTTGGAGTGAAATGGGAGGAGTCAGGGATGTCGGTCAAGAACATACAGCCAGGTGAGTGGCTGAATGCCAAAGATGGCTCTGTGGATGGAGAGAAAGGTGACTGTAACTTGATCTACTGCGAGAAATGTTAGCTCTTAATAATAAAGCCTGACTTCTTCATCTGTGTATCATGGAAAATACATTTGTAATAAAAGTTATCAGTATTTCAGAAATGATGACATCTGAGAAACCAACACATTTGCATTTGAGGCACAGTGTTCTCTGTGAATTCTACATTTGAGATCATGGACAGTCTGTGGCACACCGTCTGAAAAGGAGAGCAGAGGCGCGTTTGCGGTGTAACTGGCGACACACTGCTTTTTACAGAAACCTTTAGGTAGTGTCAAGAATTCCAGTGTCGCCAACCGAACGGTCCCTCCCTAAAAATTGGTCCGCCCAGCCTTCACTGTGCAATGCGTCATTTCAGAACGTCAGCAGCAATTTCACTGATTATTGTCTCGTTTCTGCTTAAATCTGCCCTCCAGTCATCATCTATCTCAGCAACAGATATCTGAAGCTTTTGTACAACAATCACGTCCACATAAACTCAGCATTATTTCATAATAAAAGACGAAGGAGCGATCAGAGCGCCACAGCAGCATGTCTGAGTCCGACTCGCTGATTCTGACTCTCTGCACCCAAAGCGATAAAAGGGAATAATGTGATTAGTAACCATCAGATGACAAAGTAAACCCTCTTAAATCATTCTAAAGTCAGTTTTAAGCAGAAACGAGATGCTGCTGACGCTCGGAAATGACGCATGTGCAGTGATGGCAGGGGGGACCGTTCGGTTCCAGATCACACTGTTCTGCTCATTTATTTGAGCCGTTCATTGTTCACGTTTTTTCCGCTCACACATGGCTGATATTCCTGTTTTGTTTATTTGCCAAAGGTAGAGTTGAGCTACGTACATTCATATATATGTGTGTGTGTGTGTGTGTGTGCGTGCATGCGTGCACCTGCGTACACAGAGCAAAGCCTGTTTGTACATTTGTGGAGGATCAGTCACCAATTAAAACCAGTCCATCTGGACAGCAAATGAACTTTAAAGTCCTCCCACGTTGAGAGTCTGCAGGCTTACAAGCCACAGTGCAGCACCTCCGTGACCCCACATTCCTACAAAGGTTCTGTCAGTCCGACTGACTCCCTCTCCCCCTCCTCCACCCACTCTCTCCAGCTTTCTCGCCATCTCGTTGCCGGCGCAGGGCATGAAAACAGCTGCGTGGGGTGGAAATGCTAGGTGCCCAATATCAGAAAGCGCTCGTGTTTTAAGGCAAAGGAAACATTACAGTGCTGTTTATAATTCAAACAATCAAGTTCATCTGTCATTACTGACACATTACTATCAGAACTTCAAAGTTGCCATTCAGATTCAGGGAGATTTGGAAGTTGAGGTCCAGTGTCAAACTCAAATAATCTTTAATTTGCACTAGCTGAGGAAAACGCTTTCAAGAAGAACAACCAGCTTAAACAGTCTGAATGAACAAATACTTCACAGCCGTGAAGGTTACGAGTTGTTCACTAAATCAACCAATCATATTACTCACTGCTGCTGAGTATAGCCTCTATAGCGGTCACGCCACAGGCCCAGAAGACTGGAACTCACCAGGGTGCAGTTTCACTGGGTCCCCATAGTCTGGTCTGGACAAGTCCTGTATGCAAAGAACAGCTGCAGACGGACACAACACCACTCTAAACAGTTACTGTGTTCTACTTTTTTTTGGTGTAAACATTTTTACACTTAAAAATATTGAGGTAAATTAAAAGCTGTGAAATCATTTCAACTATACTTGATGATCTTGGTAAATCTAAGTAAAAACATTAAGTATATTAGTCCTTTCCACACTATTCTGAATAACATTTACCAAATAATTAAGTATATTTCAGCTACGAGGACAGGACAGGCTAGTTTGGACAGGCTATTTGCTCCGCCCTCTTGCACACTACAAGTCCACCTGCTTTGTGTGTCAGACACTGTATATAAATAATTATTTGTAGTGGATTAATCATTTTGTGTCAGATTTTGGATGTTGAAAACACCTCTAATTGCTTCTGGAATCATAGAGGACGTTTCATTTGGAGCTTTTTTCCTCTCTCTGTCTTGTGCGCTGAGGTGGAGAACATATTTGGAACAACCTAAACAGTAATTATTTGTAATGTTTTAATAGCTTGGTAAAACAGTTGCATGTTCATTCCTTCTTTATAAGCAGCTGTAAAAGTATGTTATGATAGATGTAACACTTGTATAATGGATCAGATGAGCTCCGCTGTGTGTGTGCGCTGACGCAATGACTCTCACTCAAGACGAGCATTTACACAGAACGCGAGCTCACAAAAGAGCAGTTTTGCAGACATTAACAGACAAAAACAAAGTTATAAGTTGGATCACGGTGTCAAAATGAGTGTAAGCCGTGGAAGATATAAAGCCAGCGAGAAGACACACAGAGGCGACTGTCCAGGAACCCGTGGTTCGGTTTTCACTGGTCTATGGATGTGCTGTGTTGTGTTGTTTGTGGTGGTGGTGGTGGGGGGGAGATCGATCTACACAGTTGTGGGTGTATATAATTAAAGCGGCCACCTCATTGTGGTGTCTTTTTTTTTTGGTCACAGAGAGCTGGGTGAACACGCTGCTGCATTTAATGACTCTGGAACACAGGTGAACAGAATGAATGAATGAATGAAGGAATGAATTTGTAGTGGTGTCCATTTTTAGTAAAAAAAAAAAAAAAAAAGTGCATCATTTTCAGTAATTCTTTTTGAAGTAATTTAAAAGTATCTAGATTAAAAATATTCCAAAACTATTCCAGTTGTACTGCATTTTGTATTCAGTAATTAATAACATTTCAGAGTAATCCTACCCAAATCTGTGCATCTGTAGTGCTATTGGTGGTCATTAAACCCCAGGAAATGCACAAATGCAGCTGGTTGTGTCCCTGACACAACACGGATGAAGCAGAGAACATTTCAGCAATCAGACAGAGGAGCTGGAGATAAAAAAAAAAATATCATGTCCACCTGGAACTGCCTGGGTTTGTGCTGTTGGTAATGATGGTCTTGAACAGGTCTTTCTTCAGGTAGAAAACAATAAGACTTGGCCTGTGGGTTCCTGAACGTCTCTCATGATAAATATGACAAATTGGTCAAATGTGAAGTGGAAGTTGGGGTATCTTGCTGTGGTTCCACTGGATGTAGCTGCCAGTGTAGTCAAACTGTATATGGACATGATAATGCAAATTGCAAATGACTTGGAACTGGATTAGATTTTTGCACATGCAGATACGTCAATCAGCAACGTGATGTTGATTATTTCTTGGCTCAACTAGCAAAAGTATGATACAATCATACCCCTCATGGGAGGATTCCACATCATTTTAGTGAACCTTTGATTCTGTTTAAGACATATGCTGATATTTATTTCAGTAAGCATTGGGTTGATGCTGGAAATGTAGCTGGCAGATGTATTGCGCCAGCATTTGAAACTTGCCACTATGAAGAAATGTTCATCAGACTCCCGTGCTGTTTTGTCAGCTTTGTCTGACAGCTTGCCATCCTGCATTTTCTGATTTTAATAGAAGTACATAAATGTATTTGACCCTGAAAACATCGTGACAGACCCAACAATTATCATCATGTCCTGAAGAGAAGGGTTAAGTAAAAAAAGTAAAGTATGGCCAGATTTGACCAAAACAAAAGACATGACCTTCTTGATAGTGGGGTGGGTGTGGTGGCTGTCTGAAGTTTACATGGCAAACAAGTGTCACTGTAATTTCTAAACTTCTAAATCATAAATCTCTGCATTAAAACTACCAAATTTACTGAAAATAAGTAAATAACATGTTAGAGACACATACCCCACAGAAACGCCACTTAATTTGGCTGCCATTTTGTATTATTATTATTATTATTATTGGGTTCTGAAAAAATGGTGGGGGCGGGGGGCAGAAGCTAATTTGAGAGTTTTGGTGAATTTAACAGAAGAAGAAGAGAAGAAGCTTTTAGTTTGTGTCCTTGCTGTCTGTCTCCGGTGTGTTTTTAGTGCACACAAAAGAGAATATTTTGAGGGGAATCCTGCAAATGGTGATACAAGTAAAAGAAAGAAAAAAAAAGAAGAAAACTATACATTATTTGCCTGATCACAAAGATTCCAAAAAGGTATACATTAGTGTTCAGTATAATAGTAGTGCTATGTGACTAAAAAGATTAATCCAGGTTTTGAGTATATTTCTTATTGTTACATGGGAAACAAGGTACCAGTAGATTCAGTAGATTCTCACAAATCCAACAAGACCAAGCATTCATGATATGCACACTCTTAGGCTATGAAATTGGACTATTAAAAAAAAAGTAGAAAAGGGCGTGTTCACAATAATAGTAGTGTGGCATTCAGTCAGTGAGTTCGTCAATTTTGTGGAACAAACAGGTGTGAATCAGGTGTCCCCTATTTAAGGATGAAGCCAGCACCTGTTGAACATGCTTTTCTCTTTGAAAGCCTGAGGAAAATGGGACGTTTCTCACAAATCCAACAAGACCAAGCATTCATGATATGCACACTCTTAAGGCTATGAAATTGGGCTATTAGCAAAAAAAAAAGTAGAACAGTGGGTGTTCACAATAATAGCAGCATCTGCTGTTGACGCTACAAAATCAAAACTATTATGTTCAAACTGCTTTTTTATCAATCCTGTGAATCACTAAACTAGTATTTAGTTGTATAACCACAGTTTTTCATGATTTCTTCACATCTGAGAGGCATTAATTTTGTTTGTTTGGAACCAAGATTTTGCTCGTTTACTAGTGTGCTTGGGGTCATTGTCTTCTTGAAACACCCATTTCAAGGGCATGTCCTCTTCAGCATCAGGCAACATGACCTCTTCAAGTATTCTGACATATCCAAACTGATCCATGATACCTGGTATGCGATATATAGGCCCAACACCATAGTAGGAGATACATGCCCATATCATGATGCTTGCACCACCATGCTCACTGTCTTCACTGTGAACTGTGGCTTGAATTCAGGTTTGGGGGTCATCTCACAAACTGTCTGCAGCCTTGGACCCAAAAAGAAAATTTTACTCTCATCAGTCCACAAAATATTCCTCCATTTCTCTTTAGGCCAGTTGATGTGTTCTTTGGCAAACTGTAACCTCTTTTGCACGTCTTTTATTTAACAGAGGGACTTTGCAGGGGATTCTTCTTGCAAATAAATTAGCTTCACACAGGCGTCTTCTAATTGTCACAGCACTTACAGGTAACTCCAGACTGTCTTTGATCATCCTGGAGCTGATCAATGGGTGAGCCTTTGCCATTCTGGTTATTCTTCTATCCATTTTGATGGTTGTTTTCCGTTTCTTCAACGCATCTCTGGTTTTTTTTGTCCATTTTAAAGCATTGGAGATCATTGTAGATGAACAGCCTATAATCTTTTGCACCCCGCTATACGTTTTCCCATCTCCAATCAACTTTTTAATCAAACTACACTGTTCTTCTGAACAATGTCTTGAACGTCCCATTTTCCTCAGGCTTTCAAAGAGAAAAGGCATGTTCAACAGGTGCTGGCTTCATCCTTAAATAGGGGACACCTGATTCATACCTGTTTGTTCCACAAAACTGACAAACTCACTGACTGAATGCCACACATTATTATTGTGAACACCCCCTTTTCTACTTTTTTACTAATAGCCCAATTTCATAGCCTTAAGAGTGTGCATATCATGAATGCTTGGTTTTGTTGGATTTGTGAAAATCTACTGAATCTACTGGTACCTTGTTTCCCATGAACAATAAGAAATATACTCAAAACCTGGATTAATCTTTTAGTCACATAGCACTACTGTAGTTTGGACTATCTGCGACTGAATTCTATGAAGTTATGGGATAAAAACAGCAAGAATGGTGACAAAGGTAAGTTTTAGGGTCAAAAGTTAAAGTTGCACAGTGTAGCATTCTGTGGTGTGTGCGCACAAACATTCGTATCATGGGACTCATCTGTACTCTGGTGTAGTCGGCAATTATTGTAGGAAACATGAATTTTGTCTGCTACTTTAATAACGCTCGCCCAGTTGCCTCACTTTTGTTATTGGGATACAAATTGGGGCCAAAAATCCGCAATGGGAGCCCGACTAAAGACAGACAGCTCAGGTAGTACGGTCTGGAAACAAAGATGAGACCATTTCTACCCTCGGATCAAGCTTGTACAGGCAAGTCGGCCAAATCCCTGCATGTTTTCTTCCATATCTGGGGCAAAATCCTCGGGAAGGCTGTCTTAGTACTTAAAAGAATAAAATGTGGTTTTCATACTGCCGCTTTATTTCACATATTCAGTTTGGTTATATCTAGAATCACAGTGATGTTGGGTGCACATGAATTTAAGAATAAGTGAGCATGTGTTAATAGTTAACAAGTGATCTCAGCAAAATATGAGAGTCCTGACAAGGATAGGAAAGTTTACCTGGGTCTCCAACATGTATGGGAGAGCCGTGTGCCAGTGGGTTGAGGTGAGAAACCTGCACGGCTTTGTCCAGCATGCTGGCAGGAACAGGGCGCATACTGACCACGACAGGGACGCTAAACGGGCCGACTGGAACACAGGGAACTGCAGTCTGAAAACACACACACACCACACACACACACACACACACACACACACACACACACACACACACACACACACACACACACACACACACACACACCCACACACACAACACACACACACACATCCAAAGTGCTCAATGTTACTCAACATAAGAGAGATGAAAGCAGATCAGAGTCTGGTAAATTGATTTGGTTGAGCTGATGCTGGACTCATTTATCATAAAATGTGCTCACCAGAAAAAAAAAAAACTTAAACACTGTTTAAATGATCACATTCTGCACACACCACACAACAGGATCGCGTGCTCAGTAATAAGTAACTTGATATGCCTGCTTGTATTTATTATTTATATGTGATCACTGTGAACAATAAACAATGTATAAAGCGCCTTGGGGCAACTGTTTGTTGTGATTTGGCGCTATATACATGTGCTCTGATGTCACTGTTTATCTCCATAGAAACTACCCACACAATCTTTCATACAAACGTTTTAAAGGGACATTATTGTTGTGGTGGAAATTACGGCAATAGTGTGGGACAACTACATTTCATTTAAAAAAATCACAACAGTTGTATGACATTGAATACCCCAATTATGTTTGATTATTTTACTGATATTTTATTCAGAGATATTTTAAAACATTAGAAAAAACATTTGTTTACTATTCATTTTTATCATTGAAGATCATAAGTCTGGGTGTGGGACAAGCACAAAACGGCAATATTTGCATATAATGATGCTGAAAAAGGTGAAAAAGTCATCATAGACTACTAGGACAAATTTCTTAAAACACTTTCATTGTAAAAATAACTATAAAAGTGTGAAATTTCCCCTTTTTTTTTTTTTCATAAAATATGATCAAGGGACATAAAAGTGCCCGTAGTCTAAGAATCACCCCATAATATGTTGTTGTTTGTTTTCTATGAGAATCTGTTTACACTGTCTGAAGAGCAGACATGGTTCACTCATTTGTTCTTTCTGCAGCCATATATTCTGGCCATGGCTCATGTCCAGAGATTGACTCCGTCTCCAGCACTGATCTTCACCACATCCATCGGCCTGCTCCTGCTGGCCTCTGGAGACTTCCAGAGTATTGTCAACTACGCCAGGTGAAGGCTGAGTCCGTGATTCACACCACACATCAACATTTCTTCTTTTTAAACAAAAGTTATGCTTAATTTTCCTCTTTATTGATGTCATCAGCTTCACTACCTGGATTTTTTTATGGCATCACTTTGTCTGGACTCCTGTAGCCAAAGATCAAGAAGCCAGAGCTGCCCAGGGCATACAGGGTCTGTTTCATGTCTGTTCTCTAAATGTCAGCATAAAAAAAACGACATTCTCACTCACAACTCGTAACATTTTAACATTCTGTCAGCGCCCCTTTGTGTCATGGTTCAGCTTAGTGGTTTTGGTTCTGTTGGGTTGTTGGGGGTGATTTTCCATTCCGTAGTATTCCTGTCAAGCTTTTCTTCCCATGGTCCGTGTGTGTGAGATTCCTACAGGTATGTCCCATCGAACTTGCCTCCAGTGTTCACAACGCATATGCATCTGAGGGCGCATGGTGCTGTGTCTCCTTCTCATGTCTTAGGCTGGAGTGAAGTGTGTTGCTTCCTCCTTTTGGTCTCCTGCAGGCATTCAGGGATGAGCATGCACATCATGCCCATGCCTGATCTGTCATGGTCCTCACCACCTGTCCTCAGTTCCTGTCGTGTCCTCCATCTTTCTGTAGTGTGCATACGCCGCTGCAGTTGTCTACTTCTGTCTCTTCAGAGGGCTCTGTCGGTTGCGTGTTATTATTTCCTTTTCACCAGTTTTTCAGGGGTATCGAGGTCTTTTGGTTTCTTAGAGGTCTTAGGTTTCTTCTGGTCTTCATGTTGTGGCTATATTATGTTACAAGTGCACAAGTGGGTCAGCGTTATATGCAGTTCGTGTCATGATTCAGTCCACTATGCGGGTAATGGTTTGTCGCCCTCTTATGTTCATTTGGTGTTATTACATGTCTTCTTATTCTTTCTGATTAGAGCAGCTGGACTTGTGTCTTAAGTTAAGCCTGTTTTCTTTTTCTTCCCTCGTTTGGTTCACCTCGCTGAGTTGCACTTGTTTCCTGCTCCAGTAGTTTATCCGTCTGCTCTAGTGGTCACTGTGTTGTAAGTCCTTTCTGGCCATTTTTCAGTCACTTTTTGTTTCCACCATTCGCTCATTCTTCAGGTTTTTGTTACTGTTGGGATTCTTTCTGTCATGTTGTAGTCGTTGCCACTGTTTGTCACCTGTCACGTTTGAATATTAAACAGTAACACCTTGTTTCTAAACCCAACCCTCTATCTGGCTGTACTGCATTTTGGGGTCCAATCTTCTATTTAGTGGAACTAAACCGAACATAGCATTTCTTAACATGTCACATGGTGACACAAAGGGGCACCCAACTCGTCGTCACATAGTGAAGTTTAGTCAAAATGAACCTTTTCCATCAAAATGTGATGAGTTGGGAGTGAAAATGTTACAAAAATACATCAGGGTCATTTGCTCAGTTCACTCTGACAGTCACGTCTCTCGTCATGATTTTTGTCTCCTCTCTCAAAGGTTCCCATTTTGAGCCCCATATTGGTCCTAATTGCTGCAGTATTTCTGGTGCTGGCACCCATCAGATGATCCTCAGATGGAATACCTCTACGTGATGTTATTCATCTTCAGTAGAGTTTTTCTCTATGTGCCCTTCATCCATTATAGGCTCTGCCCAGGCCTCTTCAGAAAAGTGACTGTGTTCCTGCAGCTGTTCTTAGAGGTCGCCCCAACCGAGAAGAACTTGTGATTTTTATGCATAAACATATCAAAATCCAGGACTAAGAGACATATTTTACTGATTTTGCTTCAGAACCCATCTACAACCACATACTTTTTTTGTCAAAGCGTGAAATGACTTCAATTGAGAACATGTGTTTCAGTGGTTAAAGGTGAAAGTTCTCCAGAAGAAGCAGGAACTGAATGTGACTGCAGTGTAAATAATCCCACCATGTGACAGAATCTGAATTTCAGACTTGGGGAAGTCATTGACAGACAAGAATTTAACAAGTTTTAGTGTTATTCTGACAAAGTATTCAAAGTAATTTCTTGCTAGCATGTCCAGATATTTTTGGTCCTTTAAACCTGGTTGAACACACACGAAACAAATTAAACCAGAAAATCTGCACTTTAATATTCATTAATTATTCTTGTCAAATATGCCGTTGTAGACAAATAAAATGAAATTTTGGCCAGAATATAAGATGACCCTGATTATAAGATGATTCAGGAGGAGCAATATGGATTCCATCCTGGTCGTGGAACAGTGGACCAGCTCTTTAACCTCTCAAGGATATTTGAAGGGGTTTAGGAGGCTGACCGATGAGTCTCCTTGTCTTCCTACCGCTGTCCAGATGTCACACCCAGTACCTTCCTAGTTGTCTCCATCACCACATCTGCAGTACCAGTTGTCCAAAATTGCTTCCCCTCCATCCAGTGCTTCTCTCACCTGCTCACTGAATTTCACATGAAAGACTGATGGCAGAAGATCGACAGTTTGTCATCAAATGCATGTAGAAAATTACGGGAATACTTTAAAACAATGTTCACAAGAATGCCATAAGAACAAGGAACCCAGCCTGTCTCATGGCAGTCCATCATCATCAGGCAGGACAGTTGTCTCCTTTTTCCCCTCACAGTGATGGTATTAGAGGTGATCCCAACTTAAAATCCTCCTCCAAAGAGAGACATTTTGACTCAGCACACTGACTGTTACAACTTTTCCTGGTCTGAATAAAGATTGTTATGGCCCCTTCACACATAGTACGAAGTTTGGATGAAAACGGTGAAACAGCGCGAAACAGATTGAAATTAGCACAAGAAACATTGCGCCAACAGGCAGGCGTGCACGAACCCGGTGCTAGAGTTAGTGCAAGCGCCGGTGTCCGTTGAGCAGGAACAGTGCCAGGTGCACCACATGGTGCAGCGCTTATGTGGAAGAAAAAAAACCAGCTGGGACCTGTGCGACCACATCGTCGCTTATGTGGAATAAATAAAAAAAAGAAAAAAAGAAAAAACACAGCACCCGGGACATAAACTCACATCTTTCAAAACCACTGAGACTTTACCACTGAGCTACGGAACTGTTCTTTGAAACCTGCGGGAAACTGCGTCATATCAAGGACATGGAAGTATTCCAAAAAAAATTTAAATCCCACACCATATAAAAACACTGCATTTATCAAGCGATCAATACAAATATGATCCATCTGTTCCTCTAGTGATGACCCATGGTCACAGACATACAGTCATGAAATGTCATGAATGAGAAGCAGTGTGCTCTGATCATGTCCACATCTATTGTTCAGGTGCCTCCAGTCAGCTGCGCGTTCTGCCCGACACGTGTCTTGTGGACGGCATGTCGCAGCACACACACCGCATCATGTGGAACAGAGCTCACGTTGGGTGACATGACAGTCAGATTGCCCGCTGCGTGTTCTGAGCTGACGGTCCTTTTCAACCTGGGGGGCTGTCAGTGTCCACTCCGTGTGCATGATCGTTTGCTGCAGCTTGTCGCCACCACGGCGATATATGTTTTTATTTATGTCCACGTAAATACAGCAATCAGACACACGCGCCTCACAGTGGACAGTTTTTAGTCTATGACTGTCCAAACACGGTAGGTGTTGTGTAGCTGGAATGTCCAGAATGACAGCTCACCACAGCTGCTTCCGTCGGAAGCCACGTCTCCTGTGAATGGAGCACACACACCCACGTCAGTGGTGTGTTTGCAAAGTCAGACTCGTGGGGAACTTAGACAAATTTCACAGCAGTATGACAGTGATTGTCTGCAGTCTCCCGTTGTGCCAAGAGTGTGACTGGCCACACATTTTCAAAGTGCCATGCGAGGTGTTAGGTGTTCGTGCGTTTCACCTGGAATTTGGCCGGCACCTGCCGCGAGAGGGTGCGATGGATTCGTACAGCAAAAGTCCTCATTTTGTAGGACTCTAGCAGTGCTCATCCTGTTCCTTCTTGCACAAAGGAGCGGATACTGGTCATGCTGATGGGTTAAGGACCTTCTACGGCACTGTCCAGCTCTTCCAGAGTCACTACCTGTCTCCTGCAATCTCCTCCATGCTCTTGAGACCATGCTGGGAGACACAGCAAACCTTCTGGCAATGAAACGTATTGATGTGACATCCTGGAGGAATTGGACGACCTGTGCAACCTGTCAGGTCGAGGGTACTGCACCAAACTACCAGTAATGACACTGACTAGTCAAATGCAAGTGAAAAATCAGTCAGAAAAAAATGTTAGCTGAAACTGATTGACTGTCAGGTTTTGGTCCTCAGCGTGGTTATGGTTTTGTTTTTCCTCCTTTCATCTACCCACCATGCGCCCCAGCTTTGTTTTAGTAGTTATTTATTTTGTGTTTATTCTGTTCCATTTTGCTTTGTCACTTTGTTTCTTTTCATTCTTTAGCCATTGTCCAGTTCTGTTCTAGTTTTGTTCTGTCAGATTATGTTTGCATTGTTGATCATTGTTTAGCTCTTGTTTATTTTGCTTGTCTTATTTGTGTTATCAGTTATGCTTTATGTTGGGTTTTGCTTTCTGTTTTCCTGTAGTTTGTTTTTCTCATAGCTTGTTTTCCACTTGTTTTCATAGTTTAGTTTTGCTTAAGTATTTAGGTTCCGTTTCCAGTTCTCATGTTCATGCCCGGTTCTTGGTTATGTTTTTCTGCCCTCAGTTTTTATTTACTCTTGTTCATAGTAATATTATACTCAGTTGTAGCATTGTTCATAGTTCTCTGTTTCACTCCACGTCCTGCACCTGCTCTATGTTTTCATCCCTCTTGCATCTCTGTCTGTGTTGTCACATCATGTCACTCCACTAGCTCTGTACCCTCCTCTCACTTTGACTCTGTCTCCTTTGTGTTTTCATTCACTCACGCTCTTGGCATCTGTTCACATATCTTTGTCTATTACATCACTCCACTTTGCACACTCCCTTCCTCACCATCTTGCCCCATCCATACTATTTGTTCACCAGCCACGCCCCCTTTCTAGATCCTTCTCCTCATGTGCACCTTAACACCTGCCTATTTAATCTCCTCCCAGCCACCACACCTTTGCCAGTTCGTCGTTGCTTCTAGCACACATTCCAGCCTTTTTGTATCCAGTCCTGATTTGTCTCGCCGTGTACCTGAACCTTGCTCTGTTTCTTGACTGCGCCTTTCACCTCAGCCCATATGTCAGTGTTTGCTCGTGCCTCAGACCCCTGCCTGAAGATGACTGTTTTTTGCCTTACTGTTTGTACCGTTGCTCCACTGCCTGACAACCTGTGTACCGAACTCCAGCCTGGAATAAACACAAAACTACTTTTACTCCAAGTCTGGTCTGGGAGTTTGTACTATGGGTCCACCCTCTTCGGGCACCGGGCTCCGCCTGGCCTGACACTGACAACCACTTCTACTTTAGTGATCAGAATAATATCTCAGAAGTTGAATTCTCTTGATGCTATACTTTTTTTTAGCATTGTACATATAGTTTTTATTTTCTAGCTTATGTATTTCATTGTAAATTCCGACATTTAAATGACTTGTAAATTTCTGGTGTCCTATTTGCTGATTTACTTGTCAGTCATATGACCCTTGATGCACTAGCTTTACTTCCTAGGTTTGTGTTCTGATGAAGACCAATATGGTCTCAATGTGTAGGCCCAGGTGTTTTTAATCATCCTACCATGTTTAATTAAAGGCTTTTTAATATCGTTTCCCTAACAGAGCGCCTTTGTTATTTTTCTTTTTGGCTTCCCAAAAGAAAGGAGAAAAGCAAACTCTTTTCTGTGTGGATTTTGCATGTTCTCCACATGTTTGCATGGGTTCCCTTTGGGTTCTCCGGCTACCTCCCACATCCAAAGACATCACAGGTTAGGTGGATTGGAAATTGACTGTAGGTGCGTGTGTGAACGTGTTTGTCAGGCTACATGTCTACTTCGCCTCATGCCCTATGACTGTATGCTCCAGCCCCCTGTGACGCTTAATTGGAGTAAGCGGGTACAGAAAATGGATGGATTTAAAACATGCAGTATACATGTAAAAAATAGAGTTGCACCCCATGTATAGCAACACAAACAGTCTGGTTCATGGTGGACTCCACAAACACGCTGTTTATCCTTTTGCGTATAGTTGTCGAACACACACCTGACCAACAAGGAGGAGAACTCACGCTTGACAATTAGAGGGAAAAGAAACAACAAGGTGGTGATACATCACAGGTTGGGACCAGATAAATAACAGTTACAAAAAGTATTGTACACACTATAATTGTGTTTTGGCTGTAGGATCATCAAAATAAGATTTTCTGACTACATTCTTATGTTCAGAGACTCTCTGAGTCCAGCCTGTATAAAAGCAGCCACATGTCCAAGATAAACAGTTTACCACAAATGTAAGATTCCAAATCATGACTAATTTAATGTTGCATAGCTTTCTAGTCTTAAAATCAGTGTTTGCATTCTTTAATGTTGACCCAGCAAAAGCTGCAATTTGCATGTTTGTTGAAATAGGTTTTACACACACACACACACACACACACACACCACACACACACCACACACACACACACACACACACACACACACACACACACACACACCACACACACATATACACTGGTAGATGATGTAAAAGCTGCACAAATAGGCCATAATTGATATACACGCTGATTTTATTCATGAGTTTTAATGAGCAAACAAAACAGAGGTCTCATTCTACAGTTGTCTGTCAGTCTCATCTCTCTGTTTGAGCACTGACAGCTGTTTGTCCTCTGACAATTTACTGATTGTGTGTTAAAGGTACACAAAATTTCAGAGATCTATTCTACAAAGATCAAAGTGAACAGATGAGCAGATCTGATGGAGGTCAAGGGTCACAGGTCGAGCTGATTGTGACCTCCAGCAGTTTGGTGATGATGTCAGACTGTGTGTGGTCCATGGCCAGATGACCAGTTTTCCTGGTTTGTATTCCAGAATCCATTAGAGCAGAAAGGATAGACTTCTCCTGCAGAGTGACAACAAACTCTGATTATTATCTTTAAATTTATTCTTGCTTGGATATTTAAATTATAATATATCAATAACCAATAATAGTAGGTCTGTTTGACTGTCACCAAGGTTACTCACAATAGAATGTTATGTGCCGATTTCTTTGTAAAGAGGTGATGGTGGGACAGCGGTAGGCACAGTTCCGCTAATCCACTAATCATTAATTAGCGAATCTAACTTTTTTGTTTGCAGATTAGCTTGTCAGCTAACTTCGAAAACATGAAAATATCGCACATATCTTTTAGTTTTAACGTAATACGCTACTCCTGAAGGTTTCAGCATTAGCACACAATATGGCAAAAGGCATTATGGGAAAATGAGCTTCCTCTCATCACTGGTTAGTTGTTTTTTTATTTGTAAAGACCAACACACACGTTACTGTAACATGTGTGTTGGTTTGGATGGCAATGTATGTGTTACATGACGTCCATCATAGACATGACAGGCTGTCCAGATGTGCACACTGCATTGGACAGCGATCGCACTGCACTCCGGCCACCGTTCGAGCATTTTCCACCTCAGCCACACCTTGACAATGTTGGATTGTGGTTTTGGGGGGCAAATGACACACTCGCACACCATTTGTGTTGCTGGGGGGGAGACACACTGCACACTCGCATGCCATTTCATTTGTGTTGCTGGGGGGCGGCGACACTCGCACGCATTTGTGTGGAGCGGGAGTAAATGGCACTCTTGCGGGCACTTTGAAAATGTGGGGCCATTCGCACAGCCAGCTCAAAAGTGGTCTGCCTGCTCTCTACTTTCGTGCAGGCAGCGTGAATGGCCCAACCTTTTCTAAGTGCCCCACAAATGGTGTTGGATGCTCGAGGGTGTCATCTGGACTCCGGCCGATTCCAGCCAAGAGTGGGTCGAAAGGCCACTTGCCGGCATTTGCCGTCATGCAGCCGCTTGTGTGAATGCTCCCTCGATTACACCATTCGGCCAGGGTTCGACATGGCCGATGATTTCGTGCAACCCCTCGGTTGCGGCACGATATGTCCGACCTGCATATGACATGCTATGCGAATGTTGCAAACACGATCAGGTGGCAGTGCGACCTCATCTTGCCCACTGTTCAAATGGGTTTCCGGTGCGAGTGACACGTGAACGTAGAGTGCATGTGCTGTGGCTGAATGGTTGTAGCGACTGCCGTACAAGGCATTCAAGGCTGCTCTGAAATTTCATGAGTGGCATTCAAATCCTCATTTGTGCGCTATTCGGCCTTAATTGTGCTATGTGTGAAGGGGCCCTAAAGGATGTGTTGTGTTTATGTTGAGCAACAAGCTCAAAATCCTTATTTAATTGTGAGGTGCTGAGTAACGTGTGTGTGTGTGTGTGTCTCACCTTGTCAACACAAGGCCACAGTATTGTCTCCTCTCTGAGCTGTTCTGGAGAGGTTGTGGGTTCCAGTCCTTTCTTAAGGTAACGTTGGGGATGGGGCAGGTGTGCCAGCAGATACAGCCCACAGGCCACAGCATACGCACCCCAGTTGCAAACCCTACAGAAGAGGAGAGGGTGGACAGGACAGATAAAGCCCTGACCGAAAACATTACTTGAGAGAATCAACCTGCAGTTTTCTGTGATTGTAAAATCAACTAACGCTTAGAATAATGATTACAATGATATAACAACAAAACATTAGCCAAAGCTGGTTGTATACTACACGATAATACAATCTGAATCATGACAGGTTCACACAGAAAGAGGAAATATCACAGCGTGAATGTTGCAACTGTGGCCTGTTGGTGAGATTGCACCATATCGCAGATCTGGGCATGCTAGAAGCTTATACATATATATATATATATATATATATATACACACACACACACACACACACACACACCACACACCACAACACACGCACACGCACAACCCCAATTCCAATGAAGGTTAAAACAGAATACAATGATTTGCAAATCCTCTTCAACCTATATTCAATTGAATACACCACAAAGACACGATATTTAATGTTCAAATGATAAACTTGTTTTTTGTATATTTGCTCATTTTGAAATGGATGTCTGCACACGTTTCAAAAAGAGTGGTATGATTACCACTGTGGTACATCACCTTTCCTTTCTAACTCAATAATCAATATCACTCAATAAGCGTTTGGGAACTGAGGACACTAATTGTGAGTGTCATGCTTAGGTATAAAAGGGCATCCCCAAAGACTCAGTCATTCATTTGAAATGGACAGACACAAAGTGTAAAAGTGTGATGTGGTCTGATGAGTCCCACATTTCAATTGCTTTTGGAAATCCATGGACGTTGTGTCCTCTGGACAAAGAGTGTAAAAAGACCATCCAGATTGTTACTAGCGCAAAGTTCAAAAGCCAGCATCTGTGATGGTATGGGGGTGTGTTAGTGCCCACGGCATGGACAACTACACATCTGTGATGGCACCATCAATGCTGAAAAGTACAACCAGGTTTTGGAGCAACACATGCTGCCATCCAAGCAGCGTCTTTTTCAGGGACATCCCTGCTTATTTCAGCAAGACAATACCAAGCCACATTCTGCACGTGTTACAACAGCGTGGCTTCATAGTAAAAAGAGTGCAGGTACTAGACTGGCCTGCCTAGAGTCCAGACCTGTTGCCCATTGAAATGTGTGGCGCATTATGAAGCGCAAAATACGACAACGGAGACTCCGGACTGTGAACAACTGAAGTTGTACATCAAGCAAGTATGGGAAAGAATTCCACCTACAATGCTTCAACAATTTTGTGTCCTCAGTTCCCAATGCTTACTGAGTGTTGTTAGAAGGAAAGGTGATGTAACACAGTGGTAAATATACCACTGTCCCAGCTTTTTTTTTTTGCAGTGAAATCACCTGGTGGAGTCAGGGCTGCAAAGAAAACCTGCACCCTCTTGGCCCTTTCTGGAACAAGTGCCCACCCTGCTCTACATACTACATGCACTGCCGTTATACCTGTCGTAGTGATTCCAGGTGTGTCCACTGCAGCATTTATACAGGCGATCAATAGGATCCACCAGGTGTTTCAATTGATCCCCCCCTGTTTATTTCCATCTTCAGCTCGTCCACTGTGCTCTATCCTCTTCACCATGTGATCATACCTGGTATTAAACAACACAATCTCAGTATTCAGAATCTTCAGCAGAACAACAACAACAACAATAATAATAATAATAACAAGAAGAAGCAGAAGAATGTAGAGTAAACAAAAGTCACAAGTCAACTCGTTGTCAACTGTTATAGTCCATTAGTCGTTGAATAGTTGACTCATCATTGATTCACCATTGACTAAACTTGACAATTAAATATTCAAATCTAAGCAATGAAACTACAAATTGACTTTTAAGAAAAAAACAACAAAAAAATTGCATGAACACAGTGAACTACAGGAAAACAATATTTGTGGTTCTACTCAATGCAACATCTTTATTCAGCCCCTGAAGTGAAGGCAGTGCTTGCTGGCTGTTGGTGGATGCTGGCCTGTCCTAGTTCCTGCATGTTCTCTGTGAAACCTTCTCTTCAGGGGTATACTGTCTCTGTTTTTGATGGCTGTGCTGGAAAAGAGGTCCATCCACTGTATTTGGGTCCAGACGTGCACTTATCCTGACAACAGTGTTTCAAGCAGCAGAAGATCATTCTATCTGAACTACTCAACTAGTTAAGAAAACATGAAAAAAAAAACCCTAAAAAAACTAGTCGTTTACTAGCTAGTCATAGCCGACTATTATGACTAACTTGGAATGCATCACTCTTCAAATTTAAACATGGAAGTGTATGGCCACTGGTAATAGGAAAACCACAGACAGGGGCCTCAGACTGGGTTTTGAACCAACAACCTTCTGGTTATGTAACAACCAGTAATGGTGTCATTGCACCAATACTGAAAACCTGCAGCACGTGTTGTGAGAAGTCCCATTTCTTACTCAACTCATGGGCTTTTTACGTTACACCTTCAGAGAGTGAAATGACACCTTGGGGGGTTGAATCACAACTTTCTCCAACATAAAATAAAAACAGCCTAATATGTTTGGCTAACCTGGGTTTCGTGGGATCTCCGCTGGGACACAGGAAGTGCAGCGCAGCATCTGTGTTGCCGTCTTCAAAAGCCTCTAGCGGGAGTGCAGATTTCAGGAGCCCTGAGGATGATGGGATGTCAACGGCATTATCGTGTTGGAATGGTTTCGAGGAAGGAATGGTTTCATTTGGTTTATGTGCAGTAACTTAATACAAGTATCACGTTGCTGGTTCCCACCTGTCCTCACAGCCTCCTCTAAAGCAGTTCGCGTCTTCTCCAGAGCGCTTCTGTCCGTCACCATTATCACCCGTTTCCCGAGAGACAACAGCATGGCTGCCATGGCGACCCGCCTCCAGTGGGAACTCAGGACAGCTTAAGTGGTAACATCCATGAATAATTAAATGGATGTGCGTATTTAACGGGATCCAAACCTAAAACCTAACTCTGTACACATACCTGTTTGTGGGAAGTCCAGTTAATATTGAAACAGAGGTGGAGTGGGAGAGTGACAGACAGGAGTGCAGAAGGTCATCTTGACTCACCCCTGTTCACCTGCTGACACAAAGAGCTCAACTGAAATCCTCTAGCTTCCAACAGAGATCAAGACAAGGAGGCTCCTGATCATTTCTATCTCTTATATCTCACTGACTTTAGAGTAAATAATAAAAAACTAGTAGAGGACAATAACAAACAAACAGAAAAAAAACCCCAAAACATGTCAAGTAAGAGGAAAAAAATGGATCTGGACCATTTCATCCTATAATGTGAACACAGCATCCATATTTGTAGTTGTTCAAGTGGTTGTTTACCTGTTTGTTTACCCGGCTCCACTCCAGTAATCATTTCCAGCTTTTTGATTTTTGCAACTGCCTTATGAGATGCCAGGCTGTACAGCAAAGGGTTGTGGGAAACCAGGATGCAGAGAGGGATACAGTCAAGATTGCAGCTGGTGGGAGGAGCCACATGCTCAGAGGATGATGTTGGAGTGAAATGGGAGGAGTCAGGGATGTCGGTCAAGAACATACAGCCAGGTGAGTGGCTGAATGCCAAAGATGGCTCTGTGGATGGAGAGAAAAGGTGACTGTAACTTGATCTACTGCGAGAAATGTTAGCTCTTAAATAATAAAGCCTGACTTCTTCATCTGTGTATCATGGAAAATACATTTGTAATAAAAGTTATCAGTATTTCAGAAATGATGACATCTGAGAAACCAACACATTTGCATTTGAGGCACAGTGTTCTCTGTGAATTCTACATTTGAGATCATGGACAGTCTGTGGCACACCGTCTGAAAAGGAGAGCAGAGGCGCGTTTGCGGTTGTAACTGGCGACACACTGCTTTTTACAGGAAACCTTTAGGTAGTGTCAAGAATTCCAGTGTCGCCAACCGAACGGTCCCTCCCTAAAAATTGGTCCGCCCAGCCTTCACTGTGCAATGCGTCATTTCAGAACGTCAGCAGCAATTTCACTGATTATTGTCTCGTTTCTGCTTAAATCTGCCCTCCAGTCATCATCTATCTCAGCAACAGATATCTGAAGCTTTTGTACAACAATCACGTCCACATAAACTCAGCATTATTTCATAATAAAAGACGAAGGAGCGATCAGAGCGCCACAGCAGCATGTCTGAGTCCGACTCGCTGATTCTGACTCTCTGCACCCAAAGCGATAAAAGGGATAATGTGATTAGTAACCATCAGATGACAAAGTAAACCCTCTTAAATCATTCTAAAGTCAGTTTTAAGCAGAAACGAGATGCTGCTGACGCTCGGAAATGACGCATGTGCAGTGATGGCAGGGGGGACCGTTCGGTTCCAGATCACACTGTTCTGCTCATTTATTTGAGCCGTTCATTGTTCACGTTTTTTTCCGCTCACACATGGCTGATATTCCTGTTTTGTTTATTTGCCAAAGGTAGAGTTGAGCTACGTACATTCATATATGTGTGTGTGTGTGTGTGTGTGCGTGCATGCGTGCACCTGCGTACACAGAGCAAAGCCTGTTTGTACATTTGTGGAGGATCAGTCACCAATTAAAACCAGTCCATCTGGACAGCAAATGAACTTTAAAGTCCTCCCACGTTGAGAGTCTGCAGGCTTACAAGCCACAGTGCAGCACCTCCGTGACCCCACATTCCTACAAAGGTTCTGTCAGTCCGACTGACTCCCTCTCCCCCTCCTCCACCCACTCTCTCCAGCTTTCTCGCCATCTCGTTGCCGGCGCAGGGCATGAAAACAGCTGCGTTGGGGTGGAAATGCTAGGTGCCCAATATCAGAAAGCGCTCGTGTTTTAAGGCAAAGGAAACATTACAGTGCTGTTTATAATTCAAACAATCAAGTTCATCTGTCATTACTGACACATTACTATCAGAACTTCAAAGTTGCCATTCAGATTCAGGGAGATTTGGAAGTTGAGGTCCAGTGTCAAACTCAAATAATCTTTAATTTGCACTAGCTGAGGAAACGCTTTCAAGAAGAACAACAGCTTAAACAGTCTGAATGAACAAATACTTCACAGCCGTGAAGGTTACGAGTTGTTCACTAAATCAACCAATCATATTACTCACTGCTGCTGAGTATAGCCTCTATAGCGGTCACGCCACAGGCCCAGAAGACTGGAACTTCACCAGGGTGCAGTTCACTGGGTCCCCATAGTCTGGTCTGGACAAGTCCTGTATGCAAGAACAGCTGCAGACGGACACACACACACTCTAAACAGTTACTGTGTTCTACTTTTTTTTGGTGTGAAACATTTTTACACTTAAAATATTGAGTAAATTAAAAAGCTGTGAAATCATTTCAATTACTTGATGATCTTGGTAAATCTAAGTAAAAACATTAAGTATATTAGTCCTTTCCAAATATTCTGAATAACATTTACCAAATTAATTAAGTATATTTCAGCTACGAGGACAGGACAGGCTAGTTTGGACAGGCTATTTTGTCTCCGCCCTCTTGCACACTACAAGTCCACCTGCTTTGTGTGTCAGACACTGTATATAAAATAATTATTTTGTAGTGGATTAATCATTTTGTGTCAGATTTTGGATGTTGAAAACACCTCTAATTGCTTCTGGAATCATAGAGGACGTTTCATTTGGAGCTTTTTTCCTCTCTCTGTCTTGTGCGCTGAGGTGGAGAACATATTTGGAACAACCTAAACAGTAATTATTTGTAATGTTTAATAGCTTGGTAAAACAGTTGCATGTTCATTCCTTCTTTATAAGCAGCTGTAAAAGTATGTTATGATAGATGTAACATCTTGTTATAATGGATCAGATGAGCTCCGCTGTGTGTGTGCGCTGACGCAATGACTCTCACTCAAGACGAGCATTTACACAGAACGCGAGCTCACAAAAGAGCAGTTTTGCAGACATTAACAGACAAAAACAAGTTATAAGTTGGATCACGGTTGTCAAAATGAGTGTAAGCCGTGGAAGATATAAAGCCAGCGAGAAGACACACAGAGGGACTGTCCAGGAACCCGTGGTTCGGTTTTCACTGGTCTATGGATGTGCTGTGTTGTGTTTGTTTGGTGGTGGTGGTGGTGGGGGGGAGATCGATCTACACAGTTGTGGGTGTATATAATTAAAGCGGCCACCTCATTGTGGTGTCTTTTTTTTTTGGTCACAGAGAGCTGGGTGAACACGCTGCTGCATTTAATGACTCTGGAACACAGGTGAACAGAATGAATGAATGAATGAAGGAATGAATTTGTAGTGGTGTCCATTTTTAGTAAAAAAAAAAAAAAAAAAGTGCATCATTTTCAGTAATTCTTTTTTGAAGTAATTAAAAGTATCTAGATTAAAAATATTCCAAAACTATTCCAGTGTACTGCATTTTGTATTCAGTAATTAATAACATTTCAGAGTAATCCTACCCAAATCTGTGCATCTGTAGTGCTATTTGGTGGTCATTAAACCCCAGGAAATGCACAAATGCAGCTGGTTGTGTCCCTGACACAACACGGATGAAGCAGAGAACATTTCAGCAATCAGACAGAGGAGCTGGAGATAAAAAAAAAAATATCATGTCCACCTGGAACTGCCTGGGTTTGTGCTGTTGGTAATGATGGTCTTGAACAGGTCTTTCTTCAGGTAGGAAAACAATAAGACTTGGCCTGTGGGTTCCTGAACGTCTCTCATGATAAATATGACAAATTGGTCAAATGTGAAGTGGAAGTTGGGGTATCTTGCTGTGGTTCCACTGGATGTAGCTGCCAGTGTAGTCAAAACTGTATATGGACATGATAATGCAAATTGCAAATGACTTGGAACTGGATTAGATTTTTGCACATGCAGATACGTCAATCAGCAACGTGATGTTGATTATTTCTTGGCTCAACTAGCAAAAGTATGATACAATCATACCCCTCATGGGAGGATTCCACATCATTTTAGTGAACCTTTTGATTCTGTTTAAGACATATGCTGATATTTATTTCAGTAAGCATTGGGTGATGCTGGAAATGTAGCTGGCAGATGTATTGCGCCAGCATTTGAAACTTGCCACTATGAAGAAATGTTCATCAGACTCCCGTGCTGTTTTGTCAGCTTTGTCTGACAGCTTGCCATCCTGCATTTTCTGATTTTAATAGAAGTACATAAATGTATTTGACCCTGAAAACATCGTGACAGACCAACAATTATCATCATGTCCTGAAGAGAAGGGTTAAGTAAAAAAAGTAAAGTATGGCCAGATTTGACCAAACAAAAGACATGACCTTCTTGATAGTGGGGTGGGTGTGGTGGCTGTCTGAAGTTACATGGCAAACAAGTGTCACTGTAATTTCTAAACTTCTAAATCATAAATCTCTGCATTAAAACTACCAAATTTACTGAAAATAAGTAAATAACATTGTTAGAGACACATACCCACAGAAACGCCACTTTAATTTGGCTGCCATTTTGTATTATTATTATTATTATTATTGGGTTCTGAAAAAATGGTGGGGGCGGGGGGCAGAAGCTAATTTGAGAGTTTTTGGTGAATTTAACAGAAGAAGAGAAGAGAAGCTTTTAGTTTGTGTCCTGCTGTCTGTCTCCGGTGTGTTTTTAGTGCAACACAAAAGAGAATATTTGAGGGGAATCCTGCAACTGGTGATACAAGTAAAAAGAAAGAAAAAAGAAGAAAACTATACATTATTTGCCTGATCACAAAGATTCCAAAAAGGTATACATTAGTGTTCAGTATAATAGTAGTGCTATGTGACTAAAAAGATTAATCCAGGTTTTGAGTATATTTCTATTGTTACATGGGAAACAAGGTACCAGTAGATTCAGTAGATTCTCACAAATCCAACAAGACCAAGCATTCATGATATGCACACTCTTAAGGCTATGAAATTGGACTATTAGTAAAAAAAAAGTAGAAAAGGGCGTGTTCACAATAATAGTAGTGTGGCATTCAGTCAGTGAGTTCGTCAATTTTGTGGAACAAACAGGTGTGAATCAGGTGTCCCCTATTTAAGGATGAAGCCAGCACCTGTTGAACATGCTTTTCTCTTTGAAAGCCTGAGGAAAATGGGACGTTTCTCACAAATCCAACAAGACCAAGCATTCATGATATGCACACTCTTAAGGCTATGAAATTGGGCTATTAGCAAAAAAAAAGTAGAACAGTGGGTGTTCACAATAATAGCAGCATCTGCTGTTGACGCTACAAAATCAAAACTATTATGTTCAAACTGCTTTTTTATCAATCCTGTGAATCACTAAACTAGTATTTAGTTGTATAACCACAGTTTTTCATGATTTCTTCACATCTGAGAGGCATTAATTTTGTTTGTTTGGAACCAAGATTTTGCTCGTTTACTAGTGTGCTTGGGGTCATTGTCTTCTTGAAACACCCATTCAAGGGCATGTCCTCTTCAGCATCAGGCAACATGACCTCTTCAAGTATTCTGACATATCCAAACTGATCCATGATACTGGTATGCGATATATAGGCCCAACACCATAGTAGGAGATACATGCCCATATCATGATGCTTGCACCACCATGCTTCACTGTCTTCACTGTGAACTGTGGCTTGAATTCAGAGTTTGGGGGTCATCTCACAAACTGTCTGCAGCCCTTGGACCCAAAAAGAACAATTTTACTCTCATCAGTCCACAAAATATTCCTCCATTCTCTTTAGGCCAGTTGATGTGTTCTTTGGCAAACTGTAACCTCTTTTGCACGTCTTTTATTTAACAGAGGGACTTTGCAGGGGATTCTTCTTGCAAATAAATTAGCTTCACACAGGGTCTTCTAATTGTCACAGCACTTACAGGTAACTCCAGACTGTCTTTGATCATCCTGGAGCTGATCAATGGGTGAGCCTTTGCCATTCTGTTATTCTTCTATCCATTTTGATGGTTGTTTTCCGTTTTCTTCAACGCATCTCTGGTTTTTTTTTGTCCATTTTAAAGCATTGGAGATCATGTAGATGAACAGCCTATAATCTTTTGCACCCCGCGTATACGTTTTCCCATCTCCAATCAACTTTTTAATCAAACTACACTGTTCTTCTGAACAATGTCTTGAACGTCCCATTTTCCTCAGGCTTTCAAAGAGGAAAAGGCATGTTCAACAGGTGCTGGCTTCATCCTTAAATAGGGGACACCTGATTCATACCTGTTTGTTCCACAAAACTGACAAACTCACTGACTGACTGCCACACTATTATTATTGTGAACACCCCTTTTCTACTTTTTTTACTAATAGCCCAATTTCATAGCCTTAAGAGTGGCATATCATGAATGCTTGGTTTTGTTGGATTTGTGAAAATCTACTGAATCTACTGGTACCTTGTTTCCCATGTAACAATAAGAAAATATACTCAAAACCTGGATTAATCTTTTTAGTCACATAGCACTACTGTAGTTTGGACTATCTGCGACTGAATCTATGAAGTTATGGGATAAAAACAGCAAGAATGGTGACAAAGGTAAGTTTTAGGGTCAAAAGTTAAAGTGCACAGTGTAGCATTCGTGGTGTGTGCGCACAAACATTCGTATCATGGGACTCATCTGTACTCTGGTGTAGTCGGCAATTATTGTAGGAAACATGGAATTTGTCTGCTACTTTAATAACGCTCGCCCAGTTGCCTCACTTTTGTTATTGGGATACAATTGGGGCCAAAAATCCGCAATGGGAGCCCGACTAAAGACAGACAGCTCAGGTAGTACGGTTCTGGAAACAAAGATGAGACCATTTCTACCCTCGGATCAAGCTTGTACAGGCAAGTCGGCCAAATCCCTGCATGTTTTCTTCCATATCTGGGGCAAAATCCTCGGAAGGCTGTCTTAGTACTTAAAAGAATAAAATGTGGTTTTTCATACTGCCGCTTTATTTCACATATTCAGTTTGGTTATATCTAGAATCACAGTGATGTTGGGTGCACATGAATTTAAGAATAAGTGAGCATGTGTTAATAGTTAACAAGTGATCTCAGCAAAACTATGAGAGTCCTGACAAGGATAGGAAGTTTACCTGGGTCTCCAACATGTATGGGGAGAGCCGTGTGCCAGTGGGTTGAGGTGAGAAACCTGCACGGCTTTGTCCAGCATGCTGGCAGGAACAGGGCGCATACTGACCACGACAGGGACGCTAAACGGGCCCCGACCTGGAACACAGGGAACTGCAGTCTGAAAACCACACACACACACACACACACACACAACACACACACACACCACACACACACACACACACACACACACACAACACACACACACCACACACACACACAACACAACACACACACAACACACATCCAAAGTGCTCAATGTTACTCAACATAAGAGAGATGAAAGCAGATCAGAAGTCTGGTAATTGATTGGTTGAGCTGATGCTGGACTCATTTATCATAAAATGTGCTCACCAGAAAAAAAAAAAACTTAAACACTGTTTAAATGATCACATTCTGCACACACACACACAACAGGATCGCGTGCTCAGTAATAAGTAACTTGATATGCCTGCTTGTATTTATTATTTTATATGATGATCACTGTGAACAATAAACAATGTCAACATGTCGAAAAATAGGAGGTTCAATGGTATTTCAAATGGATCTATCAGAATCCAAAGTTTCAGAGCTGAATATATAGTTATCATGGACCCACTGACTGACTGATTCCATTAATCATAATCTGGTCCTGTAATTAGCAGGTAATAATTATTTTTTTTAAACTTTTGCATTAAATGTGGCTGGATTGTCACGTTAAACACCCTGAAAGGAGAGAATTCTCCAACAGCATATGAAGAAACTGCTCCTCTAACTTTATCAGCTGACATCACCCATTCCTGAAAAATTATATTTGAACTCCTGTTACCTCTGTCAGACACGCCCCCTGAGTCAGTCTGTGTTCAACAGTCTACACATCCTTGGGCTTTGTTTTAATTTCTTTATGCCAAAAAATACAGGTTTCATGATTTAAATTTCTAAAATGATCGTCGCTCAAACCAAAATCTCGACAACATGATATAAATACATACTAACAGTGTGAATAGTTCCAAAAGACAAATTAAATAACAAGAAAATATCATTCAACAGAAATACTGGAGCACACACTTCTTAGGTGACCTGTTTGTATAATTAACAGCACAGCAAGCCATATTATTTGTCAGATTTGTAATAAAACACTCAGAAAGGATAAACATGGTCAGTCCACAACAGCCTCTGCTAGCAGGACTCAGGTCTCACTCAAAGTGACCACACCCCTAATTATTCATAACTTTATGGCTTAAAATATCTTAAACTGATGAGTAATTAAAAATAAATAAGATTCACTCTCCAAGGAGAAACTAGCTACTGAGGCCAAAACTGTTATTTTGATCCAGGCTGTAAATTTGGACATTTTTAACATGTGGATCTATGGGGTGCAACTCCCTTTTGGAGCCAGCCTCAAGTGGACATGCAAGGAACTGTAAGATTTTCCACTTTTCCACAATGAAATACACACACTTTTAACAAAAGTGATGAACTGGCATCCAGTGATAATGTGAGTTTTTCAATATCTGAGTAAATCCGTCAAATTGTTGCATTCCTACCCGATACATGCTGACGTTTGTGCCTTGTTCCACGTGTCTGACAGGAACGCCTGCTTCTTTCAGTTTGCCTTCAAAACTAAAACTGCAGCCCAGGTAGAAACACACCATCTGTGACCACTGAGAGCAACGTGCAGCTGGATCATCTGCTGCAGACCTGAGAGCACAAAAATAACTAAATTAGACTGAACTGTCAGTAAGGAGTTATGTACCCTGAAGATCCTCATTCATGTTTGCTTGCATGCATTACAGTAAACCATGTCTGCGAGCACAACACGTCATACTGTAACTGAAGCAGTGTTTGTTCGTTTGTTTTCCATGCTCTCCCATGTTTTTTGACTTATTTCCACCAAACTCAAATTAGGAATTATTCATTTTGGCTTGGCAAAGGTCAAGGTCATTGGGATCAAGATCTGATTTCAACCAAACGTGGCACTTGAAAGGTCGATCCTAGGTATAATCCTCGGTATACCCTGTTGGTAATCGCATGCACGTTTTTGAGAGTGCTATAGTGTTGTGCACGTTTTATAACATGCAAACCTTTAGTAATCAGCCCCTTAGTGCCTAATAGATTTTTAAACCAACCCTAGATGAAATTTTTACTTGAAATAATAGTTTCAAAATCATTTGATTGTGAAACCAACTGCATGTTTTCTCTTATGGATGGATGGATGGATCAGACACACAGCCATTTAATGCTGATGAACATGGTTATATGAAGCATTTCTCGGCTGGATTGGCAACGATTCCAAATATTATTGTTGAATGGATACAAATGTATCCTAAACAAAGTGCATCTGTCAGGATTGGGGTTTTGTTTTCTGCTTTGGTTGGTTTTGTTGAGTTTTCTTGCTGGGGTCTTCCGGTGGGGTTTGTCTATCCCTTTTTCTCTTGTCTTTCCCTGCTGACTCTTGGTGGTGGGTGTTTCTCTCTCTCTCCGGTCACGCCCTCTTTCTGGTTCATTCCATGCACACCTGTTCCTTATCAGCACCTCATTACCTGGGTTTATTTAAGCTCCTCAGTTCTCCTTGTTCTTCGCCAGATTGTTGCGTCCTGTGCCTATTTTCCAGCTATGATTTTGTATTCTCGACTTGCTAGCCTCAAGTGTGTTACGACTACCTGCCTGTATCTTCGACCACGCCTTCAGCCTGATGATTCTGTTTTTGTTACTCTTGTCGGACTGCTTCACTGTGTACTGGACCCAGTTTACTGATTTAGTAAACTGCTTTTACCTACAGAGCCAGTTGTCTGAGTCCTGCATCTGCATCCAGCCATATCCAACCGCTAGACCTGACAGAATCTTCTTCTGTACATTTAACCCTGATGAAACACTAAACATCGACGTGTCCTTTTTAAACAGACTCTGATTTTTATTCATGCAGCATTCTGTATGTCTTTTATTGACCTTGGTTCAGTGCTGTAACTCTGCAAACTGGAGACAGTTTTCACGAGGCGCCCATCCTCAAAACACAGTACTGAGGCACATCAGTCCTGAAAACCAGAAAAGAGAAAGAAAAAAAATTACTTACAAATAATGTCAGGTTGAGGTTAAAGTGCAAAGATGAAGGTGAGTCAGAGTCTGTGAACACACGTACACTAAACAAATGAACACAAACACACACACACACACACACGTGATGGCTGTCAAAAGGTGTTAAATAGAATAAACATAACGAAATGCTAAAATACCTCGGCCGCATGACCATAAAATAGGAATCAGAATGTGACCTTTTGACCTCTTAAAATAGGTCAAGGTTAGCCATCTTTGAACTTGTCCAAGGTCTGTGTCCCAAGAATGTTCCCTGTGAATTTGAAGACTTTGGCAGTAAAATGACTGGCCTTATGCTGATCACAGACAAACGGACACAAAGTCCATATTTTGGCCATCGGGTCAAAATGAAGATACGTACAGTCTGATTCATTCATACCTGGACATTTCAGAATGTTGACAAAGTTGTTCTTTTACCTGTCAACATTTTGCAGTCAAACATTAAAAGGAACTTGAGCTCAGTGTTTACAGCCATATTCCATACACATAATAGGAATTCCTGTCCACGTTTTAATGGGTCAAAAGTATTAGGACAATTGGCACCATATCTTTTACAAAGAGCACTGAGAGCTTATACTTCTGCCAATGATGTGAAAGTGACAAACACCGCAAGGCTGATTTAACCAATTCTGTCAAAATGTTGGTAACTTGATTCACAGAGTGAACATTGTGTGGCTTTACCTTTGTTTAGTGTTAATATGACCATTAATACCAACAGTGGGTGCAGCTATTTATGATCGGTGATGGTGTAAGACAGGGAGGAATGGAAAACATATTCCACAAAGTTAAGTAATGATATAAATCATAAAAACACTGAACATAAATATAAACGCAACACTTCTGTTAGTTCTTAAAATTTTCATGACCTGAACTCAAAGATCTAAAAAATTTTCTATATATACAAAAGACTTATTTCTCTCAAATATTGTTCACAAATCTGTTTAAATTTGTGTTAGTGAGCACTTCTCCTTTGCCGAGATAATCCATCCCACCTCACAGGTGTGGCATATCAAGATGCTGATTAGATGGCATGATTATTGCACACGTGTGCCTTAGGCTGGCCACAATAAAAGGCCACTCTAAAGTGTGCAGTTTGCTTTATTGGGTGCACCTGGGGGGGGGGCATCAGAAAACCGGTCAGTATCTGGTGTGACCACCATTTGCCTCATGCAGTAAACACATCTCCTTCGCATAGAGTTGATCAGATTGTTGATTGTGGCCTGTAACCCTTTTATTCCAGTTAATTACATCATGTTTTTATGTTAATTTACTGTCTTAATGTATTTAGAAATTGTTTAGGTTCTTGTTATCAAATACACACTATTAGTATTATTCTTATTATTATCTGTATTATTAATATTATTTTATTTTATTATTACTTCTACTTTATCACTTGATTTTTAAATGGACCACAATTGGAATAAGTGTTTTCACTTTCTTGAGTCATGCATATATCTTTTACATATTTCCAATTATATTATCTACTTACATTGAACTTATTAAATAAACCACGCACGCACGCTTTTAATATATAATGAGCATGCAAATGAGGTACATTCAAACATTTTCAAGCTGTGTAACAATTCATTTAGTTTTTCTGAGTTTCATCATCATGACATTAAATTATTTTCACGATTATACAATTCTTAATGCAGATCAATTTATATGATGGGTTGAATTCACTGGCCATTCATGATTAGGAGGATGGAGCGCATTTGTTTTTTTTTTTCATCTCCCCTTGCAGTGACAACCAGTGACAGCTCTTAGAGGACTGCATCACACCTAGCAACGGGGTCAGCCCCGCCTCCTCACAAAGATAGGAGTTTCTGTCCACTCCTTGCTCACAATTTCTCTCAGACACCTCCTGGCTCTCTCTTTGGCTAAGATTCCCTGCCAGGAAATTTTAGGCTAAGTTCGGAGCTCTTTGAGAGGACTTTGAGTTGCTTCGCAGATACGGGTCCAGGTGTTGGTTTTCAGACAGGACAAGTGAGCTGGACCCTCAGGACATTTAACCAGATGGTCTCCTCTGCAGCTTTGACCCCTCAGTGGAGTTTTTGGAGACACTTTCCTCACATTTTAAGCCATATACGTCTGGCCTAAAAAAAACACGAGTGCCCCCTCAGAGCAATGCAAGGCCCCTCTGCAAATCTGTGTCTGGTGCCGGGACTGCACATTGTTCTCTACGTAACTGTGTTTGTAGGTTAGCATGATATCTTCAGAATGTATAATCTGATTTTGATCAAACTTGAGATGTACATTGGACCTCTGGGTGAGACAAAATAACTTCTAGTTAGGATGAGACAATGATCAAGATTAGAGGTCAAGGTGCTAATATTAGGAAAATAACTATTTATGGAAATCAGTTCAGGTGTTATATTGTTAGTGGGGAGTGCAGAGTTGGGTGGGTTGTTGGTGGTCGAGGTGTGGTCTCATCTTTTTGGATGTCTTACCTTATGTCAGCATCTGTAGCAATAGGAGGACAGCACGTCTCTCCTGACCGGCTGTGATAAAGGAGCGGCAGGGGGGCGGGATTTCTGTGACAGAATGCTTCAAAGTCACTGGCCAAATGGTTTGGTATGATGACGACATTAGCCTGCTGGTATCCTGTCTCACACACACACGCACACACACAATTTGTTTTTACAGCACAGTAAGGACATCAGGGTTTAGTATCATTCATTCATTCATTCATTCAACCGCTTTTCCATGTGTAGACGTAAATATCAGGATATTTACGTCTACACGTTACACTAGAGAGTGTTCTGACGGCACGTCCAACTTGTCACACATGTAATCATTAGAGATAAATGTTAGCAGGATTATGCAAAAACTACTAAACACAGAGACTGTTCTGTGCTCTATAAGAACTTTGTGTTTAACATTTCATGACTTTCATTTCATTTTTTCACACGTTCTCTGTGCCATCTAATGAACACTTCAAGTTATTGCAGTTAATGTACGTTGTAATATTAAAGAAACTATTGAACAGAAGTGACGTTGTTCAGTAGAGCAACAGAAGATGGCAGCGCGCAGTTTGTGGAGTTGAACGCAGGGAAGACGTTCCTCCAGGCAGCCATTTTTACAATGACAAAATCACACTCCATCACAGAAAGAAATGCGGAAATGTGCAGTTGTGAGGTAAAGAGAGGCACATAAACTCAACGTGATGAGATGTGAAAGCCTGGGTAGAGAGAAATGCGCAGCTGCGCAGTGGATGGCCTCTTGAAAGGGATGGTGTCTCATCAGAACACTGGCTCAGGATAAAATCGCGCACTACGCTGGCTGACGACAAAATCACGCACTAGTCCAGCTCACCATCAAATCACACACTATGCCAGCTCACAAAAAAAAAAATCACCCACTACGCCAGCTCACGACGAAATCGCACGACGCCAGCTCACAATGAAATCACGCACACCGGTTCACGTCGAAATCGCGCACTATGCCGACTCACGATGAAATTACGTACTACACCGGCTCACGACAAAATTACACACTACTCCGGCTCAGGACGAAATTGCACACTAGGCTGGCTCACAATGAAATCACACACTATGCCAGCTCACAAAAAAAAATCACCCACTACACCGGCTCAGGACGAAATTGCACACTAGGCCAGCTCCCAATGAAATCACACACTACGGTGGCTCACGACGAATTTGTGCACTACGCCGGCTCATGACGAAATCGTGCACTACGCTGGCTCACAACAAAATTATGCACTATGCCGGCTCTCGAGGAATGAGGTTAGCATGGCGTGGTGCTTGCAGCAAATTATGGAACTACTGGGGGTGCAGCATGTTTCGCATGTTTGTTTTTTTTAATTGAACAGAAAGTCACACATAAACTTTGAGGATAAGCATGCCACAGCAAAAACAACATACTCAAGAACAGGTTAATTTAAAAAAACAAACAAAAAAAAAAAACAGATCAAGACTAGGGGAATTATAAAAAATAAAAAAACTTTCCAAAGGTATACACTATGCAAATATAAAGACAGCAAACTGCAGCAATGACAGAACCATACAACACAGGACATGAATCAAAATAACAAGAAATCTGATGTTATTCACAGGTTTGCCAGTTTTAAGTTTTTTTTAAAGATAGGAAAAAAAAAATTTGAACTCATTTATGAAACAGTCAAAGGAGGGTTTTCTATTCTTCCACCTACTACAGTGGATATCTTATTTATACATAAGCAAAATAAATGTACCATGTCTGAGAATGAGGAGTTTAAATTATTCATGAAGAAGAGAATACTAATAATATCAAATGGAGGAATATTAATTTTTAACGACAACCAGCTTTTAATGTTGACCCAAAATCTTTTGGACACAGGACAGAAGACAAATGTGCTCAATGGTCTCTTCAGACTCGCCACAGAAAACACAAGGTTCACGTCAAAATTTAACCTTTTTTTTTTTTTAAAGAAAGGCAGCAGTTGGATAAATCTAATTAATTATTTTAAAATTAGTTTCCCTCACTTTAGAGAAAACGGGCATCTTAATATAATTGAAATATGCTCCATTCAAAGCAGGACGCTCCAATAACTCCGGGAACTTAGTAAGTATCCCTCTGAGGTAATCATAGTACAATCTTGAATTCAAGATCACACAAATCACTTTATTACATTTCTTATCACACAAGTTATATTCATTAATCACTAATTTTGGTAATATAGCTTTAACATTTGCATACCTAATGCTGTGTTTACACATAACGACGACAAGTCATGAATGCCACGAAGAAGAAGAGGATCATATTTAACGTGGGTAACCAACGAAAGCATGAAGCTTGTTTCCAGAAGGGCCCACGGCACGTGTCTCTCGAAGTACACATTCTTGGCCGCTGATCACGAATGTGATGATTCGGGGCAGAGGCGTCAGGTGTCCTTAGGAACTGCTGCAACCTGTTACCACACGTTACGATTAATGGCACGTGTTGCTGGAGAATTATCAGGAACCATTACGCATGGTCAAGAATAGTGTTCCGCGCTGTTGCGCGTTATTGCGCGTAACAGCGCATCGTTAAGTTCTGTCACGTTGTGAACGAGGTTAATTGTCTCCACACACACACCCATATTCACTCAACCGAATTCAGATTGCTCCAGTTTTTCAGAAGAACTTTGTGACCGCATGCATAGTTGGGCTCTGTGCCATGGTGTGGTGCAGTGAGGAGGAGGAGACGGACAGAGCCAGATGTGTGGCTTCATGCACCTCTCGTCTCGCGCATTTTCCCAAACATCAGGCACATGCAGCAGGTGGAACACCTGCAGGAGCGCGCTGAAGAGCACTGAAATTAGACGTTTAGCCGACTTGGTGTCAGCAATCAAACTGAATACGGTGCAGCAGGGTTTAATTGTGTGCGCGCTTCTTCCTCTGCCGGACTGGAGGAGGTGCAGAGATGTCTGGCTGCGCGTGAGTCTCCTCTCGCTCCTCTGGTTGCTCAGACTTGTTCTCCCGCTCATCAGTTACAACAGCAGGTGGAACACCTGCAGGAATGTCCTGAGGAGCTTCAGCAGGAACTGTGGAACGACATTTCGAGCCGCGTTTAATTGTGCGCATGTGACAGAAACCTGATTCGTCGTGGCACACAGTGAAATGTGACGCCACGTTACAAGTCGTGTCAAAACTTGACAGTTTCCGTGTCACTTCGTAATAACGCGTGACAGTTTGGGCTCCAAGAACCATCACAGGAACCACTACGAACGTTGTCACGTTCTATTAAGGATCACTACTCATCAAGACGGATCAATACGCTCAGTTGCGACCTCCACGACATGAGATGAAATGAGGGTGGTGAGTGACATTCGTGGAAGATTTTTTGACAGGCAAAAACATGCTCCACGAATATCAAGAATATCACGCACCAACACGCACTATTAAGAAACCTATTCAGATGCGTTAAGTCACATTAAGAATGTCAGGAATGTGTCACGAATGACAGAAAAATGACATTCGTAAAGCGTCTTGCTTATGTGTAAACGCACCTTTAGGGTATTTTGAATGAACTGAATTAATGATGGAGGTTTTGAACTGCCCTTAGTCTGACCCATCACCTAGGACCTGTTTGCCTTGGGAGACCCTACAGGGAGCACAAAGCCCCCGACAACATAGCTCCTAGCATCATCCGGGTACGCAAACTCCCCCACCACGATAAGGTGGTGGGGGAGAACCTCCATAAACCACCAGAACCTTCAGAACGTCCATGACCAGTAAAAGATCAAGGACTGAGACATCGCCCGGTATGGCGGAGCCGGGGTCCCACCCTGGAGCCAGGCCTGGGGTTGGGGCTTGCGCGCGAGCGCCTGGTGGTCGGGCCTTAGCCCATGGGGCCCGGCCGGGCTCAGCCCGAAAGAGCGACGTGGGCCCGCCCTCCTGTGGGTTCACCACCTGCAGAGGGGGCCATGGGGGTCGGGTGCAGAGAGGATTGGGTGGCGGTCGAGGGCGGGTGGCACGGCGGCCCGGTCCATGCTCACAGCCCCTGGCTGTTGGGACGTGGAATGTCACCTCACTAGGGGGGAAGGAGCCTGAGCTTGTGCGGGAGGTTGAGAGATACCGACTAGAGACAGTCGGGCTCACCTCCACGCACAGCTTGGGCTCTGGTACCCAACTCATGGAGAGGGGCTGGACGCTTCATTTTTCTGGCGTCGCCCACGGGGAGAGGCGGAGAGCTGGGGTTGCATTGCTTATTGCTCCCCAGCTCAGTCGCCAAGTGTTGGAGTTCACTCCGGTGAACAAGAGGGTCGCGTCCCTACGCCTTCGGGTCGGGGACAGGTCTCTCATAGTTGTCTCGGCCTACGGGCTGAGCAGCAGTGCAGAGTACCCGACCTTCCTGGAGTCCTTGGGAGGGGTACTAGATACACTTCGACTGGGGACTCCATTGTTCTCCTGAGGGATTTCAACGCCCACGTGGGCGGCGACAGTGAGACCTGGAGGGGGGTGATCGGGAAGCACGGCCTCCCCGATCTGAACCCGAGTGGTGTTCAGTTGTTGGACTTCTGTGCTAGTCACAGTTGTCCATCACGAACACCATGTTCGAGCTCAAGGGTGTCCATAAGTGCACGTGGCACCAGGACACCCTGAGCCAGAGGTCGATGATCGAGTTGTATCATCTGACCTTCGGCCACGTGTCTCAGACACTCAAGTGAAGAGAGGGGCAGAGCTGTCGACTGATCACCACCTGGTGGTGAGTTGGATCCGCTGGGAGGGGAGGAAGCCGGTCAGACCTGGCAGGCCAAACGTATCGTGAGGGTCTGCTGGGAACGACTGGCGGAACCCTCTGTCAGCGAGGTCTTCAACTCCCACCTCCGGGAGAGCTTCTCCCAGATCCCGGAGGAGGTTGGAGACATGGAGTCCGAGTGGACCATGTTCTCCACCTCCACTGTCGATGCGGCTGCTCGTAGCTGTGGTCGCAAGGTCTCTGGTGCCTGTCGCGGTGGCAATCCCCGAACCCGGTGGTGGACACCAGAAGTAAGGGATGCCGTCAAGCTGAAGAAGGAGTCCGACTTACCTTTGTTGGTAGGTGGGACGCCAGAGGCAGCTGACAGGTACTGGCAGGCCAAGCGTGCCGCAGCCCGTGCGGTCGCAGAGGCAAAAACTCGGGTCTGGGAGGAGTTCGGGGAGGCTATGGAGGAGGACTATCGGTCGGCCTCGAAGACATTCTGGCAAACCGTCCGACGCCTCGGGAGGCGGAAGCAGCTCTCCACCAGCACTGTTTATGGTGCGGGTGGGGAGCTGTTGACCCTGACTGCGGATGTTGTCGGGCGGTGGAAGAAGTACTTCGAGGATCTCCTCAATCCCATCGTCACGTCTTCCGAAGAGGAAGCAGAGACTGGGGACTCAGAGGCGGACTCATCCATTACCCAGGCCGAAGTCACCGAGGTGGTTAGAAAGCTCCTCGGTGGCAAGGCTCCTGGGGTGGATGAAATCCGTCCTGAGTACCTTAAGTATCTGGATGTTGTGGGACTGTCTTGGCTGACACGCCTCTGCAACATCGCGTGGCGATCGGGGACAGTGCCTCTGGATTGGCAGACTGGGGTGGTGGTTCCTCTGTTTAAGAAGGGGGAACAGAGGGTGTGTTCCAACTATAGGGGGATCACACTCCTCAGCCTCCCCGGTAAGGTCTATTCCAGAGTACTGGAGAGGAGAATTTGACCGATGGTTGAACCTCGGATTCAGGAGGAGCAGTGTGGTTTTCGTCCTGGTCGCAGCACACTGCACCAGCTCTACACGCCCCATCGGGTACTCGAGGGTTCATGGGAGTTCGCCCAACCAGTCCACATGTTTTGTGGATCTGGAGAAGGCGTTCGACCGTGTCCCTCGGGACACCCTGTGGGGAGTGCTCCAGGAGTACGGGGTCCAGGGTCCTTTGCTAAGGGCTATCCGGTCCCTGTACGACCGCAGCAGGAGCTTGGTTCGCATTGCCGATAGTAAGTCAAACCTGTTTCCAGTGCATGTTGGCCTCCGCCAGGGCTGCCCTTTGTCACCGGTTCTGTTCATTATTTTTATGGACAGAATTTCTAGGTGCAGCCAGGGTGTAGAGGGGGTCTGGTCTGGGAACCACAGAATCTCGTCTCTGCTGTTTGCGGATGATGTGGTTCTGTTCGCTTCGTCAAATCAGGACCTTCAGCGTGCACTGGGGTGGTTTGCAGCCGAGTGTGAAGTGTTCGGGATGAAGATCAGCACCTCCAAATCCGAGGCCATGGTTCTCAACCGGAAAAAGGTGCTTTGCCCTCTTCAGGTCGGTGGAGTGTCCTTGCCTCAAGTGGAGGAGTTTAAGTATCTCGGGGTCTTGTTCATGAGTGAGGGACGGATGGAGCGTGAGATCGATAGATGGATCGGTGCAGCATCTGCAGTAATGAGGTCGCTGTATCGGACCGTCGTGGTGAAGAGAGAGCTGAGTACTGGGGTAAAGCTCTTACCAATCGATCTACTTTCCGATCCTCACCTATGGTCATGAGATTTGGCTCATGACCGAAAGAACGAGATTGCGAGTACAAGCGGCCGAGATGAGTTTCCTCCGCAGGGTGGCCGGGCACTCCCTTAGAGATAGGGTGAGGTGCTCGGTCACTCGGGAGGAGCTCGGAGTCAAGCCGCTGCTCCTCCATGTCAAAAGGAGTCAGTTGAGGTGGCTTGGGCATCTTTTCCGGATGCCCCCTGGACGCCTCGCTGGATTGGTGTTCCGGGCACGTCCCACTGGGAGGAGGCCCCGGGGAAGACCCAGGACACGGGACTACATCTCTCTGCTGGCTTGGGAATGCCTTGGGGTTCCCCCGGAGGAGCTGGGGGAGGTGTGTGTGGATCGGGAGGTCTGGGCGGCTTTGCTTGAGCTGCTGCCCCCGCGACCCGACTCTGGATAAGTGGAAGAAAATGGATGGATGGATGGATGAATTAATGATAAGGGCATCACTTTATAAATCTTTTCTAAATTCACAGTAACCGCAAATAAGGTTATATTTGCTAACAAAACATACATCATCTAATAGGACTACATCAGAATCCAATAAATCAGTAACAAACACAATACAAACAATTTTTTCAACCCAGTCAATCTTACACAAGGCATTTCCATTGAATCGTGTATATACACAGTTCTATGGGCATTTCGCACGTGGCACACATGCTGTTCCGTTTTTTTAATTTTTTTTTTTACTTTTGGTTTCCTCCCATAATAAAACTTTTTAATGTTCAGCATTATAGGTTTTGTACTTGAAAGGCAAAAAGGCTAGCCTCTATGCAGTATTACATGACTTTATTGGTCTTTTGCCCAAAATGTATGATGAAAACCTAGTTCTTCTTCAAGTCCTGACCAAGATAAGATAAAAACATTTTTCAAAATTCTAACATTTTTCAATAAAAACTATTGGGGGGGAATCTAGTTTTTAACACTGAAAAGTTTTTTCGACAAAACAAATAAACACATAATCCTGTTAACAGTCAGACAAACAGATCTGAAAGCATTAACTCCTTGGTGGATGTGGAGGTGACTGAAGAGGCCTAGTGTCACTGACCGAATGGTCCCCTAAAAATCGGTCCGCCCTGCCTTCACTGTGCATGCGCCATTTTGGACCACAGCAGCACATCTCAGTCTGACTCTCTACACACAAAGACATCAAAGGGAATAATGTGATTATTAACCATCAGATGACAAAGTAAAACCTCTTAAATCATTCTAAAGTCAGTTTTAAACAGCAACGACGTGATAATCAGAGAATCGCTACTGACACTCCAAAATAGGCGCAGCAGCAGCACATCAGATTCAGACGTGCTGCTGTGATGCTCTCACTGGTTGTCTTTTATGATGAAATAATGCTGAATTTATGTGGAAATGATTGTTGTACAAAAACTTCAGATATCTGTCGTTGAGATAGATGACGACTGGAGTGCAGTTTTAAGCAGAAACGAGGTGATAATCGGTGAATCACTGCTGACATTCTGAAATGCTGTGGTCCAAAATGATGCATGCACAGTGAAGGCAGGGCGGACCAATTTTAGGGGGGGGACTGCAGGAAGCTTCTGCCGGTCAGGATCTTGCCCTCTCTCCTTCCTCTTTCTGCTCTCTTATTCACATTTTTTGGAGGATTTCCACTCCTGTGTGTGGATCATTACACACCAGTTGGCTCCTTCCTTCACCTGTTCCTCCCATTTGGTGGAGCAGCTCTTCAGGTTTTACAAGACTTTGACATCAGTTTTCACAACTAACTAGCTGCAGGTGAAATGTTGGCTCTTACCGTTGGCTATTCCAGCAGTGGTTCTTATCCTGGGATCATCCTGTCTGATCAACATCCTCAGCTCAGCCGGACTCAGACATTCCAGATTGTGTGACTCCATTACAAAGTAATGCGTTGTTCCTGCTTCCCACCTAAATTGCTTTCAGTCGTTCTACTGTTGTTTTTTACCTTTTGATCAAAGTAGAGAGATGGGAGGTGTGGCTCTGATGAGGCAGGGTGTGGGAATTTAAAGCATGTGTGTCACACAGTGTGTGGTGTTTGTTCACTCACTCAGGTTGAAGTCCAGCTGAAGAATTGCTGGATGTGGTTAATCTTTTGAAATGGTCTTAGTAAAAGTTTGAAAAGAGGCAAAGAAGAAACGAGAAAACAGAGCAGTGAAAAAGTCAGACTGGGGTTACTGTCAGAATATTTGCAGTGTAATATGAATGAATAAGTTTATTCAGCACGCACATGAACAAAATACCAACATAAAAAACTCTTCCTAACATAACAAATCAAAAAACAAAAGAAAATACAACAATAACTCAAACGATTTCCCAAATTGGGTGCGGCCGAAAGGGCACGGGCTGAAGCAAAAGCTTATAAACGCCCACCCCATACACCAGGTACTATACACAGTTAAATACACTCAAAATGAGATAACAATCAGAAAATAACAGAACAGAACAGAACAATCAAATATATGATGTGCAAGTAAACAAAAAAGAACCACAAAAACAATCAGCCTAACGATACTATAGTGAGAAATTGCATTATTTTTATAAAGCCTTTTAACACGTACCAATGAACCACATGATTTAATACTATCAGCACAATTATTCCATATTCTAACACCTTTTACAGAAATACAATGACTTTTAACAGTAGTTCAAATCTTTCTTCTTTCAAATCTCAATGTTACTCGCAAATGATAACTGGACTCCTTCATTTTAAACAACTCCTGAACGTGTAGAGGCAAAAGATTATTTTTAACTTTGTACATAATCTGTATTGTAAAATAATCAACCAAATCTTGAAATTTCAAAATACCCAGACAAGCAAACAATTGGTTATAACCCTCTTTTGTAACAGAAAAACTGAATTTGTTTTTGTTTTATACGTGTTTCCCCAAACGTCAATACAATAGGTCATATATGGGACAAGTAATGAATGATACAGCATGACCAATGAATGCTGGGGGAGAAAATAATGTGCTTTGTACAAAATTGAAATAACTTTTAGATTGGCATAATTTATGTGGGTTATATATATATATATATATATATATATATATATATATATATATATATATATATATATATATATATATATATATATATACACACACACACACAACCCCTGGCAAAATTTATGGAATCACCGGCCTCTGAGGATGTTCATTCAGTTGTTTAATTTTGTAGAAAAAAAGCAGATCACAGACATGACACAAAACTAAAGTCATTTCAAATGGCAGCTTTCAGGGCTTAAGAAACACTATAAGAAATCAAGAAAAAAAAATTGTGGCAGTCAGTAACGGTTACTTTTTTAGACCAAGCAGAGGGAAAAAAAATATGGACTCACTCAATTCTGAGGAATAAATTATGGAATCACCCTGTAAATTTTCATCCCCAAAACTAACACCTGCATCAAATCAGATCTGCTCGTTAGTCTGCATCTAAAAAGGAGTGATCACACCTTGGAGAGCTGTTGCACCAAGTGGACCGACATGAATCATGGCTCCAACACGAGAGATGTCAATGGAAACAAAGGAGAGGATTATCAAACTCTTAAAAGAGGGTAAATCATCACGCAATGTTACAAAAGATGTTGGTTGTTCACAGTCAGCTGTGTCTAAACTCTGGACCAATACAAACAACATGGGAAGGTTGTTAAAGGCAAACATACTGATAGACAAAGGAAGACATCAAAGCGTCAAGACAGAAAACGTAAAGCAATATGTCTCAAAAATCGAAAATGCACAACAAAACAAATGAGGAATGAATGGGAGGAAACTGGAGTCAACGTCTGTGACCGAACTGTAAGAAACCGCCTAAAGGAAATGGGATTTACATACAGAAAAGCTAAACGAAAGCCATCATTAACACCTAAACAGAAAAAAACAAGGTTACAATGGGCTAAGGAAAAGCAATCGTGGACTGTGGATGACTGGATGAAAGTCATATTCAGTGATGAATCTCAAATCTGCATTGGGCAAGGTGATGATGCTGGAACTTTTGTTTGGTGCCGTTCCAATGAGATTTATAAAGATGACTGCCTGAAGAGAACATGTAAATTTCCACAGTCATTGATGATATGGGGCTGCATGTCAGGTAAAGGCACTGGGGAGATGGCTGTCATCAGTCAAGTCTACATTGATATTTTGGACACTTTTCTTATCCCATCAATTGAAAGGATGTTTGGGGATGATGAAATCATTTTTTAAGATGATAATGCATCTTGCCATAGAGCAAAAACTGTGAAAACATTCCTTGCAAAAAGACACATAGAGTCAATGTCATGGCCTGCAAATAGTCTGGATTTTAATCCAATTGAAAATCTTTGGTGGAAGTTGAAGAAAATGGTCCATGACAAGGCTCCAACCTGCAAAGCTGATCTGGCAACAGCAATCAGAGAAAGTTGGAGCCAGATTGATGAAGAGTACTGTTTGTCACTCATTAAGTCCATGCCTCAGAGACTGCAAGCTGTTATAAAAGCCAGAGGTGGTGCAACAAAATACTAGTGATGTGTTGGAGCTTTCTTTTGTTTTTCATGATTCCATAATTTTTTCCTCAGAATTGAGTGATTCCGTATTTTTTTTTTCCCCTCTGCTTGGTCTAAAAAAGTAACCGTTACTGACTGCCACAATTTTTTTTTTTTCCTGATTTCTTATAGTGTTTCTTAAAGCCAGAAAGTTGCCATTTGAAATGACTTTAGTTTTGTGTCATGTCTGTGATCTTCAGTTCAGAAGGCTCTGGGTTCAAATCCCACCCCCTGCCACATTCTCCATGTAATGTGGAGTTGCGTCAGGAAGGGCATCCGGCGTAAAACCTGTGCCAATTAAACATGCAGATCCACCTTGGATTTGCTGTGGCAACCCCGAGTGCAAACAAGGGAGCAGCCGAAGGGTCTTACTTATCATCACATTATTCCCTTTGATGTCTTTGGGTAAAGAGTGTCAGACTGAGATGTGCTGCTGTGGTCCGAAATGATGCATGCACAGTGAAGGCTGGACGGACCAATTTTTAGGGGAGACCATAGTGTATATATATATATATATATATATATATAAAAATCACTTCAAAAATGTTTAACATTTATTTAGTAACTTGAGTCAAAAGAGAAAACAATTTGGAGTCATTGCTGTGTGATGCAGCATTTTCCGCTTTTAATATTGTGTTTTTTCCTTTATTTTTTCTTGTTGGTATTTTGGAATGGAGAGGTAACTGTTGTCTATAAATCTGCTCAATTGAAAATCAACAAATATGATCAGTCACCACAATTAAATGTTTTTTTTTTTTAAATTGTTACAATTTTGTAACACTACTTAACCTACTTTAGTGCAACACGTAGCCTACCATAATGTAAAAACAATTTCAACATGCTCTCCTTAATACTAGGACTAGTAGACCCTAGGGACTAGTAGGAAGTTCCCCCAGGTCACAGGTTTGGTCGATCCCACTGCTGTTCCTCAGGAAGTTCTTCAGGTGTCAGATTTAACTTCTTTCCTGTTCCACTCGTGGATATATGGGCAGCAAAAACCGATCCATTTCAGCAACTTCAAATCGACTACACTCATTACAGTGCAATGACATCATGACATTGTCGAACGTGATGTTGTTGAACATCACGTTCACGCATGTGAAGAAATATGTGAACATGTCAAATATGATTACACTCATTTGTGTAAAATGATCAGTTCTGTTTATCAATGTTTATTTTCTTTTATGAGTGAATTATTATTTAATCACATAAATCTGAAAATGCCAGATTTGTGTCTTTTTGTGGAGAACTATTCTGAAAGAATGATGTCATAGAACCAGAATATGTAACTTATGTAGTTCGTTATAGTCTAGTGGCTTTGCCAGGAGAGCATATTGTGCACTTTTGGAAACAAGTATCAAATTTTGCATGAAGATAGATGATGAGTGGTGCCACCTATATGTAGCAAAGGTTTCTCTAGCATATATGACTAGCTCAAATGTTGTAACTTTGGATCTGATAAAGATTTTTTCATTCCAATTTTGGCCTTTAACTTCTGCTCTAGAAGTTGATCGTGACCCTCGCATCACGACTCTGTGCATCATGCCAAACCAGAGCCGTTAACCTTGAAGACTTTTTCATGAAAATTCAGTAAGGTAAATCTTATACAGTAGTGTTCAGAATAATAGTAGTGCAATGCGACCTAAAAGATTAATCCAGGTTTGAGTATATTTCTTATTGCTACATGGGAAACAAGGTACCAGTAGATTCTCACAAATCCAACAAGACCAAGCATTCATGATATGCACACTCTTAAGGCTATGAAATTGGGCTATTAGTAAAAAAAAAAGTAGAACAGTGGGTGTTCACAATAATAGCAGCATCTGCTGTTGACGCTACAAAATCAAAACTATTATGTTCAAACTGCTTTTTTATCAATCCTGTGAATCACTAAACTAGTATTTAGTTGTATAACCACAGTTTTTCATGATTTCTTCACATCTGCGAGGCATTAATTTTGTTTGTTTGGAACCAAGATTTTGCTCATTTACTAGTGTGCTTGGGGTCATTGTCTTGTTGAAACACCCATTTCAAGGGCATGACCTGTTCAAGTATTTTGACATATCCAAACTGATCCATGATACCTGGTATGCAATATATAGGCCCAACACCATAGTAGGAGAAAACATGCCCATATCATGATGCTTGCACCACCATGCTCTCACTGTCTTCACTGTGAACTGTGGCTTGAATTCCAGAGTTTGGGAGTCACCTCACAAACTGTCTGCGGCCCTTGGACCACAAAAAAAACAATTTTACTCTCATCAGTCCACAAAATATTCCTCCGTTTCTATTTAGGCCAGTTGATGTGTTCTTGGCAAATTGTGACCTCTTCTGCACGTGTTTTATTTAACAGAGGGACTTTGCAGGGATTCTTGCAAATAAATTAGCTTCACCACAGGCGTCTTCTAACTGTCACAGCACTTACAGGTAACTCCAGACTGTCTCTGATCATCCTGGAGCTGATCAGTGGTGAGCCTTTGCCATTCTGGTTATTCTTCTACCATTTTGATGGTTGTTTTCCATTTTCTTCACGCGTCTGTTTTTTTTTTTTTGTCCATTTTAAAGCATTGGAGATCATTGTAGATGAACAGCGTATAATTTTTTGCACCTGCGTATAAGTTTTTAATCAAACTACACTGTTCTTCTGAACAATGTCTTGAACGTCCCATTTTCCTCAGGCTTTCAAAGAGAAAAGCATGTTTCAACAGGTGCTGGCTTCATCCTTAAACAGGGGACACCTGATTCACACCTGTTTGTTCCACAAAATTGACAGACTCACTGACTGAATGCCACCCTACTATTATTGTGAACACCCCCTTTACTACTATTATTCTGAACACTACTGTATATTATATTCCAATTCTAAGGTGGAACTATGCCAGTATACAAAGGTATATCTAAATATCTAAAAAAAAAGGAAGAGTAAAATAGGAGAGTAGAAAAGAGCAGAGTAGAGCCACTTAGGTGCCTGGTCTTGAGAACCAGGGATGGTAGGTCGTGTATGAAAACCATCCCTATCCACCAAGTTTGTCAGATCATGGAAATTGCGCACAGGCACTAAGTCAGACCTTGTACCGTGTTTGGAAGATCTTAGAAGCATTGTGTCTAATTCTCCAACAGTGGATGCAGTAATCTTGGATGGTGCAGCTGCAGTGCACTTACTGGAGCTAAGAATAGCCAAAACCTTCGGTGAATATGCCTCCACAGTCTTAGTACCAAACATTAACAGACAATTAGATACTTGAGCATTGATGTGATATGGGATTCCTACATACCTGAAAGCTTGAAAGCATTTACCAGGAAAAAGAGAGGAAAGGGAACCAGAAGGAGAGTTTGTCAAACATCCAAAATCCCTAATAACCACAAGAAATTTCTCTGCGTACGTGAAAACAAAGCAGAGCTGTTCAGTTTGTTGACACATGCTGTTGTAGATAGTCCAGAGACAGAAGTAGTGTACACCACTGATGGGAAAAAATGTCCCTGTGTACTCAACCAGCTGACTGTGAATACCGAGGCCCATGCAGTCACAAGAGGCAGAACAAGGCTCATATTTCATGCAGCTGATGCAGCCAAAGAAGGGTAGCCAGAAAATCTTAACAAGAACAGTGGATACAGACATGGTGGTCCTTACAGTGGCATACTTTGAAAGGATTGGTGTTCAGGAGTTGTGGGTAGCCTTTGGGACCAGGAAGCCCTTCCGCCTTTTCCTAGTCCATGACATTGCAATGGCAATGTGATCACCACGATTCAAACTGCTACCAGGATTCCACATGTTCACAGGAAGCAATACAGTGTCTGCCTTTGCTGCACTTTGGAGAGTGTATCCAAAGGTGACTGGTGCATTCAATGAATTGTCAGAGAACATCAACACAATTAGTGAAGAAACTCTCACTCTGTTGGAAAGATTTGTCATTCTTTTATATGACAGGACAAATCAACATATGGATATTGGCAAAGCTAGGAAGGACGTTTACACAAGGAAAGGTAGATTTAGGCATGACAACCTTCCTCTGACAAAAGGAGCTCTCAAAGAGCACAGCAAAAGGGCAGCATACCAAAGCGGTCATATGTCTCCACAGATGACACTTGCCGATCCAGTGGGGACGGTCCAGAACTAATAATGGATGGGAGCCACACTGTTCATTATCACATATTACAACAACAATCTGCCCTATACTCATAAGCCAGCACTCATGAGATACAAGAAAAAATACAGCTGATAAATCATACACTTGTCCTATCAAGTCCCCTGGACCCCCAGGGGACTTTGAACCTTTGGGGCTCGTGTTGCGCGGCTCCACCGCACAATATATCCAACGCCAAAAAGGTTTCAGTCAAAAAAATTTTTTCTCACCAGCACCCATGTGTGCTTAATTTATTTCACCGAATATGTTTGTTATAAAATAAAAAGGAAATGACATTTCTACCTTTACAAAAATATATTATTGTGTGTTAGTATGAAGCACAAACAAACAAACTGACAAAATACAAGGTTATTTCTTTAACATTCAACTTTAAATGATAATGCTAAATATCAATGTCACACAAAATTGATGAAAAATGTTTTATTTATGGGGTAAATTTCGTGCATATCTCTGGAACCGTGCAGAATCTTTCCATGAAATTTTCAGTACCTGTCAAAGAGACTATAGGCAACTCACAGATAAATCTGGATGGTGTTAAATAAAATAATGGCTTGTTCATGACAAATGCAATGCAACTCAGCAGTTAGGCTTCATTATTTTTGAACTAGGCCTTAAGTTTCACTTCCATCACGCATGTGCAAGTTTTAGATACGGATAGGGCTCCCCTATCTGTGACAGCCAGTAACATGTAGACTAAACCACACCCACTGTAATGCTCACATGGTATAAAAGTCCTGTGCAAGGCATCTTCTGGGTCCTTCACAAAATGGTCGCCATCAGTGAGGACCCAGGCCTGGTTTTCAATGTGACCTTCAATAAATTCAAAATGAGGAATATATCGATGTGGTTCCTTGTAAGGGGCAGTAAGTTACATAAAGAACAGGGGGAAATTACACTAGTGAGACCATTAGCCACACTGCTGATGCTCCTGCTGAGATAGCGACTAGCAACTTTGCTTATTAGTTGTATTATTAGGCTGTCGTAATCTGTAGGGAATTCCGTTCCTGTCACCTTCATTGCGTCAGAGTTTCTGTTAGCAGGATTATGTCAAAACTACTGCACAGATTTTGATGAAATTTTCACCACAGAGAGATATTAGGCCATGGAAGACTCCATTAAATTTTGGAGGTGATCCGGATCCAGATTGTGGATCAAGATTTCACTTGATATAGGCTTTGAAGGATTACATCAACACTACTTCACAGATTGTCACCAAATTTGGAATACAGATAGATATTATCCCATGAAAGACTCCATTAAATTTTGGAGTGGATCAGGATCAAGGTCCCGATTCTGGATCATTTCTTATATTTTCACCATTTTGAGGATCATCTCAAATGTGCTTGATGGATCTTGACAAACTTTAAATCACATGTGGCTACTGTACAAAGGAAGACCCTGGTAGTGTTGGATGTTGGGAGTGATCTGGTGTCGCCGACCGAACGATCCCCTCTAAAAATCGGTCCGCCCTGCCTTCACTGCGCATGCGTCATTTCGGAACTCAGCAGCGTCATTTCTGAGCATCACCAGTGATTCACTGATTATCACCTTGTTTCTGCTTCAAACTGCACTCCAGTCATCATCTATCTCAGCGACAGATATCTGAAGCTTTTGTACAACAATCATTTCCACATAAATTCAGCATAATTTCATAATAAAAGACGGAGGAAGCGATCAGAACGCCACAGCTGCAGCTGTGCCTACGTCATTTCAGAACGTAGGTAACGACTCACTGATTATCACCTCATTTCTGCTTAAAACTGACTTTAGAATGATTTAAGAGGTTTTAACTTGTCATCTGATGGTTAGTAATCACATTAATCCCTTTGACTGCTTTGGGTGTAGAGTCGGTCTCAGAAGTGTGCTGTGGTCCCAAATGACGCATGCATAGTGAAGGCAGGGGGGACCGTTCGGACAGCGACACCGGCTCAATACACAGGTTCTGCAGCAGAAGGATACAACATCACAAATATCAGGTTGCAACATCTTGATCAGTCGAACCATTCTGGATCATATGTAATTATTCCATTGTGCTGTGGAATCCGGATCCAGGTAAAGTCCGGCTCACGATGCGAATCACATATCATTTATTTTGAGTCCTCCTTAACCCTTAGTGTCAGAAATCTCTGATTGCTCTTGTTCAACATGTTTTTTTTCAATAGAACAAAACACATACTATCACAAAATAGTGTGAATCAGTGACCAAAAAAGCATGGTAGGTGCACTTTACGTTAAGAGTAGATGGGCTGGCAGTTAAGGGCTAGAGGGAGAGCTGACTGTGACTTCCAACAGTCTGGTGATGATGTCAGAGTGTGTTGGGTGAAAGGTCAAACCGTCCACCTCCATGGCCAGGTGACCCGTTTTCCCACTTCGTATTCCAAAATTCACCAGCGTGGAAAGAAAAGACTCCTCCTGAAGGTTAAACATATACCTTATTACTTCATATGATTCAGAAGACAAATACAAAGAATACAAACACTGCATTCTTTACCCAATTTACTTCAGCACGGCAACATTCACTAATGACTTTGTATCCATCATGACTAACTATAGTCAAATCAAATCAAATCAATTTTATTTATATAGCGCCAAATCACAACAAACAGTTGCCCCAAGGCGCTTTATATTGTAAGGCAAGGCCATACAATAATTACGTAAAAACCCAACGGTCAAAACGACCCCCTGTGAGCAAGCACTTGGCAACAGTGGGAAGGAAAAACTCCCTTTTAACAGGAAGAAACCTCCAGCAGAACCAGGCTCAGGGAGGGGCAGTCTTCTGCTGGGACTGGTTGGGGCTGAGGGAGAGAACCAGGAAAAAGACATGCTGTGGAGGGGAGCAGAGATCAATCACTAATGATTAAATGCAGAGTGGTGCATACAGAGCAAAAAGAGAAAGAAACACTCAGTGCATCATGGGAACCCCCCAGGCACAGTCTAAGTCTATAGCGACATAACTAAGGATGGTTCAGGGTCACCTGATCCAGCCCTAACTATCAGCTTTAGCAAAAGGAAAGTTGTAAAGCTCTAATCTAAAAGTAGAGAGGGTGTCTGTCTCCCTGAGCTGAATGGGAGCATTGGTTCCACAGGAGAGGAGCCTGAAGCTGAAGGCTCTGCCTCCCATTCTACTCTTAAAAACCCTAGGAACTACAAGTAAGCCTGCAGTCTGAGAGTGAAGCGCTATTAGGGTGATATGGTACTATGAGATGGGACCTGATTATTCCAAAACCTTATAAGTAAGAAGAAGAATTTAAATTCTATTCTAGAATTAACAGGAAGCCAATGAAGAGAGGCCAATATGGGTGAGATATGCTCTCTCCCTTCTAGTCCCTGTCATTACTCTAGCTGCAGCATTTTGAATTAACTGAAGGCTTTTCAGGGAACTTTTAGGACAACCTGATAATAATGAATTACAATAGTCCAGCCTAGAGGAAATAATGCATGAATTAGTTTTTCAGCATCACTCTGAGACAAGACCTTTCTAATTTTAGAGATATTGCGCAATGCAAAAAGCAGTCCTACATATTTGTTTAATATGCGCATTGAATGACATATCCTGATCAAAAATGACTCCAAGATTTCTCACAGTATTACTAGAGGTCAGGGTAATGCCATCCAGAGTAAGGATCTGGTTAGACACCATGTTTCTAAGATTTGTGGAGCCAAGTACAATAACTTCAGTTTTATCTGAGTTTAAAAGCAGGAAATTAGAGGTCATCCATGTCTTTATGTATGTAAGACAATCCTGCAGTTTAGCTAATTGGTGTATGTCCTCTGGCTTCATGGATAGATAAAGCTGAGTATCATCTGCGTAACAATGAAAATTTAAGCAATGCCGTCTAATAATACTGCCTAAGGGAACATGTATAAAGTGAATAAAATTGGTCCTAGCACAGAACCTTGTGGAACTCCATAATTAACCTTAGTCTGTGAAGAAGATTCCCCATTTACATGAACAAATTGTAATCTATTAGATAAATATGATTCAAACCACCGCCAGCGCAGTGCCTTTAATACCTATGGCATGCTCTAATCTCTGTAATAAAATTTTATGGTCAACAGTATCAAAAGCAGCACTGAGGTCTAACAGAACAAGCACAGAGATGATTCCACTGTCTGAGGCCATAAGAAGATCATTTGTAACCTTCACTAATGCTGTTTCTGTACTATGATGAATTCTAAAACCTGACTGAAACTCTTCAAATAGACCATTCCACTCCCATTCCACATAATAATGTGCAAAAGGAAATTTGAACTTCTTCCTTAGTCGGCCAACAGAAAATGCAATTTGAAAGGTTGAAACATTTTATTCTGAAACGAAATAAATAAATAAAAATAAAAGTTTTTTAAAGCCTGATTTCACTGAAGAAACAAATATTTAGAAGCATTTTCAGAAAACAGTGGCAGCGCCTCACTGCAAGATTCCTCATGATGCGGCTGTTTTCATGCTGGTATTTCTTCCCACTTAAATGGTGAAGTGCACTCTGACATAACGTTAGACCTTACACCCTTGTGATGTGCCTTGACCAACAATGTGCTAACGTGTGTTGTGTGATTTGGCACTATATAAATTAAATGAATTAAAGTTTGAACCTTCTACATAGGCTTTGCTCATGAATCATGGTCAGAGGGCAAACACAAAATAGTTCCTGTTCTGCCTTCATGGAAACCTTATGTGTGCAGTATGATCACTGATAAATCCATAATTGCAGAATTTATGCTGGTGGGTCAGGTTTTAAATTAACTTCAGTCTCTTTATTAATCCCTTTTTGTCAAGGTTGGCTCATTACTCACATCACTTACATTTATCAGTATTTACATCTTATGGAGACACTTAACGGATCTGGAGATCTCTTTCTGTGTGTGTGTGTGTGTGTGTGTGTGTGTGTGTGTGTGTGTGTGTGTGTGTGTGTGTGGGTGTGTGTGTGTGTGTGAGAGAGAAGGGAGAGGGAGAGAGAGAGAGAGAGAGAGAGAGAGAGAGACACCGACCTTCTCCACAGATGGAAGGTTAGCTGTCCAATCCTGGAGCTGGTCTGGGGACACTGTGCTTTCCAGTCCTAGTCCTTTCCTGAGATAATGTTGATGTGTGGGGCAGTTATAAAGCAGGTACAGCCCACACGCTACGGCATATCCACCCCAGTTAGAGACCCCTGCAGGTGTTGGGAGCGGGCGGGGGGGGGATGATTTATAATAAAGATTAAAGAACAAACCGACAACCTATGTGACAGGAACTCTCAAAACCCACTGGATCCACCTGCATTTCGTCTGTGGTCTACAGCATAAAGGCCGTTTTTGCTTCTACTACTCCATGACGACGCAATCGTTTAGATGCAGTCATGAACCTTTCAAAGTTGTCCGTCAGGGTTAAGGCGTTGGTGGGTGTCACAATGCAATTCACCACCAGAACAGTAGGGGGTGAAATGTTTTTAGTGACGACTGGCCTACTATACCCCATGATGGCTGTGGCCATGAAAGTCGTTGATTGTGAAACCGGAAAACTTAGACCCCGGAAATGATGTAGTTAGAGGAACTTGTCTTGATGGGCAGTTACAATTTTTGGGAGGTGCATGTCAGGCTATGGAGAGGGGCTTGGAGGGGATCTGCAATGACACAGAAGGCTCTTGGTGGCTACAGAGTTGCAGATATGGAGTAACAAAAATTGGGCTTAAGAGATTGGGGTGACAGAGGAAACAACCACCATTGTAGTCAATGCTTGCTAACTCACCAGCTGTGTGTGAGGAGAGCTGTACGCACAAGGCCCGGTTTCATAAAGTAGTCTAATCTTGTTTACTTGAATAAACTCACTTAGTTGACTCATTTTTTGACGTTAGTCATTGCACAAAGCGCTTAGTCGGCTAAAGCTTCACGTCACCTGACTAACGTTTTTAGCCTGGTACAGAGGAGGCTAATCTTATTTCAGTCGACAAAACTTTAGTGTCTTACAGTAGTGTTCAGAATAATAGTAGTGCTATGTGACTAAAAAGATAATCCAGGTTTTGAGTATATTTCTTATTGTTACATGGAAACAGGTACCAGTAGATTCAGTAGATTCTCACAAACTCCAACAAGACCAAGCCATTCATGATATGCACACTCTTAAGGCTATGAAATTGGGCTATTAGTAAAAAAAAAAAAGTAGAAAAGGGGGTGTTCACAATAATAGTAGTGTGGCATTCAGTCAGTGAGTTCGTCAATTTTGTGGAACAAACAGCTGTGAATCAGGTGTCCCCTATTTAAGGATGAAGCCAGCACCTGTTGAACATGCTTTTCTCTTTGAAAGCCTGAGGAAAATGGGACGTTCAAGACATTGTTCAGAAGAACAGCGTAGTTTGATTAAAAAGTTGATTGGAGAGGGGAAAACTTATACGCAGGGGCAAAACTTATAGGCTGTTCATCTATGTGCAGAAGAGGTTACAATTTGCCAAAGAACACGTCAACTGGCCTAAAGAGAAATGGAGGAATATTTTGTGGACTGATGAGAGTAAAATTGTTCTTTTTGGGTCCAAGAGCTGCAGACAGTTTGTGAGACGACCCCCAAAATCTGAATTCAAGCCACAGTTCACAGTGAAGACAGTGAAGCATGGTAGTGCAAGCATAATGATATGGGCATGTTTCTCCTACTATGGTGTTGGGCCTATATATCGCATACCAGGTATCATGGATCAGTTTGGATATGCAAAATACTTGAAGAGGTCATGTTTCCTTATGCTAAAGAGGACATGCCCTTGAAATGGGTTTTTCAACAAGACAATGACCCCAAGCACACTAAAAAACAAGAAAATCTTGGTTTCAAACCCATCAAAATTAATGTTTTGGAGTGGCCTGCCCAATCCCCGGACCTAAATCCAATTGAGAACTTGTGGGGTGACATCAAAAAGCTGTTTCTGAAGCAAAACCAAGAAATGTGAATGAATTGTGGAATGTTGTTAAAGAATCTTTGAGTGGAATAACAGCTGAAAGGTGACACAAGTTGGTTGACTCCATGCCTCGCAGATGTGAAGAAATCATGAAGAACTGTGGTTATACAACTAAATACTAGTTTAGTGATTCACAGGATTGATAAAAAAGCAGTTTGAACATAATAGTTTTGAGTTTTGTAGCGTCAACAGCAGATGCTACTATTATTGTGAAACACCCCCCTTTTTCTACTTTTTTTTTACTAATAGCCCAATTCATAGCCTTAAGAGTGTGCATATCATGAATGCTTGGTCTTGCTGGATTTGTGAGAATCTACTGAATCTACTGGTACCTTGTTTCCCATGTAACAATAAGGAATATACTCAAAACCTGGATTAATCTTTTTAGTCACATAGCACTACTATTATTCTGAACACTACTGTACCTCAAAAAATGGTGGCTATCATGTACCAACACTTAATGGTACACTCAAGAGCAGCCCTATGTCACTTGGATTCTTTCAAAAGGAGAGCTTCCTCTACTTTTGTCCATGGTTGCAGCAGACGACGACTGTCATGATCTGTTTGTAACAGTTCTCAGACAAGCCACCAGGTGTCGCTGTTATGCTGAGCAACATTGTGTGCACCAAAAAGGGCTTAATGGAAGTGTAGAAGAAGAAACTGAGAGTGAACTTCGCTGTCTGGGGTTTTGTTTGTGGGTTGTTGGGGGAAAAAAAAGTTAAAACTTCTTGGATTTGATTGCATTGTTGATGTTTCAAAGTCAATAACTAAGACATTGAAAGACAGAAGTCCTCGATGTTTGTCTACTCCCGAGTGCTTTTCTAGTGTGAAACACAGGCCAGTAGTGCTTTCTCCTACCAACAACATCCAAAATAACCGATAGGTGGAAAAGAACCTCACCGGGTCTTCTGTCAAATTTACTGGTGGTTTGCAAACTGACACATGGTGCATCCTCAACACAACTGTTTGAGTGTAGAGCATTAATAGAGTCCGAACGTTCTCACCGGACCATTATACACTGAAATCTTTTCAAGGAATGAAATAAATAACGGTATTACCGGTTACCATTATTTTAAATAAATGGTTCTGTTCCAGAACATAAAAAATATAAAGTTTCTGGTTAATTTTCATCCACGAACCAGTTATCAAGCCTGACGTTATCCCACCTTTGCATGTCGGAAAATAGTTCAATGTGCAGTAGCTGAGCAATTCCTTCTACCACATACAGGAAAAACTTGACCCACAATACGTTGTTGATATAAGTTTTACCAGCAGTAATGGCATAGTCAGCTGGAAATCACAGGCTATCAGGCTTCATTGGGCATCAAGCTCTTCACCTTTTCCTTAAGGTTACCAATCCCAGCTCATTACCACCATCTCCCACTCCTACAGACCACACAGACAATGTCAGCTAAACCATGCCAAGGGAACAATGAAGGGAGCAACAATGGTAAAGTTTATGCACATCTATGCACGTCATGATTCATGTTTGGTCACCTTCCTGTGCTGTTTTGCTCTCACGTGTCTGTTCCATGTGCTTTTCATCGCCTTTCTGTTCTGTACGCTTATTTCTGTGTTTAGTGACTCAAACAATACATAGCCAGGGCACTATATGCCAATGTTCTCCAGTTGTTTCTCTGTGTATGACTTCCTGTTACCGACCCATGCAACCTTCGGGTACTTTTTGAGCCTCGTGTGCAGATCTCCATAATGCTGGCTGGTAGGACTGTGTATTGACCTCTGCCTATTTATCAGCTTAACCTGCCTGCTGTTTCCCACAGGGACACTTGCTTGCTTCACAGAGATTTTTGTGAATCTCTTTTGTGTTAGTCATTTCATGTCATAATAGAATGGCATAAAAATCAGTTTTCATGGGGGTTTTTTCCACAGTCTACATAATTAATTTGGAACCACTCAATGCATATTACTGAATATTGAATTAAAGAGAAGTGAAGTAGATTGCATGGTTCCACTAATTTTTGCAAACCACCACATACAGTATAAGCTTTACATCCCCTAAGCCCCTTGGCTGGCTTCACCTCACTTTGGAAATTTCTATCCATGCCATTAATTATTTTTCTATAAGTGGCACCGGATGACAAGCAAGAAGGAAAATACTGTTCCCTTGGTGGAAGTATATAATACTCAAACTGGCAGTGGCTATCCAAATTACAGCATTTCATTTCACAAAATTCTGGCCCCAATGAAGTACAAACCACTGTTAAAACAGATCCATACGATTTCAAAAACAATACTGGACAGTACAAGTACACTCACTTTATATAATTGTTCATTTATTACTGGTAATAAAAGGCCATGGAAAGTGAGGTCTAGCTGTCTGTGTTTGGGTTTTGGATGAACTATTCTTTTGAAGAGGAAGTTCCTCAGCCTGTCTGCACTGATATCAAAAGATGATAGAGTTTTGTCTGCACTTGAAAGAATTATTCTGCTTTGAGTTTTTGTCTGCCTTGAAAGAATTATCTTGCTTTGAGTTTTGTCTGCACTGGAAAGAAGTACCTGAGTTATTCTGCACTGATATTGCACCGATACCAAGAGACAATATTTGAGTTTTCATCTGCACTTACTTATTTACTTGAGGTATTCTGCACTGAGATTAAGGGAAAGAGTTTTTCTGCACCCGCTCAAATAAGATTCATAAGTTACTCCGCACTTCTAAGAGATAGAATCTTGAAGTTGTCCCTGCACTGATATTAAAGAAAATATCTGAGTTTATATGCATAAGAAGTAACCTGAGTTTTGTCAGCACTGATACTAAGACAATTCTGGAGTTCCTGTTTGCACCTGAGTTTGGTCTGAGTTGCCTGAGTTGTTGACTGCACCTTAAGTAAAAGAAGCCCTAAGTTCCTCTGCACTCCTGACCAAGAACGCAGCCTTGACGTTTGTCTGCACTGTAATCTGTATTTACACTGGTGTCAAATAAACTGTCTTTTTCTCCATCCTGTTGTCCTGGCTGCTCTGCATGTGTGGGTTACTGTCTGACTCTGTTCCTGGCTCCACCACTGAACCATGACAGTCTGGTCTACTTTGACCTATCACTGACAAAAGTTAATATACATAATCCATTTGATTTAATGGCTCACTCATTTTGCTCACATATCTGGATCATTTGTTTGTGTGCAGTTGAGCACATGCTTGGCAGTATGCTGGTGTGTGTGAGTGAGTGAGAGTCAGAGGGAATAGGTGAATGTGAGGCACCATTGTAAAAGTACTTTGGATGTCTGCTTCCAGTGGAAAAGTGGTGATCATAAATTCACTCCATTTATCATTTAAAGTGTTCTTATAAGACTCACTAGAGTTTAAAGGCAATGGATAACACAAATCCACTTTTTGTGTACTGTTATTTATACATCTGCCTAGAAGCCACACTAGCTAGTTATCTTAATATGTAGCTGACTTAGAAATAAGCATTCTGTTAATAAATGCTCACTGGATAATGCAAAATTGTGACCAAGTGAATGATTACAGACAGAGGAAATAAAATATGCAATGTCAATCCCTGACGTGACTCGAACAATAATCAAAACACGGCAAGAAAAAATCAATATTAATAAAATAAAGCAATAGAATGTGTGTATTTGTAGCTCAACCTTGCTAACACATACGTGAGGTGAGTCAGTGTCACTGACCGGTTGTGGTGATTCCAGGGATATCCAAAGCAGCAATAAACACGTCATCAATGGGATCCACCAGATGTTTCACATTTACCGCCCTCATGTTGTAGTAATTTCCATCTTCTGCCTGTCCACTGCGCTCTATCGCCACAAGGTGGTCATACCTGTTATTAAACCTCCCAATAACAGTACTGTCAGCTGCTTTAGATGAACTAAAGGACAAATGCTCTTTTTTATGAACTTAATCAAATTAAATTATTTAAATATGAATTTATATGTTTACACCTCGACTAAAAACTTAGTTTTCCTCATTTAGACACAAAATGGAATATTTTGTCAAGCAATGTGTGTTAAGTTAGTAAGTCTACTTTATTTTCATATAATGTTGTTTCAAAAATAATAGTTACAATACGTTAATTTTATTTCAGTGAATTTTCATTATGTCAGATTTTCATTGGGTCAATGCACATGCACCAAGACGAATGGCTCTTTAAGATTCCAACAAATGAAGGAATGACTTTCAAAAGCTTCTGTATGATTGACTGGCATGATTTGGGGTTAACTAGGAAATCTTTGGCTGTATGTAAACACTTACCCTGTGTAAAGAGTGTCTTCTTACATTTAAGAGCAAGAAAAAAAGTCCAAAGACTTAAATGTGGTCTAAATGAAACTTGAAACAATAACGCAGCTGCCAACAACTATTTTCTCTGGAAAATTCGCGAAAAAGCAGGAAACCAATGGAATGTTGGCAGATGTTGTTATTACAGTGCCCCTGTGAGACAGCAAATTAGAACATTTTGACCAAAAACTGCAAAACTGAATGTGCAATCACTGTCCATCAAACGGACAGAAACAAAGACTCCAACAAATAACACAAAATGAATCAATCGTTGAAGTTGGAGAGCAGTTATTTGTATCCTGTTACCTCTTTTCACACAGAATGGTGTGATATTTGTTCATTCTGTGTTGTGAGATTAATACCCGGTCACTCAATCGGTGATTGAACCGATTGATTAATTGGGATTGAGAATAGGACAAAACTTCATCACAATCTGCCCATCAGTGTTTTACAGATAATCAGACTGAGCTCAGCTGGGGTCATTAATAGAATAACCTATCAATTCAGACCACAATAAAAAAAAAATTGTTACATTTAAAAGCAATTTGTCACCCTAATTTGAACATTCTGGTGCATTTTTTTAATAAAGTTTAGTAACAAGTCTTCTAATCAGCTCTAGTTTACTGAGGTAATGTGTCGTCTGTTTGATGCGTGCCAGCTAACCGAGGTTTTCTGGGATCTCCGTTGTGGCACAGGAAGTGCAGAGCAGCGTTTGGACCGCTGTCTTCAAAGGTAACCAGTGGGATTTCAGTTTTTAGCACACCTGAAGGTGCGATGAGAGAGGGATTATAAAATGAGCTTTTTCTCTTTGACGGTAACAACAATTTACATAACGAACTAGAGTTATGGTCACTGAAGACATGATGACGCATACTGTTTCCCACCTGTCTTCACAGCTTCCTCGATAAGAGCCCGATTCATCTCCAGCGCCCGCTTGTCAGTAATTATTGTCACCTGTTTCCCAAGCGACAGCAACATGGTTGCCATGGCAATGGCTCCAGGCGGGCCATCTGTCTCATCAGGAGGGCTTAAAGGAAATAGAGATCATCACAACTCCTTAGGTCTCTGAAAAACCATTAACATTATAACAGGATATATTTTACATGCGTGACCAGTCCATGAATGGACGTGGAGATGTCCTCCGCGAGGAGTTATACTGGATGTGTGGACATGTCCAGTCGCTGGCGATTGGTCTGTGAGCAGGAGTTAATGGATTTTATTTAACACAATCAACTTGAGGTGAGAGCACCGAGGAGCTGCAGCCAGGCTGTAATGAGCATTTTTTTCTTTTAATTGTTCACATGTGCTCTTTGAGCGGTCTAGTTTTACTGCACTGTGTTACGGTATAAAAGGTTCAGCAACAATACTGTGTGATTTATAGCTCAGCAACAATGGAGCACAGCAGGAATGATAAATTGCCATCGGGTAGCGTGGTATTGTGTGGGTGTGGCATCCAGTCACGTTTAAGTACCGTTATGTTGCCTTAACCTGCGTGAAAACTACTTCTTTTCTGTATCCAGTGCTCTACGCCGAAAATCCGCAGAAAAAATTAAGCATGTTTAAAAAATTAAACATGTTTAATTTTGCTGCGTCCATTTAGCGTTGTCCTTTGCGTCCCTCAGAGTACTGTGGTGTTAGGCTGCATAAACGTGGCGTCGTCAGGATGCCGGATGATGCAACTCTATGTTGGCCGGTGTGAAAGGGCTTAAGGGAGACACCAGCCACCCTCCTAAGGAAACCCATTTTGGCCGCTTGTACCTGTGATCTAGTTCTTTTGGTCATGACCCAACCCTCATGACCATAGGTGAGAGTGAGAACAAAGACTGACCAGTAGATCGAGAGCTTCGCCTTTTGGCTCAGCTCCCTTTTCTTCACAACAGTACGGTTAAGCAAACGCAACATCACCGCTGCTGCACTGATTCTTAGGTCAATCTCAAGCTCCATTGTCCCTTCACTTGTAAACAAGTGAAGTACCCTGAGGTACTTGAGCTCCTTCACTTAGGGCAAGACCTCATTCCCTACCCAGAGTAGGCAATCCATCGGTTTCCTGCTGAGAACCATTGTCTCAGATATAGATGTGCTGATCCTCATCCCAGCCACTTCACACTCGGCTGCGAACCGATCCAGTGAGTGCTGGAGGTCAGGATTGGTAACAAGGCGCAGCCCTGGCGGAGGCTAGCCCCCACCGGAAACAAGTCCAACTTACTGCCGAGCACCTGAACACAGCTCTCACTTTGTGAGTACAGAGATTGGACGGCCCTGAGAAGGGACCCCCTCATTCTCCTGCAGCATTTCCCACAGTATCTCCCAGGGTACCCGATTATACGTCTTCTCCAAGTCCACAAAATACATGTAGACTGGATGGGCATACTCCCAAGCCCCCTCCAGGATCCTTGTGAGAGTGAAGAGCTGGTTTGTTGCTCCACAACCAGGACAGAACCTGCATTGTTCCTCTTCAATCAGAGATTCGACTATCGGCTGAACCCTCCTTTCCAGCACCCTGGAGTAGACTTTACCAGGGAGGCTGAGTAGTGTGATGCCCCTGTAGCTGGCACACACTCTCTGGTCCCCTTTTTAAAATATAGGGACCACCACCCCAGTTTGCCACTCCTTAGGCACTGTCCCAGACCACAACGCAATGTTGAAGAGACATCTCATCCAAGACAGTCCCTTCACACCCAGAGCCAGGGACACAGGCAATGTATTCAAATTATCAAGATTAAATCATCACTTTTACAGCCAGTTTTCTTGAAACAAGTCAGGGGATGAACACATGAACAATTTCAAGTCTCAGAATATGTTGTGGACTTCATTCACATCAATCAATAAGAAATACAAACGCTATGGTGCTGTGTGGTAAGTCTGTGTCAAGCAGGCAGTTCACAAAAACTGAGTGACCATGCTGAAAGGAGGCGAGTGAAGGAAGACAGCAAGACCCCCAAGACAGCTCTGAAAGAATTATAGGCTTCTGTGGCAGTAGAAACTGGGAATGGTGAAACATTTGTCTGTTCCTTCCCCATTCACAGCTTCATGTTGGTGTGGAATAGAAGTGGATTGCAAAACAGGAAAAAGATCAAATCTAGGCTCAATTTTCTCATGTACCTTCTAGAAAGTGGCAACTGAAAGCTCACGTTCTCTTGCAGAAAATCCTGATCTATCACCAGTTACACAGCTTCGTGATGACGCGGTCTTCATCTTGAAGCTGTGTAATTGGTGATGCAACAGGCAAATGTTGCAGTTTATCAAATCACAACCGCAGAAGCCTATAACTGCAGCAGAGCTGTCTAGGTGTCTTTGTGGCTTCCCTCACTCGTCTCTTTCCAGCATGGTCAATCCATTTTTGAGAAATGTCTACTTGATACAGATTTAACAGACAGTACCAGACTGTATTTCTCAATGCATGATGTCAATAACGCCCACTTGGAAATGTTCATGTATCCAGCCTCTGACTTGTCTCAAGAAAACTGACTGTAAAAGTGATGATTTAATCCTTATATTTAGATTAAATTGATCCTGCCTCCACTTTCTTTGGAATGTGCTGCAGGCTTTAAATGCAGAAATAGGTGTAAATTAACAAATTAAGTTAACCACACAAACCAAGAAAGTCAAAGTAAATGTAAGAATAGCTGTACTTTTTTTTTATTTTCTATATTGTTCCATCTTTTTGTGATCTGGGGTTGTAATAAATTTGGGGAGCAATTACATTATGCAAGGATTGAAATGCCTCTTTTCTATAAGTATCTTATGTTAACTCAGACTGTCTTTTTTCTGAAAACATCTGAGAGTTGAGTGTGAAACATTACAACAACAGAGCACATCAGTAAGAAGGCCAAAAAATATTTTTCATGGCACTGCACATGAAAATGTGCAATTACACTGGAGCGTGCAGTGTTTTGGATGTGAGTATCCAGAATGCTCACATACCTGTGCATGTAATGTGTGGGAAATCCTGTCGTTATGGCAACAGAGGAAGAGTGTGATAGAGCCAGACAGGAGCGCAGCAGCTGATCTTTAACATACAAAGCTTTGATCCCTCGTTCACCTGGTGATACAAAGAGGAGATCTGAAATCCCGCCACATCAGATTGGCACTGCCATCCACATGAGGTTACACTGCTTAATCCTTATGCATCCTATATTCTTAATGTACTGATTTGAGATTTTCTGCAATTTATTCTGGGTTTTATATTGGCCAACAAGAAGCGGTGGCTGTGGTGTCCACCAGGCCGAGGCATTGGAAAGGAAAGAAAGTAACAAACAAGCTCATTTCAACCCACTGGTAATTTCAACCACACCTGCTCCGAATTTCCATCATGCATGTAATGATAAGATTACTCCCTGCAACAAGTTCAGACTTATCTCTATCTTTGGCTGCTCGGTCTAGAAAGGCCATACATAAAGAGTTAAGGTTGTTAGATGTTACAGGTTTTCCTTCTTGTGTGACTGCAGAGGCCAATCCGTGAGTGACAGCCCTTGTTGCAGCGTGGGCAGATAAAGTCTGATGCAGAAGGGTTGTTAGCAGTGGCAGCAGACGTCTTTACATTTCTTTTGTCTTCTGTGTTTGTGGCTCTTTCAGAGTCGGTGAGTGAAGTGCCCACTCAGATTGACTGCCACCAGGCAGAGCGGTCCACGGCTAGTGTTTCCCAGCTTGTCAATGAAATATAGCAAGATTTCAGGACCATTTGCAGGCGTCTTTGAAACTCAGCAGGGGGTGTCCTTGGGCCAGTTGTCCAAACAGAATACATTTTGGCATCCTTCCATCTTCCATGTGGCAAATGTGGCCCAGCTAGCATAAGCATCGCTGACTGAGCAGAGAGAATAAACTGGATATTTTGACACGTTGCAGCAGTGCACCATGAGCACTGCAGTTACTTAATTCCCATGATGCGTTTGAGGCATGTCAGGTGGAAGGAACTGAGCTGATGTTCTTCCTTCATGTAAGTTGGCCATGCTTCATGTCTGGATCTTGGTGTTTTCTGATCACGCTTTGTTCTCCCACACTTGCACTCGACCGAGATGGACGCACTTTTCTCTTCTCCCTCCCTCCTTATCTTTCCTGCTTCTGTGGCGTGTTGTCTGTGAGGCTGCAGCTTTGCTCTTCTGGAAACGACAAAATGGATCTGTTAAAATTGTCTCTGAACGCAATTGACACTATTTTTTCTACAAGACATTCGGAAGCGGAGGACCCGACCTGTCCTGCTGGGACGCATGTGATGGGTTACGTGATGGACTCGTGGAGGAGATGGCAGGTCATGTGCCTTTACATGCTTTCTGTGGAGGACGTCGAAGATGTGTACATATTCGGCTTGGTGGTGACCGGCTTTCTGATGTGTGGTGCGGGCACTCTGCTGGTTTACCGGAAAATCAAGAAAGTGGAAGCAGCTTTGATTGGTCCTTCCTGGCTGCCCTATATGATTGATTCGATTGGGAAGGCAGTGGCTGCGCAGTCGGCGGGGGTTAACCGCGCGTTGGACAACATCTCGAGCAAGATTGCAGCCCTGGAAACCCGCTATGACCGTCTGTGAAGACCACATTCTACATTCAGATGCATTGAGAGCCACTCTGTTTTCAGAACTGTGGAATCTTTCAGGCGTCTGCTAATCTGGCTATTCATCTGGCTTCCCCAAATACAGCTGCACTTCAAGGTCGCTGTGATAAAAAACCTCCTCAGAAGATCAACACTTAAGCCTCGCTCCCTGGTCTTCCCCCCTCCCCTCAGCTTCTCCAGCTCTAATGTTAACTAATGTTAGAACTGTCCAGGACTGCTCAGCGCAGGGCTGTTCCCTCCCCCCTACAGGATTATCGGACAAGGCCGTTGACGGCGCCGAACAGGCTGCCTCCGGAGTGTTCTGATAAACTGGTCCTTTCAAATCTCGGTTGTCGTCCTGTGTCCTTGTTTTTGTCTCTGTGATTATTGTTTTTCTGTGCTGATGGGGATTTTTTTTCCTCATTGCCGCTGTGTAATGCAGCAGCTATGAGGATTTTTTTTCTTCTCCTTTTCCCTCGTGTTTTCCTTTCATATATATGTTTTATGTACCGGGCCGGCCTATGTGTTGTGTGTGTGTTGTTATGGGTTGGTGTTGGTTTGCTCAGCCCTGCTGTTGACCAAGGCAGGGATGTACATCTGGAGCTGGTCCCCGGGCGCCTAATGGCGACTTCTGCTCCTACTGGCAAATAGGATTGGGTTAAATGCAGTAGCCACATTTCATTGTGCAGGGAAGATGTTCTTCTGTACTGTGCATATGACAATAAATTTCTTTGAATCTTGAATCTTTGAATCTCTCTTGCTCAGTTCAGACATGATGTTGCTTGCTTTGCTGAGATTGAGTTCAACTCGGAGTGAGAGTGTGTTGCTGATGGTACCTGAAGTTGTTTACAACTTCCAAGTCAACATTTTTGATGGTGATGACTGGAGGGTCTGGAATACTTTGCGTGCAAGCGTTTGTCTTTTTTAAGCTGATAGTGAGACCAAACTGGATACAGGCATGAGAGAACTGATCACATAACTGTTGCAGAGCATCTTCAGTGTGTGCCACAAGGGCTGCATCATCTGCAATGAGCATCTCCCTGATGAGCACTGTCCTGATTTTAGTCTTTGCACGTAATCGGGGTAGAGTGAATAATTTCCCATCAGATCTTGTGTGGATATAGATGCCAACAGTGAATGAATCAAAGGCATAGGTCAGCAGGAGGTAGAAAAAAATTTCCAAAAAGAGTTGGGATGGAGAAATGAGATTTACCTGGGTCCTCTCCAATGATGGTCTCCAACTGTCTGATCTTTGCAACTGCCTTCTGAGATGCCAGGCTGTACATCAAAGGATTGTGAGACACCAGGAAGCACAGCGGGATAAGGTCAGAATTGCAATTCACGGTGGGAGGGGCCCCACATTCGGAGAATGATATAGACGAAGGCGAGGACTCTGGGTTGTCAGTTGGGAACGTATAGCCAGGTGAGTGAGTAAATGCCAAAGATGACTCTGAAGACAGAGAAAATATGAATGTAGGTCTCATGATGTCTCATCATGTTATTCTCCTTGTGTTTTTAGTGTGATGGTCCTGCTCCTAGTGGATGACATTTGCTTTTCTTCCAGGGCACTTGGCTTCCAGTTTCATTTGTATACTTATTTCCAGATTAATTGGTTTAAACATGATTTAACCATCACAATTCCCTCATTCCAGCACCAGACTGTCTTGTCCATCTTCCAACTTTCTATGTCCAGTGTCCTAATGTCTAGCTACCAACCCCATGCCTGCCTGTTTCTTCATCTCTTGGACTTCTTACGTTATATGTTTAACTGCTTACTGACCTACTAATGCCCCTGGATTACCTTCTTGTTGCTGCCCTTACAGTTTACTGACTGAACTCATTAACTGTGTCCTGAACCCACACTTGTGTTACTGACTGTCCCCAGTTGTTCCTGCCTGGACATTGTTATGTGCTAACTGCTAAATGCCTTCGGTAAACGGCTTGCAAGCTGAAAGTAAAGCCTGTATGAACTCTCACCTGTGTTGTTTTCTGCTCAGAGGTCTCCAATTGTACAACAGTCATTACACGCACAGTCTGAATTTGATATACGAGTTCATGTTTACAGCAAATCAAGCATTACATCATCATCCCCAGTTAAAACAATCCAAGTGGATCAAAATATGATGTACTACAAAAACTGTAATGATGTTATCCAAATTCAGGGAGGTTTGGAAGTTTTGGTCTATTATTAACATCAAACAACTCCTGAACACCATATAAAAGCTGATGAGAACCTGTCAAGAAGAACATCCAGCTCAAATTCCAAACCAGTCTGAATGCACAAATATTTCCTACTTGCGATGGTTATGATGTGTTTGCTAAAGTAACCAATAATGTTACTCACTGCTGCAGAGTACTGCCTCTATAGCGGTCACACCACAAGCCCAAAAGACTGGAACATCACCAGGATGCAGGTTTACTGGATCCCCATAGTCTGGTCTGGACAGGTCCTGTATTCCTAGAAGAGCTACAGACACAGCTCCCTAAATAGTCCACTCCACGGCTGAACTAAGGTGGCCACACTAATCTGTGTTTATTCCCACGAGAACTAAGGAATGGGTTTTGACCAAGCATGGTTCTGTGTAAAATACTGTAGTGTAAATTGATCGACTCAGCTTGGCTTTGTACCAAATCCAACTGAGGTAAGGTGGACTCATCCAGGACTGAAAGTAACACAGTGAATTACAGCAAAAAAAAAAAAAAAAAAAATTTGAGTGGACTGTGGTTTTATCATTCTCCAATTCAAAATTTGGTGATTGTCAATTTTTGGCATTGCCAGAGCTGTATATTTGCAAGAAATATGTTGTTTTATGAGAACTTAAAATGTGAACACCCCCCCCCCCCCCCCCCCCCACACACACACACAAATTACCAGGGTCTCCAATATGGATAGGTGCTCCATGTGATAGAGGTAGGAGGTGAGTAACTTGTGCAGCTGTTTCCAAACTATCAACTGGAACAGGTCCCATATTGACCACTAGAGGGCAGCTGAACACTCCTACTGAGATACAAGGAACTGTAGTCTGACACACACAAACACACACACACACGCGCGCGCGCACAACATGAACAGGGTTCTGCTTTCACAATATTTCAACAGTGCATCTGTTTCACAATGTACCAAACAAATGTGCATTTTAGGAAAAACAAATACTCAATTGCAAATCCAGTCAAGACTATACCAGTGCATCTCAAAAATTACAATATTGTGGAAAAAGTTCAATAGTTTGTTAGGTATTTCAGAAACTAAATTTTTTCTAAATTCTTATTCTTCATTTTCATTTTGATAATTACAGCCTACAGCTCCCAGAAATAGAATATGCACATCTCAAAATATAAGAATATTTGATAAGGTCATTAAATTTTTTTTTATAAAACTCAAATGTTAAACATCTGAAAAGTATGCTGATTTATGCACTCGATACTTCGTTGGGGCTACTTTTGCATGAATTACTGCATCAGTGTGGTGTGGCATGAAGGTGATCAGTCTGTGACACTGGTGAGGTGTTCTAGAAGCCCAGGTTTCTTTAGGGTTTCTTTTCTTTCTTTAGTTTGGTCGAAATGTGCATGAAGCAGGAATCATGTGCAAAACATGTAAAATCGTCCCTGCCTCGAATGCCTCGTACACCTGTCGTTACAATTATCTGCGCACACCAGCAGCTGAAAGACAGAGTGTGCACTGTGCGAACTCATCGATCCCTCTCGCGGCAGGTGTCGGCCCAAATTGCAACTGCCATGCACGAACATCTAACACCGCTCATTTGGTACTTAGAAAATGTGTGGCAATTCACATTCTTGGCACGACAACAGTCTGCAGACAATCACTGTCGTGCTGGCAGGGAAATTTGTGTAAGTTCACCACAAGTGTGGCTTTGGTGTGTGCACTGAACGGACAGGTGTAGTTGCCCACTGTGGAGCATTGCCATTCTGGATATCCCAGCTGGACAGCACGTACTGTGTTTGGACAAACATGGAGTAACAACTGCCCACTGTGATGCGCGTGTGTCCGTTTGCTGTCATCACGTGGACATAAATAAAAACATATATCGCTGTGATGATATATACTGTGGGCTGCAGCGTGTGCGCACTCCCTCGCTGCAGCCCATTGACAGGCTGCCCCCAGGCTGAAATGAACCGTCAGATCAGAACACACAGCGGGCGACCTGACTTTCATGTCACCCACATGAGCTCTGTTCCATATGACGCGGTGTCAGTTCTGACGCGCCATCCAGAAGACACATGTATCAGGAAGGACGTGCGTGCAAGCCAGCTGGACACGCACCAGCAGATGTGGACATGAGCGAACTGCTTCTCATTCATGTCATTTCATGACTGTATGTCTGTGACCATGGGTCATCTACAGAGGAACAGACGGCTCCTATTTGTATTGCTCGCTTGATAAGAGGGATTCAATATAAAATGCTGGTCAGGCTCGCTGGTCCCTGCCCGGGCTTTGGGTTGGGTCGTACTGGCTCCTTCGCCCTCATTCCCGCCACCGCTCGATCCTCCCTTTTGGGGCGGTGGCCAGGGTGGTGTGGTTCTGGGGTGCCACCTTTTTTGGGCCTATGCCGGTGTCCTCTGTGCCTCCCCTGGTGTGTGGGGTTGCTTCCTGTGTCTCCGTGAGGGGGAGGAGTAGTGTGGAGGTGCATTCTTGTGCCACTTGGGCCGCTCCCAAGGTGGTTCATCGGGCTGCCCCCTTGGCTCTGGTGGGTGCCCTTCCTGGCCCCTGTGCCCTTCCACTGTTCCTTTTCTCGTTTTTCCTGGGGCTCTGTGTCCTAGACGCATTTCCGTCTGTTGCGTGCAGTCGGCCGTATGGCTTCTGACATGCCAGAGTGGTCCACGTCATGTGGTAAGGTTCTGTACTTTTGTCTTGGCCCAAAACACCAGCCACAGTAGTGATCAGATATTGAGCTGTGATTTGGGTCTCTGTGTGTGGATGGTTAGGTGTTTGTGGCCGTCACCAAAATTCGGTTTTGGGTGCTCTCAAGACTCTGGTGTCCTAGGTTAGGGTATGGATGCTCACTAACTAGACAACAGACTGTTGCTGTCACTGCTTGTTCATGTGTGGTTGTTTGTCCTGCTATGTTGTACGGTTGGGGTCCCGTCTCCTTGGTGTCTCACTTTTCATCATTTCACGGTTGTTGCTGTTGTCACTTGTGTTTCGCTCTTATATGTCTTCATGTTGTTTTGATGGTCTGCCCTTCCTGATAGAAGTTGTCTGTTGGCTTTGAGTAGGATGTTGCAGGCTGATTGGGAAGGGCAGATGGGGATCACACACGCACACCACGTTCACCTCATGACGACATACTATCGTCTTGCAAGAACAAATTTCATATATGTGTATTCATGTATATAAATGGTTCTACCAGTGTGGCATTTACCATTACTATATATGCAGACGGGGGGTGGGGAATACATAAAATGCTGTGTTTTTTATGGTGTCTAGTTTCTTTTTTTTTTTTTTAAATACGTCCATCTCTTTGTTGATTTCAGGCATTTTCCCCACACCGTTTGCAGGCCAGTGATGGTAGCTCAGTGGTAAAGTTTCGGGCTGGCAATCAGTAAAGTTGCAGGTACGAATCCCGTGGGTGGTATGTTTTTTATTTATTTATTTATTCCAATTAGCAGCACACGATGTGATTCCACAGGTACCAGCTGGTTTTTATGTTTTATTTATTCCAATCAGCAGTGTGATGTGGTGCACCTCGCACTGTGCTCCTGCTGAAAGACACTGTCGCGTGCATGATCCCTCACACCCGGATCGTGCATGCCTGCCCCATTGGCACGTTTTGTGGTGTGCTAATTCAAACTGTTTTGTGCTGTTTCGCCATATTCGACCAAACTTTGCACTGTGTGAAGGGGCCTTTAATAGCCACCTTCAGCTTGTCTGTAGTCTGGAGTCTCCCATCTTCCTCTTTAAAATATACAATAGATTCTTTATGACGTTTAGGTGAGGCGAACCAGCTGGCCAATCAAGTTTAGCAGTCCCATGGTCAGCAAGGCAGTTAGTAGTATTTTTGACACTGTAAGCAGGTGCCAAGTCCTGCTTAATCAGAAACTCAGAATCTCCATAAAACTGGCCAGCAGATGGAAGCATGAAGTGTTCTAAAAATCTTCTGGTAGGCAGGTGTGTTGACTCTGGACACAGCGAACCAACACCAGCAGATAACATGGCAGCCCAAATCATCACTGACTGTGGAAACTTCACACTGGACTTCAAGCAGCTTGGATTCTGTGCCTCTCCACTCATCCTCCAGACTCTAGGACCTTGATCTTAAAATGAAATGCAAAATTTGCAAGTGCACAAGAGATCTTTGCACCACTGAGCAGCGGTTCAGTTTTTTTTTTCCCTCGAGTCCAGGTAAGATGTTTCTGACACTGTCTCTGGTTCAGAAGGAGCTTGATACGAAGCACTTGCAGCCCATTTCCTGGACATGTCTGTGTGTGGTGGCTCCTGATGCTCTGACTCCAAGCCTCAGTCTATTTCTTGTGAAGCTCATCCAAGTTGTTGAATTGGTGTCACTTCACAATCTTCTCAAGACTGCAGTCAATTTTTGTTGCTTGTGCATCTTTTCCAACTAAACTTTTCCCTTTGAGTCAACTTCCAATGAACATGCTTTGATACAGCATTCTGTGATCAGCCAACCTTTTCTGCAGTGACCTTCTGTGGCTTACCCTCATTGTGCAGACTGTTAATGAATGTCTTATGGACAACTGGTAAGTCAGCAGTCATCCCCATGATTGTGGTTGTGTGCACTGAACAGGAGTACTGAGCAATTCATGGTATTTATTCTACATAAACAACATTATAATATTTTAAGATACTTTTTTTAGCTGAAAGCTGTAACAATAAAAAAATTTTAATAATTGAAAATTTTATATATTCTAGACTCATTGCATATACAGTGGGGCAAATAAGTATTTGATCCACTGTTGATTTTGCAAGTTGTCCCACCTACAAAGAAAGTGTGAAAGTGTAGGAACACGGACCCACAACAGGGGGGCGTTAAATGAACGGGCAATGGATAAGCCAAACAGTAACAATTTAATATTGTGAAGTGCACAACGGAATACAGACAAATACAGTTTTGGTAATACAGACAATTATATGTAGAGTGACATGTGGGCAGGCTTGAGGATAGAAGACGTCCGTCCAGAACCGAGCCGGATCCCACACGGCCCTCACCGCCAACGGATCTGAAGAACACCGGAGCCGCCAAGTCCTGGATCCCCAGGTGGCCACCGTCTCCAGCTGTCAGACCTGGTACTGCTGGCAGAGAACAGAAACAGTGTAGATGAGTGTGTGTTCACACACTCAGTAATTCCACAGTCTGTGTTCTTTTGGGAGGGATCACCTCCACCTCCAATCACACACTCGTGCAGCTCCTGTCTAACCACTTATCTGGTTGGAGTGTGAAGCGAAGCCGTCGCTGTTCACACCAAACGCCAATTCCACAGATAAGGAAAACACCACAGGAAAACGGCTGCAAAAGAGTTCAGACTAAGACACAGTTTTAAGTCAGCAGAGAAATTACCTCTTACGGTAGCTGATTTCTCGGCGGGGAGGTGGAGTTGCAGTCCGGCTTTTATGGTGATGTGGATGATGAGTGACAGCTGGTGCTGATGATGAGTGACAGCTGTCACTCTCTGTTGCTCCGACGCCCTCTCATGCTTGAAGCCCGCACTTCAAGCAGGGTGCCATCTGGTGGTGGTGGGCCAGCAGTACCTCCTCTTCAGCAGCCCACACAACATAGAGATCTGTCATTTTTATCATAGGTACACTTCAACTGTGAGAGACAGAATCTAAAAAAAAAATTCAGAATATCACACTGTATTTTAAATAATTAATTTGCATTGTATTGCATGAAATAAGTATTTGACCCAATAGAAAAACAGACCTTAATATTTGGTACAGAAACTTCAAAGGGAATAATGTTCCAGAGGTCAGACATTTCCTGTAGTTCTTGACAAAGTTTTCACACACTGCAGCAGGGATTTTGGTCCACTCCTCCATACAGATCTTCTCCAGATCATTCAGGTTTGGAGTTTCAGCTCCCTCCAAAGATTTTCAGTTTGTTTCAGGTCTGGAGACTGGCTCGGCCACTCCAGGACCTTGAAATGCTTCTTACTGAGCTCCTCCTTAGTTGCCCTGGCTGTGTGTTTGGGATCATTGTCATGCTGGAAGACCCAGCCATGACCCATCTTCAATGCTCTTACTGAGGGAAGGAGGTTGTCTGCCAAAATCTCGCAATACATGACTCCATCCATCCTCCCTTCAATACGGTGCAGTCGTCCTGTCCCCTTTGCAGAAGAGCACCCCCAGAGTATGACGTTTCCACCCCATGCTTCACGGTTGGGATGGTTTGCTTGGGGTTGTTCTCATCCTCTAAACATGGTAAGTGGAGTTGATTCCAAAAAGCCCTATTTTGGTCTCATCTGACCACATGACCTTCTCCCATGCCTCCTCTGGATCATCTTGTCACTGGTGAACTTCAAACGGGCCTGGACATGTGCTGGCTTGAGCAGGGGGACCTTGCTGCCCTGCAGGATTTTAAACCATGACAGCATCATGTGTTACTAATGTAACCTTTGTGTCTGTGGTCCCAGCTCTCTTCAGGTCATTGACCAGGTCCTCTTGTGTAGTTCCGAGCTTTCTCAGAATCATCCTTACCCCACAAAGTGAGATCTTGCATGGAATCCCAGACCGAGGGAGATTGACAGTCATCTTGTGTTTCTTCCACTTTCTAATAAATAATCAGAACAGTTGTTGTCTTCTACCGAGCTGCTTGCCTGTTGTCCTGTAGTCCATCCCAGCCTTGTGCAGGTCTACAGTTTTGTCCCTGGTATCCTTAGACAGCTCTTTGGTCTTGGCCATGGTGGACAGGTTGGAGTGTGATAGACTGAGTGTGTGGACAGGTGTCTTTTATACAGGTAATGAGTTTAAACAGGTGCAATTAATACAGGTAAAGAGTGCAGAATAAGAGGACTTCTTGAAGAAAAACTAACAGGTCTGTGAGAGACAGAATTCTTGCTGGTTGGTAGGTGATCAAATACTTATTTCATGCAATAACATGCAAATTAATTATTTAAAAATCATACAATGTGATTTTCTGAATTTTCTTTTTAGATTCTTCCTCTCACAGTTGAAGTGAACCTATGTTAAAAAATTACAGACCTCTTCATTCTTTGTAGGTGGGAGAACTTGCAAAATCGACAGTGGATCAAATACTTATTCGCCTCACTGTAAGCTAAAATCTTTCATCCTGAAATAATTGACAAAAAATACTGAACTTTCAAGATATTCTAATTTCAAAATCTGGACAAACTCAGTGAGTTTGACATTTTACCTGTCAGAACAGGTACATCAGTGGGAGAGTTGCAAAGGTCTACCCATAAAAAGACCTTGGCTCAATTCTTGGTCATGCTACCCATCTGTGTCCTTCGACAAGTAATTTCATCTGCAACAATCTCTCATTCCACCCAGCTGTAAATGGCTGCTGGTCTTGACTGGGGAAGTGACACATGATGGACTGGTGTCCCGTACAAGGAGATTCATATACTCTCATCCGTTTCATGCTGGGGAATCTCAGGATAAGCACCAGCGCCCTCAAGGACTGTATAGGACTTACTTCTTTCATCTACTACAGCATACCTGAAATGAAAATGAATGAATTGCACTTATTTACATCCACACTGGATTAACACTGCAGAAATTACAGTACATTTTGAAGTGTGTAACAAATCTATTGCCAGAATGGAGCTTCAAAAGAAAGGCATGCTGCAGCACAGCAAATCGCTTTACGAATCTTGAGTTAAGACTATGTAACCACACAAAATTTAGGGGTTACTAGTTTGGGGCTGTCAACAGACAAGCTGGTTTTGATGAAAAGCTGAGTGCTTTTCATCAAATGACTGCACCACCGTTATTTTCCAATGTTATGAAAGTTTGTGGAATCCCATGTGTGTATTCACTACTGCCACCCTCTGGTGACAACTACAACTCAGTCCAAACTTAATCCATCGTTTTAGCTACATAATGGAGGGTCACTTCTGATCAATAGCTGAATTTTCCCAGACTTCTTTGTCATTTTCATGAGTCATTCTGAGGACAGGTTATTTATTCAGGGTTTGCATTTGTTCCATACCCGGTACATGCTGACGTTTCTACCCTGCTGCACGTTCCTGAGAGGTACTCCTGCTTCCTTCAGTTTGTCAGAGTCGAAACTGCAGCCCAGATAGAAACACACCATGTCTGACCACCGAACGTGACACGCAGCCTGCTGCTCTGCTTCAGATCTGACAGGACAAATAGAAGAGACTGCTCACAAAACACAATTCTCTGCAAGTCACCTAAATGGGCATGGGAGTTGGGTGATTGGCTGTGCATGTTAAAACAGTGATTTCCTGGAGTCAAAATGTAAATTATTATTATTATTATTATATACAGGAAGTGATGTCTGTGTGCACAACGTATAAGTGATGCACACGTTCTCAAAATGTGTAATCTTTTAAGGTCACAAGATCAAAGGGAACTCTGGGATTTTTCCACCTTGCGCCTCTTCTTAGATGCTTTTGAGTTCAACTTTTTTTATGTAAAGTATGGAGTGGCTTAGAGGTGATCACTGTTGCCTCACATTGAGAAGGTCCCAGGTTTGAATCCGACCTGGTCTTTTCTGTGTGGAATTTTGCATGTTGTACCCATGTTTATGTGGTTGTGTTCCCTCCGGGTGCTTTGGCTTCCTCCCACTTCCAAAGAGGGATGGATCCAGGGCTACCAGCCCAAAAGAAGAAGAGATGCAAAGTAAAAAAAAAAGAAAAGAAAAGAAAACCAGAGAACGTTATGATAACCTCATGTTTGCTACAGTCTTAGTCATTATCTTCCACTGAAAAAACTTGAACATATCTCACTGTATTTAAAAATATGAAATCATTTTTACACTGTATCATCCATCCATAGAAGTGGGACTAACGTCTATTACTATTATGGGTAAGTCAAGTGTTTTTGGAGATACCTGGCCAATCTGTCAAAAGTTCACTGGTGATTATACCACTGCTAGTTTCTCTCCTAACAGTTGTTTGGAAACATTTTTTGTGGTCGCTGCATACTTTAAAATGCACTCAACTCAAGCACAGATCATGACCAGGGTTTGACCTGTTTGACTCATCACGAGTTCCAGGATTTCAGATTGCACAGTTTCTTCATTTGATTACCCGAGGCCAAAATACGGCCATCAGGTATTGCGAAGACTTTGCGTTCATCCGTCTGTCTGTCCTCAACACAAATCCAGTCTTATTACTGCCAGGGTTTTCAAATTCACAGGGAACATTCTTCCCTGTTCCCTGTGAATAGGCGTTGAAGCAGTGACACATCAAAGTTGCCGGACACCGAGACTGGAGTTGAAGACCTCTGCTTTACACAGTAGCAGACGTTTTAGATTACAAAATATTTTTATGCAGCACTCTGCCTTTTTATTACCTTTTCTCAGTGTTGTAAGTCTGCAGACTGGAGACTGTTTTCACCAGGCGACCCTCCTCAAAAACACAATACTGAGACTTAGCTGTCCTGAAGACAAAGAAAAATTAATCGACAAATATGTTGAATGGAGCTTTGCAATATGAAGTACTGTAGGTTAAAATTAAGCAAAACGGTGTCTGGTGAAAATGTTAAATAGGCAAAGCAATAAATAAATAACTCCATTACACACTAGAACATGACTTTAATAGACGTCATAGAGGCTGTTAAGCAGAAACATATCAATACATCACAATGCACAACTCTACTCAGGAACATAGTATGAATAACTGAGAAATGTCAAAACTATATCTATAAATATGTAACATTTCATTATAATATAAAAGTTACACATGCGCAGATTTTGAAAAATATGAATCTTTAAAATCATATTTCATGAATTAATAATATTGTTAATTTCTAAAGTGTAAATTGTTTAAGTTAGTCACTGCTCTTTTTGGCACTATGGAGGAGGGAATAAGGGGTTGTTGGTACTAGTTGGTTGTTTCTGAAGAGAGAGATTTGACTGACAGCCCTCCACTCTGACACGGACATCTGCTAAAACGAAGGAGATGCCATTGTCTTCTTCAAGGAGATGGAGGCGTGATGGTTTGCACATGATTTAAGAGGTTTGACTTTGTCACCTGATGGTTAATAACCACATTATTCCCTTTGACTGGTTTCTGTGTAGGGAGTCAGACTCAAACGCGCCAACTTTCAGTAATCTGTAATTTATTATGAAATAATGCTGAAGTTACGTGGAAATGACTGTTGTTCTCGTACAGAAGCTTCAGAGCTCTACCGCTGAGATAGATGATGACTGGAGTGAAGTATTAAGCAGAAACTAGGTGATAATTGGTTAAAGGTGTTGTCTCCTTCGTTTTAGCGGACCTCCGTGTCAGAAGGCTGTCAATCAAATCTCGCTCTTCAGAAACAACCAATCACAGCAGAGGTAGTACCAACCCATTGTTCCCTCCCCTATAGCACCAAAACCCTCCCCTAGTTTTGAGCGAGAAATCAACGTTGAGAGGGTGGGGCACGCTGGTCACATGCTCCTTCTCGCTTGCAGCACCTTTTTTCCTTGAGTGTGTGTGTACAGAGATAATTTGCGCGCACAGTTAATATCTACGTGTGTGAAATAATGTAATACGCCCAAATGCACGTTTTACACGGGAGTGGTTTTCACACCGATCTGACGGCATACAAGACCCTTGGTGGGGGAGAGAGAGCCCCAATCTCCCCAAAACAAGTCATTTAACCATTACAGTTACTCCAAATTGTAAAATTAAGATAAAAATTCTACTTAGCTTGTTAGTAATGCTTAAATTCAACAAGCCTTCAGGTTTATATAGCTTGGAGTTGGAAAATACGCATAGAAATGATGACAACATCAGAATACTCTATTAAAAAATAATTGTGCACAAGGTTGACTTGACTTTGTCAGTAAATACATTCTGAAATACTATTTCAACAATTAATCTTTCCAATGCATTTTGTAGAGGCAACCATATGCAGGAACGTTTTAACTTATTCTCAAAATGGTCAAATTCTCAAATGGTGTCATGTTGTGAGTGTGTCACCTTATGTCAACATGACGAGTAAGTAAAGGGCAGGAGGTCTGTCCTGACTGACTGCGATAAAGGAGTGGCAAAGGGGCGGGATTCCTACAACAGAATGCCTCAAACTCATTGGCCAGATGTTGGGGTAAAATGACGACACTGGCCTGATGGTGTCCTGTCATAAATACAGACACACAATTATTACTGTATGACTGCATGTATTAAAATATTTAATATTATATGAATTTATTCGGCAGGAAAAAGATTGAATTCCAGTACATAGTGGAGAATTTTGGGCAGCACACTGGCTTAGTGGTTAGGACTGTTGCCTCACAGCAAGAAGGTCATGAGATCGATTGGCCTTTCTGTGTGGAGTTTGCATGTTCTCCCCGTGTTTCCGTGGGTTAGACTTAGCTTCCTCCCACATCCAAAGACATGAAGGTTAGGTGGATTGGAAACTTTAAACTCTCCATAGGTGTGTGTGTGTGCGAGTGTGAGTGTGTTTGTCTGTATGTGGCCCTGCGACAGACTGGCGTCCTGCCCAGGGTGTACCCTGCTTCACACCCCGTGACCCTCAATTGGAGTAAGGGGTTGAAGATGAGTGAGTGAGTGGAGAATTTGATCTCTCTGACTAATTTTAGCTAACAAAAAAAAAAGAGAGTTTCCACAGAAACACAGAAATTCCATTTACGGCTCCTGTGTTGGTTAACTGTGTTTATTTTGTTTTCATCTCAAAAGCCACGGTCTCCAATGCCGCAGCGCTGCATGTGGTCCAGATCTCCATGCCAACCACAGCTGTGTCCAGCTAAACAAGAGCAGGAAAAGCAAGTAGGCCACACAGAAAGGACCAGTCAGGATGTGATTCTCACTGATGAGGCAACAGTGCCAACCACTAAGCCACCACCCAAAATCATCAAGATCACAACTTCTGCAACTTTGTGTTGCCAAAGTGACAATGTTCTCATGACTATGTTGCAGACATGTTATCCATTAAAGGTGGGCAAGCTAGGAACAACCTCCCAGTCACAATCAGGGAGAGCACCACTTTCAGTACTTTCAAAGGACAACTGAAAGCTTGGTTACTGGCAAATCAGACATGCAACCATCTAGGGCTGCCACAACTAGTCGACTAGTCACGACAACGTCCACTAATGAAACCGTCGACAACTAATTTCTTAGTCGACGAGTCGTTTATTTTATTTAAGTCTTTGTTTTTCTCTCAATTCATAGTTTTAGGCAGTGAGCCGTCCTGCCATCATTTGGACGTTCAAATTTGGATAAGACGGGCGATTAAAACAGTGGCTGTCTTGTTCAAAGCCATTTAAAATGCGCAGTTTACCGGAGGAGGTGTGTGTGTGTGTGTGTGTGTGCGCGCGTGGAGTCAACTCGCTGCAGACGGCGAACGGAGGCACGAGATGTTACATTCTGCTGAGAACCATCAGTGCACGTGACAAAGCGAGCGCAGAGCAGAGAGAGAGGATTTTAACCCAAGTGAACATGTAAAAAAAAAAAAAAAAAAAAAAAAAAAAAAACGTGGAACTGCCTTTACTTTTCTCTGCTCTTTCTCTACTGGTGTTTTTCTGATGGCACTGACCTGTTCACACCATGTGTGCGTCGTATACTGAATTTATGAGATCATGAGATGAAATAAACGGTCAAATATCCTTAAAACATCCTTTAAAAATGAGAATATACAACCCCTGGCAAAAATTATGGAATCACCGGCCTCGGAGGATGTTCATTCAGTTGTTTAATTTTGTAGAAAAAAGCAGATCACAGACATGACACAAAACTAAGTCATTTCAAATGGCAACTTTCTGGCTTTAAGAAACACTATAAGAAATCAGGAAAAAAAATTGTGGCAGTCAGTAACGGTTACTTTTTTAGACCAAGCAGAGGGAAAAAAAATATGGAATCACTCAATTCTGAGGAAAAAATTATGGAATCATGAAAAACAAAAGAACGCTCCAACACATCACTAGTATTTTGTTGCACCACCTCTGGCTTTTATAACAGCTTGCAGTCTCTGAGGCATGGACTTAATGAGTGACAAACAGTACTCTTCATCAATCTGGCTCCAACTTTCTCTGATTGCTGTTGCCAGATCAGCTTTGCAGGTTGGAGCCTTGTCATGGACCATTTTCTTCAACTTCCACCAAAGATTTTCAATTGGATTAAGATCCGGACTATTTGCAGGCCATGACATTGACCCTATGTGTCTTTTTGCAAGGATTGTTTTCACAGTTTTTGCTCTATGGCAAGATGCATTATCATCTTGAAAAATGATTTCATCATCCCCAAACATCCTTTCAATTGATGGGATAAGAAAAGTGTCCAAAATATCAATGTAAACTTGTGCATTTATTGATGATGTAATGACAGCCATCTCCCCAGTGCCTTTACCTGACATGCAGCCCCATATCATCAATGACTGTGGAAATTTACATGTTCTCTTCAGGCAGTCATCTTTATAAATCTCATTGGAATGGCACCAAACAAAAGTTCCAGCATCATCACCTTGCCCAATGCAGATTCGAGATTCATCACTGAATATGACTTTCATCCAGTCATCCACAGTCCACGATTGCTTTTCCTTAGCCCATTGTAACCTTGTTTTTTTCTGTTTAGGTGTTAATGATGGCTTTCGTTTAGCTTTTCTGTATGTAAATCCCATTTCCTTTAGGCGGTTTCTTACACTTCGGTCACAGACGTTGACTCCAGTTTCCTCCCATTCTTTCCTCATTTGTTTTGTTGTGCATTTTCGATTTTTGAGACATATTGCTTTAAGTTTTCTGTCTTGACGCTTTGACGTCTTCCTTGGTCTACCAGTTTGTTTGCCTTTAACAGCCTTCCCATGTTGTTTGTATTTGGTCCAGAGTTTAGACACAGCTGACTGTGAACAACCAACATCTTTTGCAACATTGCGTGATGATTTACCCTCTTTTAAGAGTTTGATAATCCTCTCCTTTGTTTCAATTGACATCTCTCGTGTTGGAGCCATGATTCATGTCAGTCCACTTGGTGCAACAGCTCTCCAAGGTGTGATCACTCCTTTTTAGATGCAGACTAACGAGCAGATCTGATTTGATGCAGGTGTTAGTTTTGGGGATGAAAATTTACAGGGTGACTCCATAATTTATTCCTCAGAATTGAGTGAGTCCATATTTTTTTCCCTCTGCTTGGTCTAAAAAAGTAACCGTTACTGACTGCCACAATTTTTTTTCTTGGTTTCTTATAGTGTTTCTTAAAGCCAGAAAGTTGCCATTTGAAATGACTTTAGTTTTGTGTCATGTCTGTGATCTGCTTTTTTTCTACAAAATTAAACAACTGAATGAACATCCTCCGAGGCCGGTGATTCCATAATTTTTGCCAGGGGTTGTATAAATGAACTGAGGAAAAATTACACATTCACGGGTTAAAAAACCCGGCTGTGGAGAAGCTGATGTTCAGAGGCACAGATCACAAAAAGCAGGTGAGAACTCTGAAATTTAACAGCTGTTATTTTCCAAAGGTATTTGTTGTGTGGGCCGCTGAAGAGGAGGTACTGCTGGCCCACCACCACCAGAGGGCGCCCTGCCTGGAGTGCGGGCTCCAGGCACCAGAGGGCGCCGCCGCCTCACGGGAGCAGCCAAGGTGACAGCTGTCACCCATCACCTGAGACAGCTGACAGCAATCATCAGTGGGGTATATCAGCAGGTCGGCATCTCCACCTCATTGCCGAGATATCGTTTCTACCTGAGAGGTAACGTATCAAAGCTGACGGAGTGTATCCTTTTGGATTTGTGCTTAGTTTGTGGATTACTGTTCCAACGAGAGGTGGAGGTAACTTCCCTGCTGTTCGGAGTCCTGGGTGCAAACGCGCCCCCATCTAACTGTTCTTTGTTCCTCGCCAGCAGTACCAGGTCCGACACGCGGAGGCAGTGGCCACCTGGGAGTTCGGGACTTGGCAGCTCCAGTATTCCCGGGGTCCTGTGGCGGAGGAAGCCGTGTGGTTCCGGTCTTACCTTGGACAGGCGTCTCCTATCTTCGAGCCTGCCCACACAACACTTTTGTGAATTGACTGTTATCCATTTCCGTGATTGGTTGTATTCGTTGTGCACATTCACAACAGTAAAGCGTTGTTATTTGACTTACTCCATTGTCCGTTCATTTGCGCCCCCTGTTGTGGGTCCGTGTTCCTACACTTTCACAACAGTATTTATTTGTTCAATCTTAAGCTTAATGTAGTGTTCAAGCACAAAACGTGACTGATGAGGAGAAAAAAAATGACTTTTAAAAATTACTTCATCACACTAAAATGAACGGGAGTCAGAATAAAAATACAAGCTGCTGATTTTTGTTATTTTTCAAAGTTATTATAAGCTGCAGCTATATGTTTTAATTATTTCAAAGTGAGTTACCTCTTATTTTATTCTGGTTTATTTCTACAAAAAATAGGGGGAGTCAAATCAGCCTGCATTGTTCTGTTCAGTTTATATCAAAGTTTTCCTGCACGTCTGTGCATTTTTTCCTTCTTTATAGGAGTTTGGTGTTTACATTTGCTCCACAAAGTTTTAAAACACAATAAAATGTTCACACTTTTCTTTATAGCAATTCTGTAATTTCAGAAATGCAGCAGAAACAACCACAAATCAGAAAAAGTTGGGACTATAAGTAAAATGAAGACAAAAATAAAAATGCTGCACTATTCCCAGTTTCTCCACTCACAGAAGTTAAAAGTTCTTCCAGAGTTGAGTCTTGGTGGCTTCCCTCACTTTTCTCCTTCCAGCATGGACATTCAGTTTTTGAGAACTGTCTACCTGACACAGATTTACTATAACGTACCACACTGTATTTCTGAATGATTGTTGTAAATGAAGTCTAAGAAATAGTCACTGATTTGGAAATGTTCATGTTTTCATCCCGACGTTTCTCGGAAAATGCTGCAGGCCTTAATTTAGGAAATTATGTATGATCCGACTAGTCGACTAATCGCAAAAATAATCGTTGACTAGTCGACTATCAAAATAGTCGTTTGTGGCAGCCCTACAGTCATCTGTAGCCTAAAACACAATTCAACTGTGGAGGCACCATTCGAGTTTCCTTTTCAGTTATATGTACACAATACCCTTGTGAATTTTATCTTATTAAATGGTTTAATAGTCTTTACACAATAAACTTGTGTATGACACCCTGTGCAATATTTACACTTGTGCAAGTGCAAATGAGTGTATTGGACAATGCGCAACCCAACTTCATACTGTAATGTGCAATTACAACCAGGCACTGAAGCACTTTGCCCTCAGCACTTGTCACTTTAATACAATACTTGTGCACCTCAACACCCATCATGAAACTCTTTTGGTTCCTCCACCTGTCGGCTACTTATTATCTATCAATTATTGTTACTTTGAATTGTAAATATTTGTATGTGTATTTTGTTTTAATTGTTTTTCTGTCATAATTAATTTATTTTGGTATGTTGTGTGATCGTAGTCTGTTTCTATGTTACTGGGACTACGGATGGTATGTATGTAACTATGTAACATGTAACTATGTTCATTAATATGCATTGTCTCATTTCAAACATACATATATATATATATATATATATATATATATATATATATATATATATATATATATATATATATATATATATATATATATATATATATATATATATATATATATATATATATATATATATATATATATATATATATATATATATATATATATATATATATATATATATATATATATATATATATATATGACATTTGCATGATTTTGCAATCATTTTTAATTCTGTGCCTTTCTTGTTCCACAATCCTAACTTGTGACTGCAGGTCATCTCAAAGAAAAGAAAATCCCCAATTTAAATCTGATGAAGAGTTCAAACATGTTCAATAGCAAACATGCCCGAACAATGTTGTTTCTCAGTTCTTTAACTGCTGTATTATTCAGTCCAATTGGTCTGAGTCACTAAAGGGGGGATTTTTGGGGGGTCTGATATTAGGGAGTAATTAAAATAGAAGTAATAAAAACATTAGGGAGTTAAAAAATTACAATACTGATATATCTGTTGATACATTCATAAAAAATGATTCTGTACATTTCAATATGAATCCCTTATGACTCTTTGATGATGGCACCTCTTTGATGACGTTTTATTGAAAAATAATAAAATGTGGTTAAAGCAGATTTCTCCTTACTGATTTCTGTTATGCGACTGTTTACTTTTGTGCCTAAAAAACAAACAAACAAACAAACAATTGGATCCCCTAATCAGTGGTGGTAACTAGTGTTGCAGACCTCTGTAACCCACCCTGAAGGTTTTGGAAATCTTCAAAATTATCATGATGCTGCAACCCATGGTGATCCACAAAAGTGAGTACTGGTAATCAGATTGTACTTTGTGCAGACAGGTGGTAATATGCATCTTTTACTTTAATTTTAAGAGACAGCTTTGGCTTTTATTTACCTACTGCAACCTGAAATAAATCATTTCTGCATGAATATGAATTTGGCTGCACAGTCACTTTATTGCCAAGTTAAAGGTTGAAATTAAAGCTATAGGGCCTTTCATATTTCACAAAATGGAGAAAATTTATTTTCTACTGAAATCCATTCATTATAATGTAGGTTTATTTTTGTAACATGTTGTAAAGTTACAGCTCATTTTAATGAAGAGGACATATTTATCTGGGGGGGAATTCCATACTGAATATTGTCTTTTCCTTCATCGCTGTCATGCAGACTAACTATAGGAGGAAGTGCGCGTGCGCATGCATGAGGTTTTGAGATTACCTGTGACCCATCTTACGTTAACATCCATAAGATTTCTTCTAAATCACTTCCAAATGTTGGCCATAGCATCTGATTTCTTGAATTTCTCCCCCTCAGGGGTTGAAATTCTAAAGTATTTCCAGACAGCATGACTTTTGATCACACTGGCAATATCATAATTATGAATCCCTCATCTAAATGCAAAGGAATAAAATTATAGTGGTTCCAAAAAAATAATTTTTATGACTTAAATGTTTAAAAAAAAACGCAGTGGCACTATACCTTTAAAATACAATGTAGGTTGTTTTCTGGCAAATAATGCCGTGTACAGGACGGCCTTGTATCTGACTGCAACTAATACTTTAAAATTAACTGCATTTCTATTGCGCTTGTTCTACTTAAATGCCCTTATTGATTTTCCAATCCGAAGGGGATGTAAAAACCCATTTACATGATTTCATGGCATCAGCTTTCACAAATTAACCACAAATAACAGCAGGCGGTCTTACTGTTGGCTCATCTTATTCTGGAATCATCCTGTCTGATTAACATCCTCAATTCAGCCAAATTTGGAGAATTCAATTTTTTTGACTCCATTACAAATCAATACTGTTACTCCTTCTCCTTCGACTCTTGACAGCAAAACAAAGCATGTTTTTCTGTGATGCTGGGTGGAGTTCGTGGAGACATGACACGATATGGCTTCAATGAAGTGCTGCAAACACAGACTGCAGCCTCGTGTTTGGACTTACTGGGGTTAAGGTTCAAGTGGAGAAGTGAGATGTGGTTAATCTTTGAAGCACAGCTTGGTAAACATTAAGAAATTAATCAGAGAGGTAATGGTAGGAATACAAACATAGGAATATATTCGTAGGTGACATAATGATAAAAGACAGATGTTAATTTAGAAATAAAGTGAAAGTTAAGGAATAGGAGTTCAGTGTTTGAGATGGATTTTCACAGGTTTTTTTTTTTTAAGGAACTGAAGTGGAACAAAAAAAAAAAAATACTGTATCTACTCCTCGAGGGAACTCCGGAGATCGATCAGCACTCTGCTGCCACTCAGTGGTCAAACTGCAGCACTGAGCAAGGCAGCACACTGAAAAATATTTTTCTCTGTACTGCATATTTTTAATCCAGTTTCCACAAAAAAGAAAAAGGACCAAATTATCAAATTTATCAAGATGCAAAACCCATTAAATTTAGAGTTTGATCATAAACCAAATCTAGATTTGTTTTTAAACATGATGTTTTCATCTGAGTTTGTCCATTTGTTAGGTTGTGTGTCAGTTAGCAGGATGATGTGAAATGTTTTCAGACGGCCCCAACAAAAACCTTGTTGGAATCAAGTCAGAATCAAATTAAACTCTATAGTTCCTACAGATTGTATTTTTTTTTTTTTTTTTTTTTACATTTCCACCAATTTCTCAAAAAAACAATATACTGCATTTTCCAGACTATAAATCGCAGGGCCTCTCAAACTAAAAAATGTGACTCATATGGAAAATACAGTACTGATCTTGATTAAACCCAATCACATATAATCAATAATCATATATTTAAATCTCAGGACAGACGCAACAAGTAAATTTCATGGAGATCCGGACAGATATCTTAAAGTACTGTTTTTTTTTTAATCAACATGATGATGTTGCAGACATGATGGGTGCTAAAACTACAACCTATTTTCTATATCCTCTGCAATCACGGATTTTGAAACTTGCCAAAAGTCTGAAAACTGTTTCCAGACAGTTGTCACACTGGGTCTCGTTAAGAAACTGGGTCTGGATCAATAAATTTTCATTTGTACATGGAGTAGACCCAGAATGAAACAGCAACAGATACCTAAGAATGAACTGTTTTAAAACTGACTGACAATTTATTAAATTTTAAAACATCTCCCAAAATACAAAACATTTGTGGTTTCAAATCAAATTGAACACAAGAGGTGAAAAACACAGGAAAACATGAGGAAAAGGTTAAACCAAAACTGCAGCTCCTGGCCTCTTTAAAGCTTTACAACTGACAACATTTCAGCACATAGCATCTGTAATACTTGTGCTGGTAACAGACACACACATATATGATCATGTTTGTGTGTGTTTTACCTGAGTTCAAGGCAGATACAGAAAAACGCCTCAAATGTCTGAGAGAAAATCTGGCAGCAGTCAGCATGTTTCACCTAAACATCAACACAACACTGTTAAAAGACCTTAAGAACCAAAATCTGAAGCGCTGCGAGCTGTTCAACTGTTTTATGAAAAACAACCTTCCACACGTAATATTCAAAACATAAACTGCCTGCCGACAAGATAAAGCAGAATACTAAGGAAGAAAACAATATTTAAAGGGTAAGTTGACTTCAACACATTAAAACGTTACCCACCAAGATTTTCAATGGTATCATTACATTTGACACTTGTTTTAAGAGATTGTCTTGCATAAAAAAATTATTCTGAAGTCATGAAAGAGAATCAACAAGACAACCCCCACGTGAGTTCAAAATCCAAAGTACAAGCACCACAATAAGTCACTTTGTAATCATTGTTACAGTGGTACAATAGCAGTCTGTGAAAAGCACTTTTTGTAACCAAAGATCAAGCTTAGCAGGACTACGGCAGAAGTAAATCTTATATAGGTCCTGAGGCCCGTTGGTGCCGGTGCTTTTCTCAGGATTCCATAGTATTAAGCAGATGAGACTCTACAGCTTCAAACACTGTGATCTGAATTGCAGCCAGCAATCAGCATGTGCTTGCAGTGCAAACTTTCAATTTTAATTCAAGGGCCTTAACAAAAAATAGCCCATGAGCCATTTTGGAATTACAGCCATTTTTGTACCCTGACCCAGACATTAAAGGACATGTTGCACATTTTTTAACATCCAGGTTAGCAACACAACATCAAAGTATTCATGACTGTAAGACTGTCTTCGCACATGCGGTCATAATTAGTGGTCTCATTTGACAGTGATGGTTCGGATTTACAGATGAGATGATACACTTAATGAAACTTTTAATTTTTTTCAGAGTCTGTCGGATTTTGTAACCTAAAGTGTCGAGACGCTGCTGTTTGTGTCATGCTGGTTTACTGCTGATGTGAACATGACATGGACTGTCTTCACCACAGACACACGCAGATGTCTCAAATTGGAAAAACTCAGAAGACGTTTTATATATATATATATATATATATATATATATATATATATATATATATATATATATATATATATATATATATATATATATAAATTTTCAGTTATATGCAACACTTATCGGCATTTTGTTTTTATTTTTACAGGCTGTGTTTATGTCTCATGGCTGCAGGTGCACTAAACCTTCTCAGGGCTGGTGCTTTTAGTGTGACTGCATCAAAATGAACAGTTATCACTTAAAAATGAGTCATCATAACACAACATCACACTTATATAAACTTTGGAATTAATCTGTGCCTCAGTTCTTAACGTTAGCAGCTACATCCCATTGAAGCGCACGCTGGGACGCCTCTAGTAGCTACATCACCTGTCAGAAACACGCGAGTACTCACGAGTACTTTGTTTCGGAAGTCTCTGTAGCTGTTTGTTGCGAATGCTGTATACTTTGAAACCGGTTCGGTGCACAAAGTAATCCCAGTGGATCTTCGGATGGTCACTAACAGCCTAAATCTAAACTGTTATGATTTCGGTGCAACATTTCCTTGAACCCTGTTTCAGGTAGAGTGGAAGAACTGAGAGCCTTTGTTTTTGGGGCACAGGTTTTCAATGTACCACGGAAAATAACAGCTCAGAAGACCAGGCAAGAACACAGAAATGTCGATGGAAACACATTACAAACGTATTTCTCAATGACATCGGACTGTAAGTCACTGAAAGTACTACTGTGACCTTGAGATGGCCGCATCAACTTTACTGCCAAATTCATAAAATACAACTTAGCCAGATACAGGACAGACACTTAGTTAAAGTTGGGCCTACAATTTGCAAACATCATGATATTACAGGTCATACCAAACTAAAACTCTGAGAGAGTGTTTATGTTGTATGTGTGCTTTATATACTTTTATGCAATTCTTACACACTAATAAATGAATTACGACTTACTTACCACATACTGGCTCAGACAGAATACAAAAATTACTGCGTGAAAATATGTTTTAATACAGAACATTGGAACAATGGTATCGTTATGTTTTATGCATCTTTTCACAACCATTATTCTTTTGTTTGGCAGAATCCACCCCAGTAAAAGTCACCTTTGTTGACGTGCTTTATCTCCAAGCTTTGTTTTTGTGGGGGAGACTAACACAAGGATTGAGTGTGCAATGTCGGCACAAATCAATCAGAAAATGGGGGTGGTTGAGTGTGCAGTGTCGGCACAAAGACCTCATTTTCGTTATTATCAGTCCCCATTTCGCTCTATTTCACTTAAAAATAATTAAATAAAAGTAATTAATTGAATATTTATTGTATTTTTATTATTTGGAGTCAGTCTGGGTTAATCTGCCCCATTTCGTTACTTTTTACCCCCTATTTCATGATTATTATACTCCATTTTGTACAGTCACTTGGCCAGTTCCGGATCATTGCCAGTTCCGGATCACTGCTGTAGTATTTGCCCCGCCATTTCTCGTAATCAGCACGAATAAGCTAATACTTGGTACCAATGGAAAGACTGATGTTTTGTCTACAAACGACCACAAGCTCGACCAGATCCAGCCATCTTTGTGATCAGCAGAGGAATCAAAACATCCGGTGTCCGTGGTGTGCGTGTGTTTTCTGACTCACTCATTCCTCCAAGTGTGAAAGTGATGATCTCTATTAAGTAGCAAAAGTGAGTTAGCCATTCAGTGTCATTGGTTCTAGAGTGGGAAAATACTTACTTACTTCGGTAGAAAATGTCAGTGTGTTGTGTCTTGCTGTTTAATTGCTGCACGCATTTATCTCTGACGTGAAAATTTGCCGGTTGTGGATCACTGAAGCAGCAGCCTCATGTCAGTACTTGTGAGCCATGTGTACTTGAATGGGCATGAATGTGGGGGCTTTTACTTTTTAATGCAGGAGAAATTTCGCCTCCACACATTTAAAACCGTCCTTTGCTCTCCATCTCTAACAATAGAAGTGCGAAATGATAAAAAGTTGGGGCATCTTGTGCTATCCTGACCCACTTCATTGAGTTAAAAGCTTAGTGGGAGATGTCAAAATCCAAGAATGTTTATTACCACAGATTTTATTTTATCTTCATTTATTAAGGAATGCCACCGAATTTGAGTAAACACTTCATTTTTTGCTCGTAAAAACGTATAACAGTGCCTTTCAAAACTAAGTAAATTCTCATTTAATAAGTATAATTTATATCTTTTGTGTTCAAAACACATTCTCGGGCACAGTGTGTATCATTCTGCATTAAAAGAGCTCCAGCCAGATGCCAGGAATGACCCCAAAGTGACACAGAGTGTCGTGATCCAGAACCGGGCAAAGTGATCCATTTCCGGCAAATATTTGCACCACACATAATGTGGCTTCACACTTTAAGTAGAAGGGCTACACCATCCAGTCTTCTTCAGCTAGATAACATCCAAATACCCAATACAACAATACACAATTAAAGGACATTCAGATGCATTATGGCACCATATAGCGGGACTTTAAAAAAGGTGATCCGGAACTGGGCAACTGACTGTACGTATTTTAGTATAGCCATTCACAGCCTGGTTCTTCTTTCTTTCCCGAAGCTTGTGGCCATCAGCAAGACAAGATTTTATTTTTTAATTGAACACAATAAAATATAGAAAAACATACATTTTCTTGTAGGGGCTATACATTTTCATACAATAAAAATGTTGCCAAAATACAGAGGAATATAAAATAAGAATTACAAAACAAAAAGAAGCAAGAAAATGCAAGGACTACCTATAGAAAGCAAAATCTTGGGTAATTCAAACAAGCAAGAAACGAGATATAGACACACAGCACACTCAACCCGTGCGTTAGTCTCACCCGTTTTTTGTGCTTTTAGCATAAACTAGTGTAATTTGACTGTGGATGAATTAAATAGTTCGTTTAACAGCAGAAATTTTGACATGCCAGATTCATGAAGCATTAATGTGAATATTTGTCAGAATTCTTACCTTCGGTGGTGTTTGTGTTTTTTGTGTGTAATAAAATAAAAGACAGACAACGGTGAACTGCTTCTTCTTTCTACTAAATGAAGATTAGAAAACTGGTTGCCGGCACGTTACTACCACCTACTGGCCCGGAGTGTGAATCGCCACAAAGGCAGTGGGGTTTAAAAAAACACGCAAAAAGCAGCTCCATTTGCTGTTTCAATTTGCAACGCGAAGAAAGTGAAGGAGAGTCTTTGTTGTCTTTGTACATTATATGTGTAAACTAAATTTTACCTCAGTCAGACACAATGCAACCACTAAGTGCAGTGACCAGCTGTAATCTGGGCCCAGGGTCCAACTCAACATCAGCACATCCTTGGTCAGTATCTTATTTCACAGGTGTGTTTTGGAATGTGTGCGAAAAGCCGAGTTCCCATAAGAAATCCAAACAGAATCGGGAAGAATATTCAAATTGCACACAGAGTATCCGGGGGAGGGGAGGAGGGTTTGGGGGTTTACATACGTAGAGAGACAGAGGGATATTAAAGGATTATTAAACGAGCGCGGGGTCTATACGGAAAAATAAAAGACAGAGGTCTGATATTCCCGTATAGCAGACATGGGGTCAAATACTTTGCATTGTATTTAAATACAAATACTTTAGATTTTCAAATTCCAAATACAAATACTTTGTACTTTTTCAAATACAAATACTTTAGTATTTAAAATACAAATACAAATACTTTCTATGAACTATAAACAACAATTCAACACAAAAACTGATAAACCGGTGACAATTTATTGTGAAAATAGCATGACCAAATACTATTGATAAGTAAAGGATTGAATGTTTTATCACAAATTCACTATTATAATACCACAGGCAATAATCAAACTATCACAATTTATATTCAAGACAGTGTCACAGAGATTCCCAAGTTTGAAAAGTATTTGTAAAAGTATTTTACTTGGGATCGGCGATGTATTTGAAATACAAATACAAATACTTTGAATTCAAAATCTGAAAATACAAATACAAATACAAAGACTTCGAAAAATATATTTAAGTATTTTCAAATACAAATACTTTTGTATTTGGCCCTATGTCTGCCATACAGACCGAGCAAGCGAGGTTAATAATTCGTTCTTTACGGCTGTTCGGAGCTGTGTTTTCATCTTGTTCATTTTCATTTTGCTTGTCCACTTTGAGCTCATTTGCTGTTAATTTCTCCAATTCAAACTCGTCAGTGTAATAAAATTCGCTTGGAGAATGGTCCTCTTCGTCGCTCATAATGTCTTTGTTCACTTTTTGTTTTGTTTTATTTCGCGCCTTGAAAATTGTAAATAGGAGGTCGCAAATCTGATACGCAATCCGGACCGATTGTCGTGGTAACGCTCTGATATGGGAAAATATCAGAGCCAATCAGAGCGCACGTACCGCCGTAACCATATAATTAATCTCCATATATCTAAGCCGTCCTTGGCGGCACGTGTACCTGACACCTTTTGTTCTCTTTTCAGGGTAGAATAATTTAAGCTGAGGTGCACTTGTGAAAACATGTAGCATTTCTGTCCCACGTTCATGTTCCCATTGGAACTCCGTTGCTTGGTGTTACAGGTTTCTTAGATTCACAGTCCTCCCAGACAGATTTGGAAATAAATTTCCCAAAGTAGTTAAGTATACCTCGGACCTGCTGCACCCCTTTCCTGTTGTTAGGCCTTTCCACAGCGTTTACTTTTCCTGTATCTGACTGGACCCCTTCCTCTCAGACCTTGTCCCTCAATGATCTAATCTCAATGACACTGAAATTGTTGTGTGGGCTGCCAGAAGAGGAGGTACTGCTGGCCCACCACCAGAGGGCGCCCTGCCTGAAGTGCGGGCTTCAGGCACAAGGGGGCGCTGCCGCCTTACAGGAACAGCCGAGGTAAAAGCTGTCACTCATCAACTATGACAGCTGTCACCGATCATCTGCACTTCTCCCCGGATAAAAGCAGGATGACACTTCAAACACGTCGCCGAGATATCGTACTTCTTTGAGAGGTAATTTTCTCTGCCTGCGTACTATATTGATTGATTCCAAGAGCTATTGTGTTGCAGCTGTCTACCCAGAGGACCGGCGTGGGTCACGACTGTTTCGTCCTACTTCCCACCAGATAAGTGGTACTCAGACGCTGCACGAGTGTGTGTTAGAGGTGGAGGTGGAATTCCCACCGTTATTGTTACGGGGTGTATACACACCCACACTTGACTGTCTTTGTTCTCCGCCAGCAGTACCAGATCCGACACGCTGAGACGGTGGCCAGCTGGGGACTTCGGGACTTGGCGGCTCCAGTATCTTTCAGGTTCGGTGGCGGTGGAAATCGTGTGGTTCCGGTTCATCTCCAGACGGACGTCTCCTATCGTCGAGCCTGCCCACACAACACCTTCATTCATTGACTTGTATTTATTCTATAATCTGCTGTGTGTGGTTGTGACATTCACAACAGTAAAGTGTTCACATTTAGCTTCCTCTATTGTCCGTTCATTTACGCCCCCTGTTGTGGGTCCGTGTCACTACACTTTCCCAACAGAAATGTTTGTTCTACTTTGAGTCCATATTCCTGTACTCCACAAAAGGGTTTTTTTTTTCTAGTCTGGCATCTGGGTCCTTCTGAGTTGCGCCCCATACAATCAGATCACTCGCACCTCACTGAGGCCTTCTATAATTTGCTCCATTGCATTCTGGGGCTGAGTTAATTCCAAAGTGCAGTCTCTGATATGAGTATCTACCAAAGGGAGTGTTAAAAGTGCACAGCTTTGCACTTTCTTCATCGATCTTCACCTGTCAGAGTCCATGTGAGACATCCGGTCTGGAAAAGAACCTTGCGTCTGTCATTTCTCTTGTGATTGCTTCCCTTTTTTGGAATCGTGTAGTGTTCTTTTTTTTATTTGAAAAGGTAATTTTTTCTTTTATTCAAAACATACGGTAGAATTTGTCACATCAGTGGGCTGTTCACCCATCTGAATGAATCCCAGACCCTCCATGGGTTTTAGCCTGTCACAGAGAGCCACTGCATCTCTGCTGGGTGCATGAATCACAGGTTGTGAATAAATTCTTAGTTAGACCAGCCAGGATAGGCTGCTTTCAGTTTTCATGACAAAGAGTCCAATACGGAGTGGCTGATCTGGTTGCTTTGAAGCATCAATGTTCTTCAAGGTTTTTGTTTGCTAGGCTCCTGACCGACAAATGATGATGTTCATGACCACATAACTGAATGCCTTCAACTTGCAATTGTGAGTTTTCATGCATTTGAAAAACACATTGTGTTGAGGCGGGTTATATTTATTCAGTTTAAAACCTTTGTCTAACTAATCAGATTTTCTTAGTTAAAGTGTCTACTTTGAGTTTTCATGACAGGAGTATTGAAGTCCTAACCATGTGCAACAAAGTTCCTAATTCCAGAAACGATAAAAGGAGGAGCTGAAGTATCTCATTGTCTTGCTCACAAGTGGGGGTAAGTTGGAGTGTGAGAGCGATAGACGGATTGGAGTGGCATCTGATGTTTTGCAGATGCTGACCATCGTGGTGAAGAAGGAGCTGAACCAGAAGGTGAGACTCTCAATTTACCAGTCGAACGCTCCTATTGCACCTATGGTCGAAAGCCACTCTGGGTTTCAAGAAAGTTGTTTTCTGCTAGTGGTCTCAGACACAATTTTATAACACTAAACCCCTAAAAAAAATTAGCAGAAGTTACAGCTAAAAGCTAACTTTTAGTATTGACTCGGCGCACTGTCAGCAACTGATAAACCAGTTTCAAGTTTAAGCACCGAAGCAATCACAAACCAAAAGCAACAAGTCAGCGCTTTTGTCTTTAAGCACCCTGCCAACTGCTGTAAAGAAATCACACTTACAGTATCTTACACACAAAACTACATAGGGTGGCAGTGTAGATCAAACGCAAGGCACTTTCACTCATGGTTTCATTTATAAACAGACTAATTCCAGACAGGTTATCAAAATGAACAGCAACTCAGTCATTTTTACAAAGTGAAAATATTGCACTTTTAAAAGTAATGCGCTAATTTTGAAAGTTTGAGTGTTAAACTGACACAAGCGCCAAAAGGCAACGTGGGAAATCAGTCTTCTCTTAAGCCTAGTTTACACATAGACGGCTTTGTCGGCGGGCAGTACGTAGACCGAAGAAATACGCGGATAAAACGCTGCTAAATCCGACGAATAAAGCGACATTTTGATGCCGTAGCATCGGGCACACGTCAGGCAACGGGGGTTAATACCCAGTTCTATCCTTTACAATCGCAGGTTAAGACGCGTGTGAGAATGGCGGTGTTCTGCTGCTGCCAATAATGCCCTGTGTACCGCTGGATTTATCCAGGCAAATCCTGCGTTACTCCAGGAACTTTTGCATATAGGCACCGCCCCCAGAGTATAATAGGCTGAAGCCTCTGTCACTTCAGGGGGAAGGAGATCATCCTCAGCCTTTTCTTCTCCTTTCTTTCCCCCTCCACCACAGTGCTACCCTCTGCTTCTGAACCAGACCTCTTGGTAAGTCCTTGCTGCTGCCAATTTTCTTTTAGGAGGCATACTGGAGCTTCTCTGCAAAAATATCTGGAGCTGGCCGCGAGGGAGAGGCCTGCATGCAGCGCGCTAGCGTTTTTATATTGACCGCCACCTATCGGCCGTTTGGAACGCCGTTAACCGGGAGGTGGCATTTAGAACGGCATACTGTCTGCTAGCGCCGCCGTTTTGTCTGCCTCTGTCGCCGGTTAAAACGCCTGTGAGGATGCCGATGTGGGCTCTATCGCCGTTTTACACGCCATTGATTAGGGATATAATGCCGGCCGCCAATTACGGTGGTGTAAACTGCGGCACTACAGGACAGGGCAGGAATAAACGGCGATTAAAAAGTATCAAACGCCGTTGTTCATGTTGTCTCCGTCATCACGCGAATTCTCTGGGAGCGCTCCCGGAATTATTCGACATGTTGAATAATTTTTTCGACGATTCCCGGTAAAGCCAGAACTAAACCACATCCCCTAGTGCCGGCGTTAACAACGGCGTGTGATCCTTAAGACGGCCAAAAACTCTTCCGTGACGCTTCCGGGAGCTCTTACCGTCTATGTGTAAAAGGGGCTTTATCGTCCCCCCACCCCCCACCCCCCTGGCAAAAATCATAGAACACTGCCATCTACTGGATGGGAGTGTGAATAGCGGCCAACATGTGATCAGTGATAAACATGCTGAGTCACACTTAACAAACAGAATGTTCAGTTTTACAAATGCCTTTTTTTTTTTTTTTTTTGCAAATGGAAAAAATGACATATTTACAAATACACATTTATTTGTAAAAACCAACACACAAGTCACAAATAGGAAATTTGTGTTTGTGGTTCCCAAAACACGTGTGCAAATCAAAGACTATTTGGAGATCACCCTCTGTGAATTTGCAGGTAATTATACAAATTTAACTCCATAAATTAGTGTCTTTTCACTTAAAGTAAAGGTTTGCATGTACACGCTGTCCTTAAAACAGACACACTGTCGATCATAATGCATTGCAGCAATGCGCTATGGAAGCTTGGGGTTTGTTTGTTTTTATTATTATTATTATTATTATCGTACATGCTAGTTTAACAGTGTTGTTAGTGTTATAGATTTGTTGTGTTTTTATAGCTCAAGAAATGTAGTTAGTTTGGTGAAGACTTATGCTGAGACCATGAGTGAAAAAGACGTTGCAATTTTCCACTTCTGCCACTGTGTGAGCTGTTGTATAATTTTTCTCTAGCGGCAGCTGGCCCGGTCCCTTCTGTTGGGGGAGGGCTGAGTTCCTTATGGTTTTCACCATTCTGATTTGCTCACTATGCCAGCAAAGAAATGTCAGCGGACTGAAATTTAGCTGAACTAAATTTAGCAGAATCTAATTAATCCACTGATTATATTTAAAGTTAGCTGAAAAGCTAATCAGCTAACAAAAATGTTAGCTAATTAACGGAACTGTGCCCATCACTATATATATATATATATATATATATATTCTCCACTCAGACTGCGATAGCCAATCACAGATTAGCCTTTCTGTCGATCATTTACCTGTATTTTGGCATGCTTGGCGCCAGAACGTTATGTTGGATCCAAAAGGATCCAAAAAGGCTAGAACCAAAAGTTATATTGGATCGGCTCCCACTGACCAATAGCGTTAGAGCTTACTGCCAACAGCTAGCCAATCAGAGCGCTGCATACGAAGGTCAGGAACTAGCTGACAGACGCTGGTTGAAAAAATGGCAACAAACATGTCAACAACAGCAGAAAATCGTCTGCCAGCGAGGTTTGCTGAGTTCACAGAGGAGGAACTGGTGGAAATATTGAACTCCAAGGATGCCAAAAACACTAAGAAGGTAGACAAGCACGCTACTGAGGTTTTAGAAGCATTCATCGCATCAGAATCAATCATATGCTGTTCACAACAAAATAAATTGATCTAATTTACTTGACTCTTTGTTGTTTGCTTAGTTTGGGAGGGGGGTGGAGAACATAACAACTGATGGATGGCAAGTCGTCCAACATAGGGAAATATTGGATTAAGAAAAGTTATATTGGACTAGGCTACGCCTCGTCTTCATCCAATATTTCTCTATGTTGTACTCCTTACCATCCATTATTTGTATTATATCCATCCATCCATTTTCTTCCGCTTTATCCGGAGTCGGGTCGCCGGGGCAGCAGCTCAAGCAAAGCTGCCCAGACCTCCCGATCCACACACACCTCCCCCCCCCCCCCCCCCCCCCATATATATATATATATATATATATATATATATATATGTATGTTGGTGGCAGCATCACGTTTTTCAGCAGCAGGAACTGGGAGACTAGTCAGTAGGGAAAGATGAATGCAGCAATGTACAGAGATATCCTGGATGAAAACCTGCTCCAGAATGCTCTGGACCTCAGACTGATGCAACGGTTCATCTTTCAGCAGAACAATGACCATAAACATATATCCAAGAAATCAAAGCAGTGGCTTCAGGACAACTCTATGAATGTCCTTGAGTGTCCCAGCCAGAGCCCAGACCTGAATCCGATTGAACTTCTAAAAATGGCTGTGCATCCAACCTGATGAGCGTTGAGAGGTGCTACAAAGAGGAATGGACAAAACTGCCAAAAGATTTAAAAAAAAATCCTTTTCAACCTACAAAGACAAGATATTTAATGTTCAAACTGATAGACTTTGTTGTTTTTGTGCAAATATTTCCTCATTTTGAAATGGATCCCTGCAACACATTTCAAAAAAGTTGGGACGGGGCAACAAAAGACTGCGAAAGTTGATGAATGCTCAAAGAACACCTAATTGGAAACAGGTGATGTCATGATTGGGTATAAAAGGAGCATCCCCAAAAGGCTCAGCAATTCACAAGCAAAGTTGTTCACCACTTTGTGAACAACTGCGTGAAAAATAGTCCCACAGTTTAAGAACGTTTCTCAACATTCAATTGCAAGGAATTTAGGGATTCAATCATCTACAGTCCATAATATAATCAGAAGATTCAGATAATCTGGAGAACTTTCTACATGTAAGTGGCAAGGCCGAAAACCAACATTGAATGCTCATGACCTTCGATCCATCAGGCGGCACTGCATTAAAAACCAACATTATTGTGTAAAGGATCTTACCGCGTGGGCTCAGGAACACTTAGGAAAACCATTGTCAGTTAACACAGTTCGTCACTACAAGTGCAAGTTAAAACTCTATCATGCAAAGCGAAAGCCGTACATCAACAACTAGGCCCAAGCTCATTTGAAACTGAAAGACACAAAGTGGAAAAGTGTGCTGTGGTCTGATGAGTCCACATTTCAAATTGTTTATGGAAATCATGGACGTCGTGTCCGGACAAAAGAGGGAAAAAGACCATCCATTTTGTTACCGGCGCAAAGTTGAAAAGCCAGCATCTGTGATGGTATGGGGGGGGGGGGGGGGGTGTTAGTGCCCATGGCATGGGTAACTTACACATTTGTGATAGCATCATCAGTGCTGAAAGGTACAAAGGTACATTAGGTTTTGGAGCAACACATGCTGCCATCCAAGGAAGGTCTTTTTCAGGGACGTCCCTGCTTATTTCAGCAAGACAATGCCAAGCCACATTCTGCACATGTTACAACAGCGTGGCTTCGCAGTAAAAGAGTGCGGGTACTAGACTGGCCTGCCTAGAGTCCAGACTTGTCGCCCATTGAAAACTTGTGGTGCATTATGAAGCACAAAATACGACAGCGGAGACCCCAGACTGTTGAACAACTGAAGTCGTACATCAAGCAGAATGGGAAAGAATTCCACCTACAAAGCTTCAACAACTAGTGTCCTCAGTTCCCAAACGCTTATTGAGTGTTGTTAGAAGGTGATGTAACACAGTGGTAAACATACCACTGTCCCAGCTGTTTTGAAATGTGCTGCAGGCATCCATTTCAAAATGAGCAAATATTTGCACAAAAACAATAAAGTTTATCAGTTTGAACATTAAATATCTTGTTTTGCAGTGTGTTCAATTGAATATAGGTTGAAGAGGATTTGCAGATCATTGTATTCTGTTTTTATTTACATTTTTCACAACGCCCCAACTTCATTGGAATTGGGGTTGTACTTTCTGGATGCACTGTAGGCGTTTGTGGCTCTGATTAGAGAAATTGTGCATAGTGCATGTTTTGCATGTTGTATCCCCAGATATACAGCTTCAAGATGATGTGGTATAGAGGAGGATTTTCTTTAAAAGATCTGTTACATTTAACTACAAAATGAACCCAATGATGCAGGCAGCAACCAAACAGGAGGTAGGTGATAACACAGGTGAGTTAATGTGCAAAACACAAGAGATGAGTCCAGTAAACAAAGTGAGCATATGGGGTCAAACAAGAGTCAAACACACAACATAATCCAAGCATGCAGGTAACACAAACTGAGGTAACCGGATAATCAACACTTTTAAACTAGACAAGTCTCCATGCAGGAGGAGACAAAGATAATCAGCATACTCACGAACGGAATCACGGGAGGAACCAAAGAGAAGAAAATGATAACTAAACAAGGAAATAGTGCACACTTAAATACGCAAAGGAACAAATGAAGAAATGAGCGGCAGGTGTTTGAATTGGGGAGACCGAGATGCAACACGTGCTGAAAGTAACATACAAAGCATACATAAACCTGGGGGTGAGCGGAACCCAAAAACATCAAGGGAATCACAAAACAACTAATTACAATACGAAGGCAACAGAAACCATGGAACTCAAAAGTGTACAAAGTGCAAACAGGGAAATGCAGACACACGGACAGTGGACAGATCACAAGGACGACGCACATGGAGGACAGACACAGACAGGAGACAGAATATAGAGAATACTAACAACAGGGCACAGACAGAACACCATGACAATAAACACCAGGACACAGACAAGTGACTGACCACTGATACAGACAGGAGATAGACCACCAGGATGACAAACACAGATGACTGACATAGACAGGGGACAGAACACAACGAATACTAACAAAAAGACGCAGACAGAAGACAAAGACAATTAACACACGGACACAGACAAAGGACTGACTGGAAAAGCAGACAAGGGCCAAACCACAACAAGATAAGAAAGTTCAGTTATAGTTTGAAGGTACATCTGAGATGCAAGCCTGGATTTGATGTTTTGGTGAAAAAAAAAATACTTCTTCGGGAGAATGTGTGTGTGTGTGTGTGTGTGTGTGTGTGTGTGTGTGTGTGTGTGTGTGTGTGTGTGTGTGTGTGTGTGTGTGTGTGTGTGTGTGTGTGTTTTGATCCCAAAGCTTTGGAAGAGGGCAGTGACCCAGAAACACTTTGAGAGTCCTGATAAGGGACAATTATTAACCCCTATCTTCAGTGCAGATGAGCATTTGTTCACTTTGTTTTGGATGATGATGAATTTTGACCACCCTAAATTTTACATGTGATTCACAACTGGCTCCTTTGTAGTACTACACGAAGTACACAGGAATGTATAGTATGTATGTTGGCATACTGACATATGCCATTGTTCTGCTGTGTGTTCGGTGGAAAACTGACCTTTAATATTTACTGAACCAAATTTCTAAGAATCAGTTTCAACAACACTACCTGCATTTCCACGTGTTTGAATCCTGGTTCATGCTTTATATTCTCCATACACTGTTATGCCAGTATCCATTCATTCAAAAAGGAAACACCATCGGCTCATAAAACCTTTGCATAACTAAACCATTGGTGACATAAAACAGCACTAGGTTAAATATCAGAGCCAAAAGCCTCTGTATGACAAAACCATTTATTAACTTTATGTGGACAAATAAACAAACTGCTTTTATCAGGTCAATGTAACTATGTCAAACAACAAACCTCTGAAATATTGATATGTGTAATGGCCCCCGCAGAGTGGAGTGGATCCTCTTTAACACCAGTCCTGTCATTTTCACCACATTTTAGCAAAATCTAATCATAAATAAAATGATGACTTTCTTTAAAATGTCCTGCTCAGCCCACTGAAATTTTTCAAAAACACTCACAGAAATGGGCAGGGGTATATTGATCATGAGAAGACATGCAAGGTTTTTAAGTTGTACAACATTGAATTATGCTATTAAAGCATTATTATTAGTATACCTGGATTAGTGCCCAGCAGTTTGGTCAAATGCCTCTGGTGAAATGATAAATAAATTACAGATTATTCAAAATAGGGCTGCTTGTATTGCACTTAAGTGCAATTATAGGACTAACATCATTACAACGCATAAGAATTTAAACTGGTTGTTAATTAAAGACAGACTTTTATATTCACTGATCATTTTTACCAGAAAGATTATTAGAGTCTCTGACTTCTTTCTATTGAATTCTGGGCTCTGAATTACGTTGTTGCCCCTACTTTGTTGAGTGAGTGCATGGACCAGGTATTGGATAAAGTTGTGGAGTCCAGCAGCTTGGGTGCCTTTGTTGGTGAGTCAAGGTTCCCTGACTTTGACTTTGTGGATAATGCTGTGATCTTTGTGGAATCAACAGTTGCCCTGAATGCAACACTTTAGAAAGGAGAGTGAGGAGATGGAGTGTCTGTGTATGTGATGGTTCTGGATCCAGGCTTTTGTTGACTTCCTGGACTCAGCAGTTCAAAAGCATAACCGTTTGTGGTGAAATTGTCAAATCTGTTAGAGATTCAAGTATCTCAGCAGTGACATTGATGCCTCTTGGAGCTATTGGACCTCTTATGAGGTCGCTAGATGGCTAAGAATTTATGGTATCATGAGGCCCTGGATAGATGTGTTTGGCAGTTCCAAAGTCTTTACAGGAAAATGACAGTCCAGACCTTTAGAGTCTTGATATAACTGCGTGGGTGTGAAAGGAATTCTTTGGTGCTAGGTCTCTCTGGAGTACTGTTGGGTACCGGTGGAAAGACTTTGTATCATAGGAGTGATTACTTAGGAAGACTCAGATGAAACATGCTATTTCCATTCAAAGAGAACATCAGCACATACTGACGGCCCCTTCACACATAGTACGAATAAGTGCTATGTGGGCAGTTTGGTGCATGCAAAAACACAGTGTAACCACATCGTGCAGCTGCTGTGAAAAAATAAATAAATAAAAAATAAGAAAATACATGCTGCAATGGTTTCGTGCATGCAAGAACACAGTGCGAGCAGCTGCACCATCAACGCTGCTGTGAAAATAAAGAAAGAAAATACATGCTCTACTCTCTACTTTATTCAACTCTTCTGTTCTACTGTTCTTTTTGTTTAGATATTTAGATATACCTTAATATCCACTAGTAGAGTTCTACCTTAGAATTGGAATGTATTATAGAAGACATACCTTACTGAATTTCATGCCACCCACGGGATTCGAACCTGCAATTTCCAAAAGCTCTGACTGCCAGTCAGAAACTTAACCACTGAGCTACCATCGGATGCAATGAGGTGACCCTGTACTCCTTTATCTAACTGAATCACCAAACAAATGGTGTGATATTTATCACAACAAAGCATTCAGGCAGTAAAACTGAAGTCACTACTTTACAGAATACAGTTCAGAAACAAAAAAAACAATCATTTTCTAACCTTTTTTTTTTTCAGAAATTTTAGTCATGTCCCCACATCATTAATATTACATATAATAAACACTTATGAAAGCTCATTCCACAATTTATTATTATTTATTTTGTATTTATTTAACCTTTATTTAACCAGCTGACAATCCTTTGTCAGATTGTTGCTGCACATGAACGCTGGACAAAACAGCATTTTCAGATCACTTTAACCTAAGTTTAAGTCAGCGTATCATAGATTTCTATTTAATCTAATGCCTGATGACAAGAAATAGCGCTAAGCAAGATGGCGGCTCCTGGCAAGAGCTCACAGACTGCATCCGCCATCTAGTGGATTAAATAGAAATTCATGGTGTGCATACTTCCGTATCACATGACTTACATTCTGCAAGTTGTTGACCAAAACCTAAAATTGTGTGATGAAGCAATGTGGGAGGAAAAAAAATGAAATTAGATGTCAATTCACATTAATTTTCTCAGACTTAGTGTATAGTTGATGGCAAACCAGTATAACATCAGCTGTGTCATGTTCCTGGAAACGTTTCATGTTCAGTTATTTGCAGAGTAGCAACATTTGGTCCTCTTCAGAGTTTGAACTTTGAAGTGAGCTGATCACTAATCAGACTCAGCACAGACTCCACGAGGCGGGACTGGAAAGAGACTTTATAAATGATTGTTAATGAAGTGCTGCTGTATTTGTCAAACAAGAGAGGGACACAGAACGCAGACGGAACGGTTTCTTCAGGCCGTGATGGGTTACAGCCAGCTGGGTCTGTTCCTGCTGCTCAGCAGCGTCACGGTGGCTCGTAAGTTCCTCTGATGTGGTAAATTACGTTGAAAATAACCTTCCATGTCTGACCCACTTTCAGGACTGCTGCCTAACTGGTCCAGTTAATTGGAACAGAACTATTGTTGTAGATTATTACGTCCAACAAGGACGTAATAAAATCATCAGCGTTGATTTCCGTATTTATTTGTTTGTCTGTCTGTTAGCAGGATTATGTCAAAACCACTGCATGGATTTTGACGACATTTTCACCACAGATAGATATTAGGGCATGAAAGACTCCACTGAATTTTGGAGGTGATCCGGATCCAGATTGGCGGACATCAGAAATCTCGGATTACTCTTGTTGGTGATCCCATTATGCTTACTGTGGAAAAGTCCTGTAATTAAATGTAATTATGACCAAACTGCTACAAGCACTTTCAGCTTTCTTTTGAATGAAAGCGTCTGAAGAATAATTAAGGAAATATTTAATAAGTGGACATTAAATATTTCACTGGCTAATTTTACAGAACATCCGCATAAACAGAGTTATTAGTTTTTCCATCACTGCAGAGTATGTGAAGATTTCTTAGATTCCCCACTCGAGAACAGCCAGCGTGTAACTGGCCATGGCTGAAGATGGCACGTTCAAGTTCAGCCCCACGACCTTGAGGCTCTGACCCCGTGCCTTGTTGATGGACACGGGAAAGCTTGCTCTCAGTGGGAACCCCAGCCTCGAGATCTTGAAGAGCAGTTCGGTGGAAGAGGGTCCAGTGGAATCTTTGGAACCAGTGCTGCTTCTCTTTAATATTGTCACCAAGCATGGTGCCATCCAGGATGTGGCTCATTATCCTCTTGACTGTTGTTCATGAACCACTGCAGCATTATGCTCCTAATGACCATTGTTATGGCCACCTTGTGTGTGTGTGTGTGTGTGTGTGCTTTTTGGGAACGCATTGGAATAAATCACAGCTTCTTCTTCATTTGCCACCATCAACAAAGTATCAATTAATAACACTGCCTACTGTCAGCCCCACCTCCACCCCAGCATCCCCCTGTGGGCTCTGACTGGGGGATGATCTGTGTAGCTGTTCATCAGTGTCCAGTATCGCAAGCAATAATCTGTAGAATCTGGTAACGTCAGAGCCCAGATGCTTAAATCTAGCTATGTGGTGCTGCCGCAGTAAAGATGATCTGACTGAAAAAAGTACCACTACAAAAGAAAAAAGAGAATATGTTTAAAATAAATAAATCAATGTAGGAATACAGAACTAGCCCAAATAATCGTTGATGTATGGAAATGCAGATATAGATCAAATGAAGACATTAAGATATTCTTCTTTTCACGTACAGTAGTTTGCCCTTAACAATCGTTTAGCCAGGACAAACACGTCAGTGTTTTGTCACATGCATAACAGGAATAAACATTGCCCATTACCCACGCACGGGTCCTGATGGGAAACAGGAACAAACACCATCTAATACCCACGCAGGAGTCCTGATGGGAAACAGGAACAACATTGCCAATACCCACGCAGGGTCCTGATGGGAAACGGGAACAATCATTGCCCATTACCCACGCAGGGGTCCTGATGGGAAACAGGAACAAACATTGGCCATTACCCACGCAGGGGTCCTGATGGAAAACGAGAAGAAACATAGCCCATCACCCACGCAGGGGTCCTGATGGGAAATGGGAACAAACATTGCCCATTACTCACACAGGGGTCCTGATGGGAAACAGGAACAAACATTCCCCAATACCCACACAGAGGTCCTGATGGGAAACAGGAACAAACATTGCCCAATACCCATGCAGAGGTCCTGAGGGAAACAGGAAACATCACCCAATACCCACGCACGGGTCCTGATGGGAAACAGGAACAAACACCATCTAATACCCACGCAGGAGTCCTGATGGGAAACAGGAACAAACATTGCCCAATACCCACACAGGGGTCCTGATGGGAAACAGGAAAAAAAACATCACCCAATACCCACGCAGGGGTCCTGTTGGGAAACAGTAACAAACATCGCCCAATACCCACGCACGGGTCCTGTTGGGAAACAGGAACAAGCATTACCCACACAGGGGTCCTGTTGGGACACAGGAACAAACATCTCCCATTACCCACGCAGAGGTTGTGTTGGGAAACAGGAACAAATATCGCCCATTACCCATGCAGGGATCCTGTTGGGAACAGGAAGAAAACATCGCCCATTACCGATGCATTTGTGCTGTTGAGAAACAGGAACAAACATCGCCCATTACCCACGTGGGGGTCCTGTTGGGAAACAGGAACAAATGTCGCCCATTACTCACGCGGGGGTCCTGTTGGGAAACAGGAACAAACATTGCCCATTACCCACGCGGGGGTCCTGTTGGGAAACAGGAAAAAACATCTCCCATTACCCACGCGGGGATCCTGTTAGGAAAGAGGAACAAACATTGCCCATTACCCATGCGGGGGTCCTTATGGGAAACAGGAACAAACATTGCCCATTACCCACACAGGGGTCCTGTTGGGAAACAGGAATAAACATTGCCCATTACCCAAGCAGGGGTCCTGCTGGGAAACAGGAACAAACATTGCCCATTACCCAGGCAGGGGCCCTGACTGGAAAACATCAAAGGGGTCGAGACACTTTGATATGCACTTTGGACATATTGCCGTGTTATCACACGCAAGACAGGGAACACACTCTAACCACAGGTGACGACACTTGGTAAGGTGACTTATGTTCACGATGTCCATTACATGTTGAATGTCCACTACAGTCACCAGGAATACAACTTGACTAATAATTGTGCACGTGTAACGTTTGCTATCTGTAATGTCGATGTACTTTGTTACACATTTATAAGATCTGTCGCTCTTTTTTTAATTTCCAGAACAAAACAACGATGATACTGGGCCGACACCTTGTGTATGTAAGTTAATGCATAGATTTATGTTCACTTTAAATGTCTATTTATTCCACAAACCTCAGCATGAAGAACTTTTCCTGAATCTTTTCTTGCATTATTTTGTTGAAGACAGACAAACTGATGGTTTCTATAGCTGCAGGTTTTTTTAAGTAAATAAACTGGTTGGAATAACAGCAGACTTTAGCATTTGCCTTGAGGGGACTGATCGTGTGTGCATGGACATAGTGTGCACGGGGGAGATGGGGATGGTAACATATGTTGCTGCAATTGCACACATTGATCTGGTTAAAAAAGTCAATGGTAGCTCTGCTAAACCAACAAACACATGTTCGGGTTTAGATAGTAGCAGTGGCTGGTGGACTCTTGCTCCGTGCTGTTTAGGATTCTGTACAATAAGCTGTTTATTCACTGCTATGGCGACATTTAGCCACCACTCACTCTAAAGCTCTGAAGCCAGGTGTTGATGTGCATCATCCACTCTGAAAGAAAGATGAGTTCTGAGATTTAATGAGCATTTATATAATGCCTAAATAGATCCTTGTCATTTGATTGGAATATGGCTACATTCTGTTGAATCATTAGTCTTTACTTGAGCAATTATTGGGAAAATACTGAAAAAGAAGACAGGCTTTAGTGTCGTTGTACATCGATGAATACATACAATAAAATTCATCCTGTGCATGTAACCCATCGTAATTACAGTTAGACACAATCCAACCATGAGGAGCAGTGGACAGCCACAGTCTGGCACCCAGGGAGCAACTCCAGATGTAGAGAGAAAAACAGCACATATTATGGTGGCTGAGGACCTAAGTGAGGGGAGCACCTTAAAACAGTGATTCACGATGGATTTAATCATTCACGTGTCTTGATATGGTGCACTGTTCACCATATCTTACACTCAGATTATAGCTGTTTAAATAGTAAAGGGGAGTTGTGCATGTGAAAATGCACTTGTTTATACTGTGCACTGCAGATGGTCAAGACAGGGCCCTTGTAGTTTCATGTATTAAGCACACACTTTTATCCAAAGTGACATATAGTCATAATCACGCACCACTGGACCATGGAATGACAGTGCATGTAAGAAAATCAGTTTGGGGTTCAGTGTCTCACTCAAAGACATCTTGACACACAGACAGGGGTATCCAGAATTTGATTTCCAACCCCTTTTTACCTCCAGAGCAACAGCGACCATGTGTCCTTTACACATATGGATAAAGGTCCGTTTAACATTGTATCATTATGATCACATTACAGTGGAATCCAGGTACAGGACCAGCAAGAAATACATCTACCAGTACACTGCGGAGAGCAGAAACGGAGTGGTGGGTACTGCTAACCTGAAGAATGGTCCCCAAGTCTCCTGTCTGGTACGTAACTGTTTAATGAGTCCAACTGGTCCATTTCTGTTAAAACAGAAATGTGACTGGGACTCCTTGTCCTGTCTGTGTTTTCCCATCACGTGTTTTCAGGTAGAGCTCGATGTCCCACAGACATGCAAGTTCATCTTGTCCACCAGGTACTGTGCCCTCAGCGAGGTTTCGGCAATGGATCCTCAGGGAGAACCGGTCTACAAGCTGGCCCCAAGCTCTGAGGCCTTTGAGGTTGCCATGGAAAGGTTTGTGTGCAACATCCTTCATGTCAGACTGATTCAGCAGGAAGATCATCCTGGTTGTTTTCTGAAAATTAAACCAAAAAAAAAGAAAAAGAGGACAGTATAGAGCCACAGCCACTCATATACTGTATTCATATGGGACAAACCCTCTCTGAGATCACCCAAAGGTTTTCTGAAGAGTGGGTTTGAAGCTCAAAATGAAGCGGTTCCAAATGTCACCACCTTGGTTTGAATGTTTTAATCATATATATTTGTTCACTGACTGGGCACTGGCCTTCATAACGGATGGTTTGGGAGATTCAAATTTTGACAGGAGTTTTGCCGCAATAGCAGTGGAAAGATTCAAAATTTTGACAGGAGTTTGCCGCAATAGCAGTGGAGTGTAAACAGTACAGATAACCTCACGAAGCTTCAATGTCAATGCTACTAATATATGAATTAAACAACACTGAACCTTCATGACCTGGTCCCGGGATAAGTGGTTGAAGATGAGTGAGTGAATAACACTGAACTTTCACTCAGTGGAAATACTGGAGCACCGACTTCTTAGATGCTCCATACAATTAACCACACAACAAGCCATATTATTATTACAGATATATATAATGAAATGGACAGAACGTACAAACATTGTTGAGTTCACAGCAGTTAGCAGCCTCAGCTAGCAACAGTCTCTGCTCGCGAGGTCCTGGACACGGCTTGCCAGCACACAGTTGTCTCTCAAAGCAACCACTTCCCAAATTATTCATAACTTCATGACTTAAAATAGATCAAACTAATGAATTATATGTATAATCCCTCCCCCCACCCCCATACATTTGTCATGAACAGGGATACCAGCGATACAGACCAAAACATTTTTTCCTTCTTTATTCCCTAGGTTGTAAGCATGTTTATTTCTGCTGCAAAGCTGGACATTTTTACATGGGGGTCTGCGGGGAGTGATTCATTTTAGCAGTCATTCAAGAAAATGCAATATTTGGCACCTCTGTGTTGGCTTCATTTTATAGCACCGGAGGTTGGAGCTTTGAGCCTTGAGCCTCTGAGCGACAAATCGCACAATACAGTAATTCTATTCAAGAATTCATGATATGGTGGAACTAAATAATGGTAAATTTACCATTTACCAACTAAATAATATATATATATTAAGTGTTTCCTTGTGTAAGCTTGTGTAAGACTTTTCTAGATTCATTTGTTTTAAAGGATTTGACTTTGTATGTTTGTCATGTTTCCGCTGCTATACTGTGAGCAGTTTTACACAAGTTGCTGTTTTATTTTGATCCCTTTTCCATCACAGACCTCTTAAACCAGTGTGTTGGTAATAATGTAAAACTCAACTAACTGGTTACAATTATTGTTATGACCAGCAAACAAGCAGTCGACGAGTCTGGACACATGTGGTCCAGCTGCCTCCATCACATTGTTAAAGACAGATAAAACCTAACATGTCTGGAAGGTTCACTCCTGAGTTGGTCTTACTGGATCATGATGTTCTGGGGATACCTGCATATCATGTATTGTACTACACAATCCAACACGTTTATAACAGAATCATTGCACTTCTAATACTTATATAACGTCAAGCAACTGAGGAGGAGTGAACCCATCTGCAGGACACATGCAGGCTCTTGGTGTTGGAATGTGATTTTTTTTTTTTATTATTTTAATTTAGATTCCATTTTATAGTTCAGGTTGCAGGACTGCATTCACAGATAAATGGGGCAGACAAACCTGATGGCAGACTGGATGAGTAGCTGTGGCGTGTTGACAGTGAGGACATTTCTGCCTGTTGTGGATGAAACACAAGTGGACTCAAAATACAGGTCCACACAGATATATCAGAAAACGAAGAGTTTTAACAAAAAATATAATATGAACTTGTGGTTGAAGTTAACACCCCTATTCCACCGTTCTGTTACAATGCTCCACGATCCAGAAAAAGTGCAAAACAAAAAGTGAAACAGGTTACTCTGGCATGCATCCTATCGGGTTGGCTTATACAGTGCAGACCTAGCAACTGCCTGGCTTATACAGTGCAGATCTAGCAACCCATACAAAAACATAAGTAAAGCTGCACCCTGCTGCATTCTGAGTCAGAACTGACACAAATGCTGCTTTTGCTTCAAATTTTCACCCTGATGGAGCACAAACAAGTTGTCCTCCCTAGGACTACCCCGTTTAAAGATAGTTTGAACATGATTAAAGCTGCTAAGACTATGAGATGTGGGCACATAATGATGCCGATTTGGTGAATTGGGATGAAATTTTTGAACAACTTAAAAATTTCACCCGATTTCAAAACTGCTGTCGATGTACATCTACAGCCATCCTCAGTAACTGTCGGTGGGCATCACACTGAGGACAGTCGATGGTGGCCATAACTACTGTGTTTATCATGTTTGTTCAAGACTGACAAACGATGGATCAAGGAGATACTGTGATGCTTCAAAACGCACCTGATTTGCTTCTCTGGATGAAACGGGAAAACACGGCGCTCTGTGGAATAGGGGTATAAGGACAGAGTGGTAGTTAGGTGACGCTCTGAACAGGCAATGTGAGAGAGGGCCGTCCAGGCAGATCCAGATGTCACTGATGAATGAGGTGCAGAACCTGATAATTCTCCAAGTGGTTTGATTTAACAGGAATATAGTCAACATAGGCAACCAGAATTCAAAACAGGATTCTGGCACACAAAGGCAACAATGTTTAGGATCTTGAATTCAGTTTATCAGTGCAGCGCCAAATTCAGTACACACACTAGTAAACTCACAACAAATGGTGTGAAGGCCACGGTTGATATAATACAGACTTGAGTACTTGATTGATTACACTTGTGCTGGCTTTGCAAGACTCAGTACATCTCCCATGTGGACAGACAGGAAGAAACACAGAAAACAAGCAGTCAGACTGATATCCCATCACCGACAAGACAGACAAACATGCAAGCAGGACTTCGAACTCTGACTAGACCTAACAGTGGCGTGAAGTAAAAAATCAACAATCAGCTGACAAGCAGAGACACAAAACTGGGAACTGATATACTGCGGAAGGTGATGATGCAACAGGGAACAGGTGCATGATTACAGATGACACACAGCCATGTAGACAGGGAGACAACACAGGATATAGTGCCATATAACCAGGGAGAGACACAGACAGGTTGGACAACAGTCATCGCAACTGACACTCATGAACACTGAAACCCAGACAGTTACCCAGATAGAAAACAGGCAACAGACAGAATATATACACAATATATTTTAGCACTGTCCAGTAACAGCTGAGCAGTCCACAAATGTGTTTTTCTTACCCAGGAACCCTCTTAAGTTCACTGTCGATGGTGCAACCAGTGTCCAACTGTTCCCCGGGGAAGACGATCCAGTCAATATCCTCAACATTAAGAGAGGTATCATCTCAGCCCTCATGGTGCCAGGCATGGGTGGTGAACCAAGTAACCTCATGGTTAGTTTTTACTTACCACAGACAACTGTGAATATGGTGAAATTTCAGCAGAAAAAGCAAAAAAATATAGCAAAGGAGTTGGTTATGGTTTTTATTTGTTTATTTATTTATTGTTTGTTTTGGGGTTTGTTTGTTTTTTAGGTCAACAAAAACATTTTTGCTTAATGCAAAATGTTAAAGAATTTGAACTTTTATTGATGGAAATCTGTGCATTTTCCCATGTTTTCCTTTTAAATTCCTCTTTTAAACTGCATTTTTCTCCATTTAAACAATAGACTTACAACCAGTAAGTCTAAGTTTCTGTTTGAACCCTTCATTTTAACATTAAAACTTGTTGGCCTACCTACGTTTTGCTTCTTTTTTCAGAGCACAGTGCATGGCCAGTGCTACACAAACTACCAGGTGAATGTTAAGACGGATATCGACACAGATGTGACTTTGTTCAGAGATCTGTCTGAGTGTGACCAGTTCCACACTCGGAAACTCACCAACAGTCCTCTGGCTCTGCTGCAGAAGCTGGTGAGATTTTGCTATAGTTTCTTTTAAAGCTAAGTCATTAAATTATGACCAATACACGTGCATCTCTCATGTGCTTGTGACATTGACACTAGCCTTGAGTTATATGCCAAATAATTTGACCCTTGTGATTTGACTATATATGTTATAATAGCAAAATGGCCTCTGTGTGCGTGAGTGCGTGAGTGCGTGTGTGTGTGTGTATGGCTTCGATCACTGAGAAACTGAGGAGAGCTGACATTTGCCATTTGGTATGCTTATGTATGGGTCAGTGATGAACACTGTGAAAACGGAAAGTTGATAGGACAAATATTTTTGGAGAAATTTGAGATTTTAGCTAACTAGTAAATAATGAACGTTGTGCTGCAATGCATCATGGGAGTTTGAGGTATTAAATGTTATTGTGGGCCATGTTAGTTTAACAGTGTTATTGGTTTATTGTGTTTTTGTCATTCAACTGGTTTAGTCAGTTTAGAAAAGTGTCATGTTGCCGTTACCATGAGCGAGTTAACTGTCAGGTTCCATGAGTGAAAAGTGTAGTGTGTTTGATGTCTTCCGCCACATCTCTGTTTGTGCATGTCTAAAAATAGAAGCACCTGCTTGCAGTAATGGGGAAATCTGTGTCAAGTAGGTAGTTTTCAAAAACGGGAGAGTTTTTAACTCCAATTCTTCTTGACTGTTTCTTGTCTCAATAAGAGCAGATCCAGCTGCCTGGCAGCATGGCTTTCTTAAAAACATAGATAACAAAGCTGTTAGGCTGTTTGGGGAGGTGATGGTCTAGTGGTTAAGCATTGGGCTTGAGACCAAATCCTAGGTTCAAATCCTAGCCTGACCAGAAAATCATTAACGGCCCTCAGGCAAAGCTCTTAATCCCCTGGTTGTGATATATATATATATATATATATATATATATATATATATATATATATATATATATATATATATATATATAAACAATAAGCGCTTTCTAAAATATCTGGTCCATTATCTACCTTACGCATGTCTGTGTGTGTTGCAGATATTTGTACTAAAAAAAATGCTCACAATCGAGCCATTCGCTTATGCTAACATTATCCATTAGCATTGCGTTATGTCATGCTAATCACGTCCTAAAAGATTGTCGTTTTCCAGACATGTGAACGATTAAATCCATTATGAATTACTTATTTCGCTCACCTTGAACATGCTGTCAGCCACAGTTTGAAAATAATCTTGACACTCATAAATACATTTTCTTCGTCATCTTCTTTGTGTTGGCAGATTGCAGGTCACCTTTAGAAGTGCATATCGCCACCTACTGTATTTAAGTGTATGGAGTCTTGGCAATAATTATTCTAAGTCAATACAATACAAAACATGAAACAATAAAATGAAAAAGGCAAATAATCAAATCATTAACAGTGGAAGTAAAAACGCCAGTGTGAGTATTTCTGCTAGTTATGTGTGAAACATTTATCTTTCAGTGGGCACTTTTGTTTTTAGAATGGCCTGTTTTCTAACCTCATCACAAGCACTCAGGACTGCAACTACCAATTTGACAACAAGGGGAAGCACATGACCACCACAGCATGCACAGAAAAACACATTTTCCTGCCTTTTTCCCATGAGTAAGTCATCATTTGTGCTCATCTTAATGTGTGTATGTAGCACACGGACGTGTTCACTGCATGTTTTAAATGTAATTTACAGAGACAATGGCATTGCTTCTGTTGTGACACAGCACCTTAGCCTGCAGAGCACCAAGAGGATCAACAGCAGAATATTTGGTGAGTGATGCTAATTTGATGTCGAATGCAGGATATTTAAGGAGCTGCTTCTTCCAGTTTGCTTTTGACTTAACAAATATAATTTTCAAAGAAGGATTTTGTCTTGTTAATGCAGCATGTGTTCAGGGATGAGGCTCTGTTTACCCCCAAAATGTGAATCTGCTGCAAATCGTGAATCATCCACAAACTGTGAATTGCAAAACGTGAATACTGAAGACGTATCTCACAAAACGTGACTGCACATCTCGCAAAATATGACTTTCTTCACAACTACAGACATTTTGTGTCACTATAAATTAATTTTTGATCATAAATGGAGCAAACCACAACAAGATAGAAAGTGTGTACATTTTCCAGAATATGTCTAGCTAATCAACAACTCATGCATTTCGTTGTTGTTTTTACTGTTTATTCTGCCATGCAAAAGCCACACCTGAGTAAGAGAAACGTACATGTATACATACGCAGATTAGGCATATATGCCTATTCGTAATGTGTGGAACGCTTAGAATCATAATTGATCATAAAGCAAGAGAAATACATATTATAATTTAATATATTTTATCAGAAATGTATCATATGCCCAGTTGTAAATATCTAGCGAATATGTATTTAACCCTCTGGGGCCGATGCCGTTGTATACTGGGACCAAGCTTTACTAAATTAGAAATAACATTTTAATGATATGAGATAGAAACTTTTTTTTTTTTTTTTGCTGAAAAGTTAACTCCGCAGACTTTCGATCCACTGTCGGCCATCTTTGTACTCCTCATAGAAGATGTGTGATGACGTGCACAATGTGAGTGTCTAATCGGAATTGGTTCACCGTCACATGGTTTTTCAAAATCCAATCATAGGGCAGATTTACCTCACGTGATGAACCAAAGATCGTTTTCAGGAGTGATATCTTACTAGTTGGCCCATTTGAATACCCCCTAACTCCTCCAATGCGCCCTGCACCATTACGCACAGCGAAAGTGAAGGCAGACGGAGAGCCTCGCATGACAGTCTCACGTGCTCAAACAAAGTGTGTGTAACTATCAGGATTGCTCCACTACTTTGCATTTGAATGTTACTGGATTACTCTGTGGCTCTCTCCCATGGCATAAAGCACTGTTTACCATATCAATGAGGTGAGGGAGCGGGCCGCTCCTCAGACTGGAGCATAAACACATAGACCATTTGTATATATTGTTCAAAATGTGCATTTGTGATTATTGTTTGAACTATTTTGTTGTACAGTCTTTCACACAGGACCTCAAATTATCTTTATAAAGTGTCAAAACAGTTGTTTATTATAGTTTGCTGTGTGTTTTGAATAAAGGTGTGTGGAAAATTATTTTTCACTTTACTTTTTCCTTTGTTATTTTTGATTGTAAACCTTTATTACACTTATAAAACACAACAAAAGCATATATATTATGAAAGAACAGGTTGTCCTGCAAAGAAGAGACATAAAACTTGATTGTGGGATGCTGGGAGAGCTGTTAACAGCCATAATAAAACATTTATGCCAGGCGAGTGAATTGTCCAAAAAATGCCCTCGGACCCCAGAGGGTTAAATCAGAGATCACTCAGAGAAACATCAGGAGTCAGTTGTTTGTCTCCAAAAGGACATTTATGAAGTAATATGACAGAAAAATTGAAACTATGAAACATTATATCATGCGGCATCCTTTCAGTAGGCAATTCAATTCAATTTTTCAATTCAATGCAATCATTTTTTTCAGATTAACACAAAATGACAGTACAGTTCCGTTACTCAGTGTCTGCCTTTGTGGTGTTTGGTTGTTAGTCTATATTCGGAATGTACCTATTCCAGTTTGTCTCATCTGTCTTTTATTATTTTCCGTGTATGATCAGGTTTGAGTGTTCAGACTTTGCACTGCCAGTTTTTATGGTTCATCACGTTCTTGTTGTCTTTTTGTTCCTGGGTTGTTTTTGGATTGTGGTATGTTTCAGTTTTATTTCCACGTTTCTATTGATGTTTGTTTGTTTTACATATTAGTTTCTGGTGTCACTTTAACACCTCTCTGGTTCTCCTGCCTCACTCAGTCTGTCACCTGTGGTTAATCAGTTCTTGTATATTTAAGCCACTTTGTCAAAAAGCACCTGTTGTTTTGGCACTTAACCCTTTGAGACCCGCTGTCTGCATCCTGTGGTCCAATCTTGACTCTTTGTGGCTCATGATGGCAGAGCTTTGACTTTTCAAAAAATTTGATTTTGAGAGTTTTAGGATGTTTAAATTTGTCATGCTATGTAGGACAGCAGTTTCTCTTGACAAGCACACCTTACAGTTGTGAAAAAGATCTTTCATAAATTTGTTGAAAGTAGCTCCCCAAACAATATTGCAGATGTGTGTAAATTAATTTATAATAAAGTGTTATTAAGGAATAAAATATGATGTGTTTGCACAGATGTGAACCCCAGCCACAGCAAGCCTCTTTACTTTGAAGATCTGGTTGATAAAACTCCAGTCCAGACAAAAGATGCTGCCCTGAGCACGATGAGGGACCTAATGGCCTTGGCAGGCACGGACCAGGGTGACAAGCGCACCGGCCTTTTCCATAAGTTGGTGTCCAGCCTGCGTGGCCTGTGGAATGAAACATTAAGCCAGACAGTCAGGGAGATGTTGGACATATCTTCCTGGCTCTCTTGGCAGGCCTTGCTCCAGTGTGGAACCCCTGAGTGCACCAGCGCCATTTTCCAGGCTGTTCGGACAATTGATGGGGTGTCATTGGAGGTGGATGCGCTGGTCTATGGGCTGAGTCTCCAGGCTGACCCTGATGCTGACTTTGTTCGAGATATGCTCAGCATGGCCCAGTATAAACAGAGCAAAGCTATCATGTATGCTCTGGCTAACACTGTTAAAAAGTAAGTTGGACTTGTTGTCAAAGTGGCTGATTGAACAGGTAAAATGACACTTGTCAGGATATGAGTGCCTCATTTGCAATGATCCTGTATCCTGGCAAATATGTTAAGATCGATGGATCTATCTAGCTATCTACTAAGCAACCTTTACACAAAAGGCTATACCAGCACCGCAGAGAGGGCGCCAGTGGACCTCAGTCTGCGGTTCATCTCCACCTTAAAGACACTAACCACACGTTTGAGGACAAGGAAGTTAAAATATTAGCCAGAGAGAAGAAATGGTTTGAGAGAGGGGTCAAGGAGGCTTTCTTTGTGAAACGTTTGAAACCCAGCCTTAACCAGGGAGGTGGTCTGAGACACACTTTATCCCCTGTTTACAATGGGGTACTCAGGTCAAAGGAGTTTCAGTCTTTTGTTCATGGTAATGAGTCATTCACGTCATCAAGGGAGCCATCAGAAAGTCATCCATCCCATCATTAGAGGGACAGCTGTCCTGTCATTAGGTGTGCTAACTAGAGCACAATAGTTGCTAATTAGAGCTATTGTTTAGTCACTAACCTATAGCAGTCTGCCTCTCAGTAGGAGGGGTCTGGTTAGGTTTAAAACTCCAGCTTTTGTTGGCTTCTGTTTTATTCTTCTCTACAAGAGTCAGACAGACGTCAGACTTCCAGAGCAAGAATTTTAGCTGAGGAAGCTTCTGCGATTTGAAGCGAAACGTCCTCGCGTCAAGCAACCCAGTCCAGTCGAAGATTCAAGCTTCTCTACTAGCTATATATCTATAAGTGTCAGTAGTCTCTAATGTGCTGTTAAGAGGTTTCAAATAATTAAGCTTTTAGTGAAGCAACTGGCCAAGAGGCTCATCGATCGATCGATCGATCTATCTATCTATCTATCTATCTATCTATCTATCTATCTATCTATCTATCTATCTATCTATCTATCTATCTATCTATCTATCTATCTATCTATCTATCTATCTATCTATCTATCTATCTATCTATCTATCTATCTATCTATCTATCTATCTATCTATCTATCTATCTATCTATCTATCTATCTATCTATCTATCTATCTATCTATCTATCTATCTATCTATCTATCTATCTATCTATCTATCTATCTATCTATCTATCTATCTATCTATCTATCTATCTCTGCCAGCATATTTAATATAAACACCCTTATGTATGTGGCTCTTTGGCTCTGTATGTGTGTCCACAGTGATGGTGACATTCTAGTAGTAGTTTTCAGTGTGTGTAAGCTGCTACCAAAACTGGAGCACATGCTTTTTTGATGATCCATTTGGCCAATTAAGCACACAGTATGCCATATTATTACAGATATTTGTAATAAAATGCTTACAAAGGAACCATTTGGTCATGATAACGTTAGCAGTTAGCATCACACTCTGTGATTATACCAATTTCATGTTCTTTTCAAGACATGTGAATGATCAAATTGGCGGAGCAGACCGCGACATACTATATCAGAGTGTGTGGAATCATGAAATTAATCCACAGGCGTTTAGAAATGTAAAAAAAAAAAAAAAAAAACATTGATGTGGACTTTCTGGTGATTCTATGAACCCCTGAGGGTTAATTACTCTAAGTCAATACAATACAGAACATGAAACAATACAACAATAACAAAAACATATAATAAATATTTTAACACTATTAGGAAATGGCACAACTCTGATAGTTTTAACACATTCATACAGCACTTTAAAAGACTGACAAAGAGCACTAAGTGCTGTAATTTATTTATAGCCTGAAACCACTTAAATGATGCAATTATTTTTGCGGGTTTAGGATAAACACTTAAAACTTGGTAAAGTACTTTTGTACTAGTTACTATAGCATTGCTTTCTGTCATATCTACAGGAATTGTGTTATGTGGCCTCCAGCTGGTGTATATTTTCTTGGTCAGTTTGCTTAACAAGAAGTGACTAGTAGGTTTCAGAAGTTTGCCAGGTGTTGTTACATGAGGTTTCGTCAGTTTCACTACACCTAACCCTAATCCTAACCCCAACTATACCCTTTGGGGGGTTGGGGAAGCCAAAGGAACTACCTTCTATAGTCAGTAATTTGGCAATGTTTATGTGTCCAACCCCTTACTTGTCGAAAGAAAACAGTCTGTATAAGTGATGATTTAGATGAGTTATATTAAAGGGTATTTAAATGTGTACTGACTGGTTGTGCTGAGTTTCAGCAATACAATCTTTCTAAATTACTTCTTTGTGATTGTTTGTCAAAGGAAACATTCTACTTGTCAACTTTGACATGATGCAATTGAGAGCTGAGACAGTTTTGAATGATTTGATATTTATGTGATATTGCAAAGGGGGGTACTCAAATCTGTAAAGACAACCACTGGAGGAAAAGTCTCTATGTCCTCAAAGCATTTAATGATATATTATCTGTGTCCTGTCCACAGATTCCATCATGGAGATGCTACTCCAGTGGTCACAGACGTGTCAAAGTTCATGCAGATGCTCCTGAAGGACTGCTCAGGAGACACTGACAGTGATTACGATGATGATTACACTGACACTGACCCACACCAAACGGCCTTCCTTGTACTCAGGGTGCTGATGAAGCTGAAGACAACCTTAGCAGAGTTTTGGTTTTTCAAACATGTTAACTGCTCTCAAGGCAGTCGTGTGCAGAATTAATATATACTGAATTTTTTTTTTTTTTTTTTATTTCTAGGTTGTTGGCGTAATGGGTAAAGCCATGCAAGATGTCAGCCCTCACCTGATCTCCTCTATCTTACGCTGTGCTAAAAGAACTGACATTCCACTATCAAATCAGAAAGCAGCCATACAGGCCTTCAGGTTGATGGACATCAATGATAAGGTACACTGACTTCACACATGTACATTTCTTACACTTAGATGAACAAACATAATTTGTGGAATTTTTTTGAAAAGACTGAAACACATACAGTATCTCATCGTTACAACAAGGAGCACATCAGACTTGAATTTTGCAAATGTGAAAATCTACAGCATGCATGTAGTCAGACATTTTTTTCCATCAGATGTCATCACATGCATTTCATATTGATATATACTGTATGTTTAAGATTTGGATACGGACATGCTAGTTCAATAATTTGATAATCAATCAACTGCAGATCAGAAACATTCTCATGGAGGTGTACCGGGATGTTCAGAGCCCTGTTGAAAAACGTGTAGCTGCCTATCTGATTCTCATGAAGAACCCAGACCGAGACCTAGTGACAGCTATTGTTCGTAATTTGAAGAAAGAAAAGGAGAAGCAGCTGAAGAGCTTTGTGGTCTCCCACCTTAAAAACATCCATGATTCCCATGATGACCAAATGAAACTGTGAGTATATCTTTAATTGGATGTTTTTACTGTGTAATGGCCAAGCCAAGTGTATTTGTTTCCAGTGTGGAAGGTTCCAAACCCGCCCTTGCCCATCCTCCATAAAATATGGAGTTGCGGCACCTGGGGTAAAATGTGTGCCAAATCAACATGCATATCCTCCTATGAGCCGCTGTGATGACCCTGTCCAAGGTGATTTTATTGCATATATCAGTAACAGGCAATACACTCAGAGAATATGGCCTGCACAACAAAATTTTCCACATGGAAACAAAAGATGTAGTTGGTTGATGAAACATTCTGTCAGGACGGGAGGGAGCCCGTCACCAGGAGCGGCTGGACCCGCAATGCAAACCCCCAGACAAGGCTTTGGTGTGGGAGAAATCATGGTCTTTATTCCAGGCTTGGTTTCGGTACACATGTAATCAGTCAGCGTGGCAGAGGCACAAACAGGATCAGGCTGAGACGCAGTCACAAACGAGCAGGGTTCAGAGGCATGAGCAAACTCAGACATCCGGGATGAAGCAAAAGGCATGGTCGAGGTACAGAGCAAAGTTCAGAACACAGCAAGACAAAACAGGACTGTGATGGGCGCTGGAAAGAGTACAGACTACAATCTGGCAAAGAAGTGAAGGACTGTGGAGTTTAAATACTTGTGGACTAATTAGGGAGAAGTGAGGGACAGGTGGTGTAAACGAGGTGCACGTGGCTTCTGGCAAAAGAGTAAGACAGGGCAAAAGTGTGAGGAAGGGAGTGAGCAAAGTGGCATGATGTAATAGACAAAGACACGGGAGCAGGTGCAAGAGTGTGAGTGAACAGAAACAAAACAGACTGCATCAAAGTGAGGGAAAAACATAATGTCAGGTGCAGGGCATGGAGTGAACAGAAGTAACTGGGCGTGAGACCAGGAATGAAGACATGATGGGAGGTGCAGAGTGGAAACAAACAGCAAAAGCAGAACAGAGCAAAATGGAAATCATGGTCAGAATGTAATACAACAACAGGAACCAAAATGAAACATGAGCATAAATACAAAAGCAACTAGAACTGATCAGAAAAAAAATACAAAAGCAGAATTAAACAGGAACAGACTAATCAACAGAAATCAAAAGTATAACAGAAAACATATACAGATGAAAGCTAAATGAAAACAATGAAAACACAAACTGGCTGAACAAAACTAGAACAGAACTTGACAATGGCTAAAGTATGGAAAGTAACAAAGTGATAAGAAAAACATAACAGAATAACTCATGATGAAAATAATTACTGATAAAGCTGAAGCAGACGGAGAACCACAACAAGGGGAAAAACAAGGGCTCAGTGCCCTGACCCAGCCAAATCCCTGACACATTCGTAACCCAGGAAATCAGTCCAACAGCAACAAGTGTCCACGAGGTAAGCAACAAGGCAGTGAGCCAGTTAAACAGGCTCAAGCTCAGTAAACAGTAAGTAAACATACCTCATAGACTGGTCAGGAAACAGCAGGTGATACTGAGAAGACATGGAAAGGCAGCAAAATTCAGCAACTTTAGATTAAACAGGAAGAAATGTGAGAAAGCAGGGATGAGAGTGAGACAATCTGGCAAGGAAGTGATGAGTTGTGAATGGTTATAAAGTGTTCTAAACAATCATTAAGAAAATAATGGTGCATGTGAACCTGGAAGTCTAAGTGACAGGAAGTAAAGCCACAGAGGAGAAACACAGTAAATGTCAAAATAAAAGCATGAACAATAATTAACATGGAGTTTCACTTAGGAGAATGCAAAAAACAATTAATAAACCAATACTAGATTATACAAAATGAGATAAGCGAGCCCCACAGAACAGAAACTAGACATCTGACATGTGAGCCACGACATAAAGATGCCGACGTATTCAATAAGAAAATGAAGGGATAGATCACAGTGGTGTTGCACTGTGTGTGTGCACATGCTCTCTGAGAGCGAGAGAGAGAGAGAGAGAGAGAGAGATGCTGTCACTCTGCCTACATCACATGCTTCATTGATCTGGTTGGTTGTGTGTCTATTCAGTAGCATCCAGAGGCAGTTTTATCTGCGTCCGGTGGAAATAAAACATGGAGAGGTGTCATCCTCAGGTTGTAGTCCAACTCCTATACTATTGAACTACCTGCTTTGCTTCTGTAAAGAAATGCAAGGAATTAAAAATACAAAATCAAATGGGTTCAATTTGTAGTCTGTACGTCTCTACTTTTTAAATGATGGAATGATTTATTTATTTTAATTTCACAACATTTGGTCTTCGTGAAAATACTTTGAAAATTACAAGTCATGAATATTGAGGGTTAAAAATGGATATAGTGCTGTCATAAATGTTTTGTCACGAGTGAACCTCAACTGTTTTAGTCACTGACTAGATTCCAACCTCCCCAAGTGACCCTGTAATAGGATAAGTGGTAAAAAAAAGAATGAATGGGTTGGAATTAGTCCATCTTTTTTTAAAATCTTGTCCTAATCCCCACAAGTTAAATCCATTTACCAAAATGTATCATAAAAGCTGCTTATACAGGCCAGTGGTGCTTATACCCAATAATTTGCATCACTTTCGATCAAAACTGGACCAACTTGAACTTTTAACCCCTGTACAAACTTTTATCTTTGTCTCAATTTTGCTGTTTTTACCCCATACATATAATATTCAGTCATATATATCCTCCAAATTATACCTTTTTGGAATGTTTATGATCAGACGTGGTATAGTTTTTAATATGATTGGAGCGTTTTTAAATGCTGACAGCTGTGTAAACTTTCAATGACCCAAATCTGACCATAGTTACCACCCTGGGATATCAACCATACATTTCTTTGTAGGCCGTGGTATACAGAAGCTGGACTGTAAGTGTTGTCTAGTCATATTACATGGAAATGTTCTTGGCCCATGGACTACAAAGGGCACAAGGCATCTAAAGATATGGTCCCGAATGTTTTTTCCTTTCGACTTGCATCCTGGACATTAGATGGTGTTTAAAAGAAACAGCTCAAGATGCATCTTTTCAAAGTTGCTTTAATCTGCTTTAAAATTCTTATTTTAACCTGTAAAGCACTTTGTGCCTTTCTGGTCTTGAAAGGTCCTGCATAAGTAAATTTACTGAATCACTGCTCAGTTTTACAGGGTGAAATTTTTTTTTCTTGATGAAGGCTTTTATTCTTCTTCCAAAAGAGTCAGAGAATACATTGAGATGGCACTAAACGACGATCTTTCCCTCACAAACAACGACTTCACTGACAAGTCACGAAACTACAAGATGGACTCTCCCTTGGTTTCAAAACAGAGCAACATTATTTTTGATGCCACTAACACCTTACCTAAGGAAGTGATGCTGGAGACCACCCTGAAGGCTTTTGACTACAACCTTGACCTATTTGAGGTCTGTTCTGATAACATTTCTGTTACATGTGCTGAAGACACAAAAATACTGTTTTGTATTCTAACCAATTCCAAATTTCTTCCCGTGAAGGTTGGTGTTGAGGGAATGGGATTTGAACCAGCAGTTGATGCTCTTTTTGGTGGAAAGGGTTTTTTCCCCAACTTAATCTCCAGTGTTAAGCACAATGCCCCACAGATATTCCAAAAGGTTATGGACAGAATCGCACCCAACAGAAGCAGAATAAAGAAACAGGTGAGGTGATCTGTGGATAAACCCAAATCCTTGTTTTGTCACAATTATGGCATTTGAAGACCCTGGTCCTAAACATACCCAAGCCACAAAAGGGTAATTTTGACAAAATCAAATCTGAAAATCTCAATGGGTCATAAAATCAGTAATCATTTATGTCTAAAGTGTTTGCAGTCAAGTTTTCAGGATTTTGGAGCCTCATGGACTGTGAGACAGCATTTTTTTTTTAACTATATATTTTTCTCTCTTCCTGCTCCACCCACAACTAAATAACTCTGACAGGTGTGCTTAACCAATGAGGAGCTGGGAAACATAATTAGGTGTGATTAGAGCAGGTAGACATGAGAAATACAGGGCAGATGCCTTCCAGATGACTTTCCATCTCCACTCTGTGGACTCACCACCTTCAGGCGGAACTGCTGGGGTTTTGTGCGCTGTCCCATAGGTGGCAGTGAGTCAAGGGCCTCGATGGACCAAACCCGGGTGGCAGAGGCTAGCACTGGGGGAGTGGAACATCACCTTGCTGTGGGAGAAGGAGCCGGCGGTAGAAGTGAAGCACTACCAGCAGTGGCTTGGTTGGGCTGCTGTCCCAATACAACCCCTGGCAAAAATTATGGAATCACCGGCCTCGGAGGATGTTCATTCTGTTGTTTAATTTTGTAGAAAAAGCAGATCACAGACATGACACAAAACTAAAGTAATTTCAAATGGCAACTTTCTGGCTTTAAGAAACACTATAAGAAATCAGGAAAAAAAATTGTGGCAGTCAGTAACGGTTACTTTTTTAGACCAAGCAGAGGGAAAAAAATATGGACTCACTCAATTCTGAGGAATAAATTATGGAATCACCCTGTAAATTTCCATCCCCAAAACTAACACCTGCATCAAATCACATCTGCTCATTGACATTGACCCTATGTGTCTTTGTGCAAGGAATGTTTTCACAGTTTTTGCTCTATGGCAAAATGCATTATCATCTTGAAAAATGATTTCATCATCCCCAAACTTCAGAAAAGTGTCCAAAATATCAATGTAAACTTGTGCATTTATTGATGATGTAATGACAGCCATCTCCCCAGTGCCTTTACCTGACATGCAGCCCCATATCATCAATGACTGGAAATTTACATGTTCTCTTCAGGCAGTCATCTTTATAAATCTCATTTGAACAGCACCAAACAAAGGTTCCAGCATCATCACCTTGCCCAATGCAGATTCGACATTCATCACTGAATATGACTTTCATCCAGTCATCCACAGTCCATGATTGCTTTTCCTTAGCCCATTGTAACCTTGTTTTTGTCTGTTTAGGTGTTAATGATGGCTTTCGTTTAGCTTTTCTGTATGTAAATCCCATTTCCTTTAGGCGGTTTCTTACAGTTCGGTCACAGACATTGACTCCAGTTTCCTCCCATTCATTCCTCATTTGTTTTGTTGTGCATTTTCGATTTTTGAGACATATTGCTTTAAGTTTTCTGTCTTGATGCTTTGATGTCTTCCTTGGTCTACCAGTATGTTTGCCTTTAACAACCTTTCCATGTTGTTTGTATTTGGTCCAGAGTTTAGACACAGCTGACTGTGAACAACCAACATCTTTTGCAATATTGTGTGATGATTTACCCTCTTTTAAGAGTTTTGATGATCCTCTCCTTTGTTTCAATTGACATCTCTCGTGTTGGAGCCATGATTCATGTCAGTCCACTTGGTGCAACAGCTCTCCAAGGTGTGATCACTCCTTTTTAGATGCAGGTGTTAGTTTTGGGGATGAAAATTTACAGGGTGATTCCATAATTTATTCCTCAGAATTGAGTGAGTCCATATTTTTTTCCCTCTGCTTGGTCTAAAAAAGTAACCATTACTGACTGCCACAATTATTTTTCCTGATTTCTTATAGTGTTTCTTAAAGCCAGAAAGTTGCCATTTGAAATGGCTTTAGTTTTGTGTCATGTTTGTGGTCTGCTTTTTTTCTACAAAATTAAACAACTGAATGAACATCCTCTGAGGCCGGTGATTCCATAATTTTTGCCAGGGGTTGTAGATTCCCTTGCCTTGTCCAGTACAGACATTCAAGTGAACAGTCGGAAAATTACTACAATTCCACAATAATCATTTCATATCCTTCTCAAAATCAGCAGTTTTACAGATAAAGTTAACCATTTACAGCTATATTAGGCCCCATTTCTACTTTGGAAAGGAACAGTATCAAATGCAATACAACACTCAAGTTCTTGAGCAAAGAACATTTCACCATTTGACACCAATTACACACATAGTACACCAAACTGTACTGCACTGCCATTATCTTCAGACAAACAGATCCTGGGGTTCACAATGACACCGACCTTAACAAAATAGAAAATATCACCAAATTTACACTCTTTAAAAATGTGGAAAAATTCTTCAATTGACAAAAGAACATTATGTACATACTACAATGTTCACACCACCTTCAGAGAGAGAGAAAAAATGTGTGTGTGTGTGTGTGTGTGTGTGTGTGTGTGTGTGTGTGTGAGAGAGAGAGAGAGAGAGAGAGAGAGAGAGAGAGAGAGAGAGAGAAAATGTGTGTGTGTGTGTGAGAGAGAGAGAGAGAGAGAAAGAGAGAAATGTGTGTGTGTGTGTGTGTGTGTGTGTGTGAGAGAGAGAGAAAATGTGTGTGTGTGTGTGTGTGTGTGAGAGAGAGAGAGAGAGAGAGAGAGAGAAAATGTGTGTGTGTGTGTGAGAGAGAGAGAGAGAGAGAGAGAAAATGTGTGTGTGAGAGAGAGAGAGAGAGAGAGAGAAAGTGTGTGTGTGTGAGAGAGAGAGAGAGAAAATGCGTGTGTGTGAAAGAGAGAGAAAATGCGTGTGTGAGAGAGAGAGAGAGAGAGAAAATGCGTGTGTGTGTGTGTGAGAGAGAGAGAGAGAGAGAAAATGCGTGTGTGTGTGTGTGTGTGAGAGAGAGAGAGAAAATGTGTGTGTGTGTGTGTGTGAGAGAGAAAATGTTTGTGTGAGAGAGAGAGAGAAAATGTGTGTGTGTGTGTGAGAGAGAGAGAGAGAGAGAAAATTAAGGTAATATTTTGCATGAACATTACTGAGTGGAATGGAGGCAAAAAAGCTTGAAAAACTTAAATTAAATAACTTGACTAACTAATAACACCAAAACCTTTAAATGAAATTGGTTAAAATTAACAGTGTAGAGGACAAAGCAAATTAAGTGTACAAAACCACTTAATTAAATGCGTTGCTAAACTTGGGTTTGTCTGACTATAAGTGTCTTGTGTGAACTCAGTGGCTGAGTTAGAATTTCTTTAAAAAACATGCAAATTGCTATTTTAGGGTTTTGTTTTATTTTGTTTTTAAACTGAGCAAATAATTTGTTTTAGAGTGTGGAATACTCCAAAGAATATTTCACTTCTGTGGACTGATCCTCATAACGTGTAGTGAAATCATCAAAATACCAGCATGGCTGCAGCTTTGAACACTGTTACAAACAGCCCCGGCCTCCCCTATTACCATTATAACTGGTCTGCTGTCCCAATAAAGATCACAGCTTTGACCCCCTAAAACAAATAAAAAAAACATCACTCATTCGTTTTATCTTAAATTTTCACCCTCGTTTCCACACCAGGAGCAACATTCGGGAATAAATCCGAGCAGCTCGTCAGTTCACCTGAGCTGAAGAGGTGGATTCGCTCCTTTTCACCCGCGTAGAGCAGCAGCCTCCGTGACGTGTGCGCACTGACAGTGTGAATGAAGCCTGACACGGTTTATAATGAGTCAGACAAACGTCTCTCCTCCAACCAGGATGTGCAACTGTCATTAAACCACGAGAAAGATCTGATGTGCGCACCTCCGTGCGCCTCCAAAAGGATCCCCACGAAACTTTGGTGTCATTGATTTGATGAGTTTTGTCCCGTTTTAAACCTCCGAAGAGTTCTTCAACTTACTCCAGCAAAACACACGGAGACAAAATAAAAATAAATAAATATAACCCAAATGTCGTCGTCACCATCATCTCTTCCTGCCTGACTGACAGCTGCAGCGTCACGTGTATCACTGACTGTAATCTAACGTTCCCGCATTTTTGTAGCAAGGGCTAAAATTCCAGCGCCCCAAAGCCATTAATTTTGGCAATGCTGATTTGCCAAATATTTATTAATTTTCCCTAGTAACTACATACGATTGGTTATTTCGCTGCACTTCAAGGGAGCTTTGAATGGCGCCCAAGACGAGGAACGTACGTTTTCTGCTCCTGTCGGTGGAAATGCACTGTTGAATGAGAGTCAGTTGGAGGAAGTGTTGTTTTAATCATTCATATTACATGTAGGCACATACAAGTAAGTAAAACTGACATTGATATACTTTTAAATATATATATATATATATATAGATATATATATATATATATATATATATATATATATATATATATAATATATATATATATATATATATATATATTATGACTTTTCCCCTCCACATCTAGGAGGGCAGCGCCTGAGTGCCCCCTATGGGCCGGCCGCCACTGACTACCAGGTACATCTGGTGGGCCTCGCCTCCATGTACAGCCTCAACTATGGAACCATGTTCCTTGATAGGGGTTGGACCTTCTTCTCTGGAGTTACACAGGGCGTGAGGCATGGGTTGGGTGTGGGGATACTCACGAGACCCTGGTTCAGTACCGCTACGTTGGAGTTTACCCCGGTAGATGAGAGGGTCACCTCTGCACCTTCAGATGCACCCAGCAGCAGTTCGGAATATTTGGCCTTCTTCGAGTCCCCGACTGGAGTCCTGTATGGGGCTCCAGTTGGGGACTCCATTATTTTGGTGGGGGACTTCAACGCACATGTTGGCAATGACAGAGACACCTGGAGAGGCGTGATTGGGAGGAACGACCTCCCTGATCTAAATCAGAGCGGTTGTTTGATGTTGGACTCCTGTGCTAGTCATGGACTGTCCATAACAAACACCATGTTCAAACATAAGGATGCTCATAAGTGTACATGGTACCAGAGCACCCTAGCCCGAAGGTCGGTGATCTATTTTGTGATCGTAACATCTGATCTGAGGCTGCATGTTCTGGACACTTGGGTGAAGAGAGGGGCAGAGCTGTCAACTGATCACCATCTGGTGGTGAGTTGTATCAGAGGGTGGGGGAGGACTTTGGACAGACATGGTAGGCCCAAACGGATAGTGCAGGTGAACTGGGAATGTATGAAGGTGCCCACTGTCTGACAGATCTTCAACTTACACCTCCGGCGGAGCTTGACTGGCATCCCTGTGGCGGGTGGGGGTATTAAACCAGAATGAGCAATGTTCCAAGCTTCCATTGTGAATGTCTTAGGTGCCTCAAGGGGTGGCAACCTCAAACACTGTGGTGGACACCGGTGGTCAGGGAAGACATCCGACAGAAGAAAGAGTCCTTCTGGGATATGTTATCTCTGAGGACTCCAGAGGCAGTTGCAAGGTACCGACAGGTCCGACGCTCAGAGTAGAGCCACTGCTCCTTTGCATTGAAAGGAGCCTCCTCAAGTGGTTCAGTCATCTAGTATGCATGCACCCTGGGTGCCTCCCTAGGGGGGGGTGTTCCAGGCATGCCTAGCTGGGAGGACACTCCGGGGAAGACCCAGGACTAGGTTGAGAAATTATATGTCCACCTTGGCCTGGGAAGGCCTTGGTATCCCCCAGACAGAGGTGGAGAATGTCGGCCTGGGAAAGGGAAGTTTGGGGTCTCCTGCTGGAGCTGTTGCCCCCGCGACCCAGTCTCAGATAAGCAGATGAAGAAGAGTGAGTGAGTCTTAAGCATAACAAACCAAATCTCTTGAAGAACACTGATGCTTCAAATCAACCAAATTACCTACTCCAATAAATGGGACTTTCCATCCATTTTCTGAACCCACTTATTATAGTTAAGGGTCACGTGGACCCTAAACAGAATGCCAGTCCATTGTAGCGCTGACATCTATAGATGGACAACCTCATGCACACTGCTCTTACACACACCTATAGTCAGTTTAGAATCACCAATTAACCCAACCTGCAGGTCTTTGGAAATGGGAGGAAGCTGGTGATCATGGGGAAACACACAGGCAGAACATGCAAACACCACACAGAAAGGACCAGTTTGAAGCACATATGCGTAGAGGAGGTGTGGCCAGGGGTGGCCACGGCCACCTCACTCTGAATCCCTGTTGGCCACACCAATCTCAGCCCTCACTCAGCACTGCCCTGAATGTGTGTTGGTGTTGTCTCTATGTGCCAATATTAAAATGCAGATTTATTTATTTATTTTTTAGTCACGCTTTATGCATGTTTATTGATGAAAGATAAGTTTATTGAATGTGGAATTTACCGGCTTTAAACGAAAGATTTAAGAAGCACAGCACACACACACACACACACACACACACACACCCCCACCGCCCTGTTCTCATGCCTGAATACGTCTACGAAATTCATAATTCATTTGAGTGTCGTTGTGTGGGCCGCTGAAGAGGAGGTACTGCTGGCCCACCACCACCATATGGCGCCCTGCTTGGAGTGCGGGCTCCAAGCACGAGAGGGCGTCGGAGCCGCTGGAGGTGACAGCTGTCATCAATCAACACCAGCTGTCACCCATCACCACTACTATAAAGACCGGACTGCAACTTCACCTCTTCGCCGAGAAATCTTCTACCATACAGGTAATTTTCTTGCTTGGCGGCGCCAGTGTTCTTCAGGTCCGTTGGTGGTGAGGCTTGTGTGGGTTCCGGCTTCTCTCTCACCGGACGTCTCCTATCTTCGAGCCTGCCACACGTCACCTTTTGTTTGATTGATATAACACATTTGTATCTGTCTGTATCATGTTGTGCACTTTCACAACATTAAATTGTTACTTTTTGGCTATTCCATTGTCCTTTCATTAACGCCCCCTGTTGTGGGTCTGTGTCATGACACTTCCCCAACAGGATTTCTCGGCCAGCGTCATGGATCCCGAGGGGCGTCAACCATCGCTTGAACGGCCAATGGAAGAGCGAGGTGCACAGGCGCCAGCAGGAGGCGTGTTGGGTGAGCTGCAGCACATCTTAACCGCCTTTACCGCTCGGTTGGACTTAGTTACCGAGCAGAGCAGTATTCTCAATCGTAGGATGGAGGCTCTCACTGCCCAGGTGGAAGCGCGTGCTCAGGGCGCTGCTGCAGCACCTCCTCCTGCTGACCGTGTGCCAGAAACAGACATTCCGCTGGTCGTTCAACGAACCCCCCCACCTTCCCCTGAAGCATACATAAGCCCTTCGGAACCGTACGGAGGCTGTGTGGAGACGTGCGCGGACTTCTTGATGCAGTGCTCGCTCGTCTTTTCACAGTGTCCCGTCATGTACGTGTCAGACGCCAGCCGGGTGGCTTATGTGATCAATTTGCTTCGAGGAGAGGCACGCGCCTGGGCTACGGCGCTTTGGGAGCAGAATTCACGGCTCCTAACGGTTTATACTGAGTTTGTGAGGGAGTTCCGACAGGTGTTCGACCACCCTCATAGAGGCGAGACCGCTTCAAGTGTGCTGCTGTCGATACGGCAGGGGCGTCGAAGCGCAGCGAAGTATGCAGTCGACTTCCGCATCGCGGCAGCGCGAGCCGGCTGGAATGCTGTTGCGCTCCGCGCCGCCTTTGTAAACGGACTGTCTCTGGTCCTTAAGGAGCACCTGGTGGCGAAGAACGAGCCGCGGGATTTAGATGGGCTTATCGACCTGGTTATACGGTTAGACAACTGATTAACGGAACACCGACGGGAGCGAGACTGGGGGCGTGGCCGAGTCCAAGCCGTCCCTCTTCCTCCCGGGTCCGAAAGAGAGCCGACTTCCCCACGCTACACTGCCAGGGCTCTCCACGTGACAACAGCTCCCCCTGCTGATGTTTCTATGGAAACAAGCAGTGCCCAAAAACGATCAGATCAGAGACAAAGGAGGCTGATCCGCGGTGAGTGTTTTCTCTGCAGCTCTACCGAGCACACACAGAGAGAGTGCCCCAAACGGTCAAAACAGCAGCACTCGTCCTTAGAGACTGGGCTAAGGGTGGGTCATAACACGCACGCGGGGGAACCCTGAAAATCAGCACGAATCCCAGTCACAATCCTTTGTGAGGATTTAACCCTTCACGCCCCAGCACTTATAGACACGGGGTCAGAAGGGAATCTGCTGGACAGCAGATGGGCAAAGGAAGTAGGGCTCCCTCTGGTGGCTCTGCCTTCCCCTGTGAAGGTACGAGCACTAGATGGCACTCTTCTTCCATTAATCACACACCAGACACAGCCAGTGACTTTGGTGGTGTCTGGGAATCACAGGGAGGAGATAGTGTTTTTTGTAACACCTTCTACCTCCCGAGTGATTTTGGGTTTTCCATGGGTGTTGAAACACAATCCCCGGATTGATTGGCCGTCTGGGGTTGTGACGCAGTGGAGCGAAACCTGCCACCGGGAGTGTTTAGGATCCTCGGTTCCACCCGGTGAGATAGCTAAGGAGGAGGTCAAAGTCCCGCCCAATCTGACGGCGGTGCCATGTGAGTACCACGATCTTGCTGACGTCTTCAGCAAAGATCTGGCACTCGCCCTTCCCCCGCACCGACCGTATGATTGTGCCATCGATTTGATTCCGGGCATTGAGTACCCGTCCAGCAGGCTGTACAACCTCTCACATCCGGAACGCGAATCAATGGAGACCTACATCCGGGACTCGTTAGCTGCCGGGTTGATCCGGAACTCCACCTCCCCGATGGGTGCTGGTTTCTTTTTTGTGGGTAAAAAGGACGGCGGACTCCATCCATGCATCGATTACAGAGGGCTGAACGACATTACGGTTCGCAACCGATACCCGTTACCACTGTTGGATTCGGTGTTCACGCCCCTGCATGGAGCCCAAATATTTACCAAACTTGATCTTAGGAATGCGTACCACCTGGTTCGGATCCGGAAGGGAGACGAGTGGAAGACGGCATTTAACACCCCGTTAGGTCACTTTGAGTACCTGGTCATGCCGTTCGGCCTCACCAATGCGCCCGCGACGTTCCAAGCATTGGTTAATGACGTCTTGCGGGACTTCCTGCATCGGTTTGTCTTTGTATATCTAGACGATATACTCATCTTTTCTCCGGATCCTGAGACCCATGTCAAGCATGTACGTCAGGTCCTACAGCGGTTGTTGGAGAACCGGCTGTTTGTGAAGGGCGAGAAGTGTGAGTTCCACCGCACTTCTTTGTCCTTCTTGGGGTTCATAATCTCCTCCAACTCCGTCGCCCCTGATCCGGCCAAGGTTGCGGCGGTGAGAGACTGGCCCCACCCAACAAGCCGTAGGAAACTGCAACAGTTCCTCGGCTTTGCAAATTTCTACAGGAGGTTCATTAAGGGCTACAGTCAGGTAGTTAGCCCCCTGACAGCCCTGACCTCCACTAAAGTCCCCTTCACCTGGTCGGATCGGTGCGAAGCCGCGTTTAGGGAGTTGAAACGCCGGTTCTCGACTGCGCCAGTTCTGGTGCAGCCCGATCCTACTCGCCAGTTCACAGTGGAAGTGGATGCCTCTGACTCAGGGATAGGAGCCGTGCTGTCCCAGAGCGGGGAGTACGATAAGGTCCTCCACCCTTGTGCCTATTTTTCCCGCAGGTTGACCCCGGCTGAGAGGAATTATGACGTCAGCAATCGGGAACTCTTGGCGGTGAAGGAGGCTCTTGAAGAGTGGAGACACCTGTTGGAGGGAGCGACGGTGCCCTTCACGGTTTTCACGGACCATCGGAACCTGGAGTACATCCGGACCGCCAAGCGGTTGAACCGCAGGCAAGCCTGCTGGTCACTGTTCTTCGGGCACTTTGACTTCCAGATTACATACCGCCCCGGGACCAAGAACCAACGGTCAGATGCACTGTCCCGGGTGCATGAAGAGGAAGTCAGGGCCGAGCTGTCAGACCCCCCAGAGACCACCATTCCCGAGTCCACTGTCGTGGTCACCCTCACCTGGGACGTGGAGAAGACCGTCTGGGAGGCCCTGGCACGGAACCCGGACCCGGGGACCGGCCCGAAGAACAAGCTGTACGTCCCACCAGAGGCCAGAGCTGCGGTTTTGGACTTCTGCTATGGGTCCAAACTCTCCTGTCATCCTGGAGTGCGTAGGACCATGGCAGTAGTCCAGCAGCGCTTCTGGTGGGCGTCTTTGGAAGCCGATGTCCGGGACTACGTCCAGGCCTGCACCACCTGCGCCAGGGGCAAAGCAGACCACAAGAGGACCTCAGGACTCCTCCGACCTCTACCGGTGCCTCATCGCCCCTGGTCCCACATCGGCCTGGACTTTGTCACGGGCCTCCCGCCGTCCCAGGGCCACACCACCATCTTGACGATAGTGGACCGGTTCTCCAAGGCGGCCCACTTCGTGGCCCTCCCGAAGCTCCCTACGGCCCAGGAGACGGCAGACCTCCTGGTCCACCACGTCGTGCGTCTGCATGGGATACCAGCGGACATCGTCTCAGACCGTGGCCCTCAGTTCTCCTCTCAGGTCTGGAGGAGTTTTTGCAAGGAACTGGGGGCCACCGTGAGTCTCTCGTCCGGGTATCACCCCCAGACGAACGGACAGGCAGAGCGGGCCAACTAGGAGTTGGAGCAGGCCCTCCGTTGCGTTATCTCCGCGCACCCGACGGCCTGGAGTACCCATCTGGCCTGGATCGAGTACGCCCACAACAGCCAAGTGTCATCTGCCACCGGCCTCTCCCCGTTCGAGGTGTGTTTGGGGTAACAGCCCCCATTGTTCCCGCTTGTGGAGGGTGAGGTCGGTGTGCCCTCGGTCCAGGCCCACCTCAGGAGGTGCCGCCGGGTGTGGCGGACCGCCCGTTCTGCCCTGTTGAAGGCCCGGACGAGGGCCAAGGCCCATGCAGACCGCCAGCGTTCCCCGGCCCCTGAAATACCAGCCTGGGCAGGAGGTATGGTTATCAACGAAGGACATCCCCCTTCAAGTGGAATCACACAAGCTGAAGGACAGATATATTGGACCCTTTCCCATCACCAAGGTCCTCAGCCCGGCCGCAGTGAAGCTACGGCTGCCAGCTTCACTGCGGTTCCATCCTGTTTTCCACGTGTCCCGGATCAAACCATACCACACCTCACCGCTCTGCACCCCTGGACCTGCACCACCTCCTGCCCGAATCATCGACGGGGAGCCGGCGTGGACCGTGCATCGGCTTCTGGACGTCCGTCGCAAGGGTCGGGGCTTCCAGTATCTGGTGGACTGGGAGGGGTATGGTCCCGAGGAACGCTCCTGGGTGAAAAGGAGCTTCATCCTGGACCCGGCCCTCCTGGCCGACTTCTACGCCCGGCACCCGGATAAACCTGGTCGGGCGCCAGGAGGCGCCCGTTGAGGGGGGGGTCCTGTTGTGTGGGCCGCTGAAGAGGAGGTACTGCTGGCCCACCACCACCAGATGGCGCCCTGCTTGGAGTGCGGGCTTCAAGCACGAGAGGGCGTCGGAGCCGCTGGAGGTGACAGCTGTCATCAATCAACACCAGCTGTCTCCCATCACCACTACTATAAAGACCGGACTGCAACTCCACATCCTCGCCGAGAAATCTTCTACCATACAGATAATTTTCTCTGCTGACTAAAACTCGAGTATTAGTCTGATCTCTTTTTGCAGCCGTTTTCCTGGGACGGATACCCTATCTGCGGAGTTGGCGTTTGGTGTGGACTGCGACAGCTTCACCTCACACCCCACTCAGATAAGTGGTTATCACAGGAGCTGCACGAGTGTATGATTGGAGATGGAGGTTCTCCCTCCTTAACTGAACACAGACTGTGGGATTACTGAGTGTGCGAACTCACACTCATCCAGAACTGTTTCTGTTTTCTGCCAGCAGTACCGGGTCTGACTGCTGAAGACAGTGGCCACCTGGGGCGCAGGGCTTGGCGGCTCCGGTGTTCTTCAGGTCCGTTGGTGGTGAGGCTTGTGTGGGTTCCGGCTTCTCTCTCACCGGACGTCTCCTATCTTCGAGCCTGCCACACGTCACCTTTTGTTGGAATGATATAACACATTTATATCTGTCTGTATCACGTTGTGCACTTTCACAACATTAAATTGTTACTTTTTGGCTATTCCATTGTCCTTTCATTAACGCCCCCTGTTGTGGGTCCGTGTCACGACACTTCCCCAACAGTCATAGAAATATGCTCTGAATGTGATTTGTGTTGCACAGTGCCCCCACCCCCATAAAATGCCCAATGGTTCCATCTTGACGACCCCACTGAAAATTTACCAGTTCTGCCCCTGTGGATGCAAACTGGGAAGTTCCTGCTGTGAGGCAACAGTGCTAACCACTGCGCCACTGTTCTGCCCATCACTTGACATCTTTATCCTGAAAATGGCAGACTGACCTAGCAGACGTCTGCAGAACAGAGATGTGTATTAAAATCTTCTTCAGCTTCATCGCCCTCCAGCTCCGCAGCATTACAGTACCTTGGCTGGGCAGGTTGTAGTACAACCCCAATTCCAGTGAAGTTGGGACGTTGTGTAAAATGTAAATAAAACAGAATACAATGATTTGCAAATCCTCTTCAACCTATATTGAAATGAATACACCACAAAGACAAGATATTTAATGTTCAAACTGATAAACTTTATTGGGACAGTGGTATGTTTACCACTGTGTTACATCACTTTTCCTTCTAACAACACTCAATAAATGTTTGGGACCTGAGGACACTAATTGTTGAAGCTTTGTAGGTGGAATCCTTTCCCATTCTTGCTTGATGTACGACTTCAGTTGTTCAACAGTCCGGGGTCTCCATTGTCGTATTTTGCGCTTCATAATGCGCCACACATTTTCAATGGGCGACAGGTCTGGACTGTAGGCAGGCCAGTCTAGTACCCACACTCTTTTATTTACATTTTACACAACATCCCAACTTCACTGGAATTGGGGTTGTAATTTCAGGGGGTGAGTAAAGTACTTTTCACACTGAAGCACTGGACTTCGGTACTTCTTGTGATCCAGAATATGAAAAAGTAGAATAAAGTATAAATATATTAAAAATAAAATATTTTTAGGCTGGATTTAGCTAAACAAATACATTTTTCTATGCTCAACCTGATTTGTCTAAAATTGTGGTGTTCAGTAGTTTTACCCCCAATATCTTCATTTCCTCTGGGGCCATTTAAAACAGCATCCCCCTTAATGTCTGTCCAGGTTCCTCAGGATCTTCTGAACGATATTACAGATGGTGTCAAAAGACTTGTGAGTATCCTGCGTTCTTCTCCAGCACCTGAAGCCACAGCCTACCTCAGGCTTTTAGGAAATGAAATGGGATACATCAGGACCAGCGAAATGAGAAAGATGGCTGAGACCCTGTTTATGTACTGTCACATGTTCTTCTGGGTTCTACCTCAGCAGGTTTGATATTCTGTTTGCTAACAGTAGGACTGCAAGAGAAAATATTGATGAATGTTGAGTATTTCTTTTCTGTCCATTTTGTCTCGACACACTTTATTGTTGAATGAAGGCTTGATTGCAAGGCATTTTGGAAAGTTCTAATTTTATCTGTCATGGATTTACATATGCACAGTAATTCCACTGTAAAACCTCAAAAATATTATTAAAGTTTGTTGTACTGAGGTCATCATTCGTTTTTTTTCCAACAGGCAATCACTCAGTTGATGTCCAGCACTAAAAATGAAGTTTTTCTTCATTACATCTTCATGGAAAATGTGTTTTCTCTTCCCACCGCATCTGGTTTTCCTCTAAAGTTCTCACTGGCTGGAGTCTTTGTAAGTGGGGCTAAAGGAGGCGTGACCTTCTCTCCAAGCATGGTAAGATAGTTTCCTTTGTAAAATATTTGCTGTCCTTTCTCCTTTAAGGCCTACATTTAAGTTACAGGCCTTAAATGGCTGTTGAGATTTTCAGTCAGAAGTAATCTTTTGTCATGACTGTAACGGACTGAACACAGAGGACCCCAGTGAAGAGAACCACAACAGACGGCAGGTAAAAGCAGGTTTATTAGCCACTAAGACAAATGACACAGTGCTGACATCAGGCAACAGGCTTGGTAAGTCAGTGCGCCGAGATTTATCATACCAAGTGAACAAATCCAAGAAGGCTTCCCAAAGTCAGGAATCTTGCAGGATCCCAGACAGTTACTGGGCATTATGGCTGAGCGATAAAGAACATGGGCAGTCTCTGATGTCTCTCTTAGGGAATTCTAGGTCCCATTAGTGATGTCTTCTAGCCCCACTCTGTACAACACAGATGATGCTGTGATCTTTGTGGAATCAGTTGAAGTGCAGGTTGGCATTCTCAACCACCTGAATGAGGAGTGTCTGGCTTTTCAAGTGTCTTTAATCAAGTCCACGATCTACACTATTTAACAGACCTCTTGGAGTGAGACATCAGCAGCACTGAACATCTCTGTGCAGGTAGAGCGTTGAAGTTATCGAAATAGTCACAGACAAAGGTCTGAGTCGTCAGAGTTCTTGTGGTTTTGGTTTCACTATGCAGTTGTGAGAATGTAATCAGAGAACTCTGTCCTCAGCCGCATATTTCCAGAGTGGAGGTCTCTCGGGAATGTGGTTCCTTCGGGAAACACAGATGAGGCCTTTTACTCGGGATGGCCTCATACCATGTTTATCTATGGATGAAAATGCGTATGAACATGGAGTGCCATATGTTCCAGAGTATACATTGTTTTGTTTTGTTTTTTATTTTTTGTTGGTTTATTTTTTATTAGTTTCGGAGGTCCTGCAATTTATATTCCGTGGTGATGTAAATGCTGAAAAATATAATGTTCATTATAAATTATTATAATTAAAACAATATGAACTATGTGCATAGGGGTTTTCCCAGGAATCAACATACTTAAAAAAAACAAGCCCTCCAATAACAAAAGAATAAATGCCAATAAGAAAAGTGCACAAAAATTAAAGAGCTGATTTAAAAAATCGTGCTCACATTTTTATTGTAGTTTTTCCAATCCTGTGGACCAGACATCTGTGTTCATTTGCTTCAAATAATATCCCATGTCCACATCTTTACTTGTCCATCTTGCTTCTTTTTTTTTTTTTGTTGGAATGTAAACATCCTTTTTGGTACACACCAAAGGCTGAGGTCTTCCTGCATGAATCCAGTGTTCACGTCTCCATTGGTCTCCATCTGATGATTCCTTTTGTCCAGCCTGCATCAACAAACATCTAATATCTTGTCCAATGTACATTTATTTGTCCATCATGGCTTTTTTGGGGGGGGTAAAAGCTCTTATGGTACAAATCACAGACTGAAGACTTGCTGCAAAAAGCCACTGTTCATGTCTCTGTGTAAGTAAGTCCCTTCAGCTGCTCCCTTGTTTTCACTGTGGCCGCCACTCCACCCATGTCTTTATCTATGTACATCCTACAATTTCGTTTGTCCAAACTGTGTGAAATAACATCCAATATATGGATGTTATTTGGCCATCATACTTAATTATGTAATTTAAAAGTCCTTATATTAACTATCAGCACACACTGTTGTGTGCACATGTGCTACTGAGTTCCTGTCCATTGTTAAACTTTCCCTTAGGGAAATGCCACATACAGAAAAAAGTTGTTTTATGTATGTTTTTCTTCATTTTTAAAAGGTGTGACTTATACTACTGTGTCACTTTACTCCATAAAATATGTGTACTGGCCACTGCAATAAGAAATGTTAATTAATTTGGTATATCTCTAGAAATTGCTATTACCATGACCTACAATGACCTTGAGCAGTTTATTTGAGTCAGAACACATACAGTGCTCCTGCACTTTTTCCACAATTTATGTTATAGCCTTATTCCAAAATGGATGAAATTAATTTTTCCCTCAAAATTCTACTCACAACACCCCATAATGACAACATGAAAAAAGTTATTTGGAAATTTTTGAAAATTTATTTAAAATAAAAACAATAGACATCACATGTACATAAGTATTCACATCCTTTGCTCAATACTTTGTTGATGCACCTTTGGCAGCAATTAGAGCCCCAAGTACTCTTGAATATGATGGCACAAGCTTTGTGCAACTATATTTGGGCAGTTTTGCCCATTCCTCTTTCCAGCAACTTTCAAGTTCCATCAGGTTGGATGGGGAGTGTCGGTGTACAGCCATTTTCAGATCTCTCCAGAGATGTTCAATCAGATTCTGGGCTCTGGCTCATCTGGCTTGTCCTGAAGACATTCCTTTGATATCTTGGCTGTGTACTTAGTGTCACTGTCCTGCTGACACCATTGCCTCTGTCTGATAAATATAAATGTATATAAATGTGTGTTCGTCTGCTGTATGATGTAAATATATCATATAGCACAGGGGTGGCCAAGTTCAGTCCTCGAGAGCCACATTCCTGACACTCTTAGTTGTCTCCCTGCTCCAACACACCTTGTGTTGTAACACAAAATTGGTTTGGTAAGCTCACTGATCCTTGACCCCTTTACACAGGTGAATCCAACCATGAGAAAGGGTATTTTTTTCAGCTTCGTCTTCTGTCTAAAGTTAAACCTTTTCTTTCACAGACAGATCTTGAAAAGGCTTTGCATGCCTTTATTAGCTCCAGGATTGACTACTGTAATGCATTGTATGTGGGTGTCAACCAGAGCATTCTTCAACGTCTGCAGAGAGATCAAAACACTGCAGCCCGCCTTCTGACAAACACTCAAAAACACAGTCATATCACTCCGGTTTTCTTCACTCTCCACTGGCTTCCAGTCCGTTTTAGGATGGATTTTAAACTCTTATTTGTTTTTAAAGCTATACATGGACTTGCACCTTCTTATCTTTGTGAACTGTTAACTGCATACACACCCACCAGAACTTTATGGTCCGCTGGTCAGAATCAGCTGGAGGTCCCTAGAACCAAAAGCAGGCAGTGGGATGACCGCTCTTTTGTTGTGGCTGGATCGAGACTTTAGAATTCTTTGCCTCTTGAGTTGCGCTCGATCAGTACCTTGTCTCTGTTCAAAGTTAAGCTAAAAACGTATTTGTTCAGAATTACTTTTAGCACGTAGATTCTTATTATGATGGTTGTTTTGTTGTTTTATTTCTGTTGATTTTATGTATTCATGGAAAGCACTTTGGTTCAGTGGTTACTGTTGTAAAGTGCTATACAAATAAAGTTTGATTTGATTTGATTTAAGGTGGCTATTTGCAAATGTTTCCCCTCTTTGCATCTCTTCTAAGGAGTGGCAACATGGCAGCCTCTAAACAACTCTCAAATGACCTGAAAACAGATTGTTCAACATCATGGTTTAGGGGAAGGATTAAAAAAAAGCTATCTCAGTGATTTCAGCTGTCAGTTTCCACTGTGAGGAACACAGTGAGGAAACGGAAGACCACAGGCACAGTACTAGTTAAGGCCCTAAGTGGCAGGCCAAGAAATATCTCAGTTAGGCTGAAGCGGTGAAAACAGTCATAGTCAACCCACAGACCTGCTCCAAACACCTAAAACATGATCTTGCTGCAGATAGTGACTCTATGTATCATTCAACTATACAGCATACTTTGCTGTGGACTGATGAAACTAAAACTGAGTTATTTGGACATAACAAAGGGCCGTATGCATGGCAGAAAAAGAACACAGCATTCCAAGAAAAACACTTGGTACCTACAGTAAAATTTGAAGGTGGTTCCATCATGCTGTGTGGCTGTGTGGCCAGTGCAGGTACTGGGAATCTTGTTAAAATTGAGGGCCACATTGGATTCCAGTCAATATCAGCAGATTCTTGAGAACAATATTCATTAATCAGTGACAAAGTTGAAGCTGCAGATCTTTCAACAAGACAAGGACCCTAAACACTGCTCAAAATCTACTAAGGCATTCATGTAGAGGAACAAGTACAACACTGAGGAATTGCCATCTCAGTTCCCAGACCTGAATATTATTGAAAATATGTGGTGTGATTTTAAGTGGGCTGTCCATGCTCAGAAACCAACAAACCTGAGATGTTTTGTAAAGAAGAATGGTCCAAAACCAGAATCCAGACTCACATTGGAAGCTATAGGATGCGTTTAGAGGCTGTTATTTCTGCAAAAGCAGGCTGTACTATATATTGATGTACAACCCCAATTCCAGTGAAGTCGGGACGTTGTGTAAAATGTAAATAAAAACAGAAAACAATGATTTGCAAATCCTCTTCAAACTATATTCAACTGAATACACCACAAAGGCAAGATATTTAATGTTCAAACTGACAAACTTTATTATTTTTGTGCAAATATTTGCTCATTTTGAAATGGATGCCTGCAACACATTTTTTGAAAAAAGCTGGGACAGGGCAACAAAAGACTGGGAAAGTTGATGAATGCTCAAAGAACACCTGTTTGGAACAGTGCACAAGTGAAAAGGTTAATTGGAAACAGGTGAGTGTCATGTTTGGGTATAAAAGCAGCATCCCCAAAAGGCTCAGCTGATCACAATCAAAGATGGGGTGAAGATCACCACTTTGTGAACAACTGCGTGAAAAAAATAGTCCAACAGTTAGTCCAAGAACAATGTTTCTCAACATTCAATTGCAAGGAATTTAGGGATTCCATCATCTACAGTCCATAATATAATCAGACGATTCAGAGAATCTGAAGAACTTTCTACACGTAAGCAGCAAGGCTGAAAACAAACATTGAATGCCCATGACCTTCGATCACTCAGCACTGCATTAAAAACCAACATCACTGTCTAACGGATCTTACCACATGGGCACAGGAACACTTCTGAAAACCATTGTCAGTTAACAGTTCGTTGCTGCATCTACAAGTGCAAGTTAAAACTCTACCATGCAAAGCGAAAGCCATACATCAACAACATCCAGAAACGCCGCCGCCTTCTCTGGGCCCGAGCTCACTTGAAATGGACAGACGCAAAGTGGAAAAGTGTGCTGTGGTCTGATGAGTCCACATTTCAAATTGTTTTTTGGAAATCATGGACGTTGTGCCTCCGGACAAAAGAGGAAAAAGACCATCCAGATTGTTACCAGTGCAAAGTTCAAAAGCCAGCATCTATGGTATGGGGGTGAGTAAGTTGCCCATGGCATGGGCAACGTACACATCCGTTATGGCACCATCAGTGCTGAAAGGTACATCCATGTTTTGGAGCAACACATGCTGCCATCCAAGCAACGTCTTTTTCAGGGACATCCCTGCTTATTTCAGCAACACAATGCCAAGCCACATTCTGCACATGTTACAACAGCGTGTGGTCGTAGTAAAAGAGTGCGGGTACTAGACTGGCCTGCCTGCAGTCCAGACCTGTCGCCCATTGAAAATGTGTGACACATTATGAAGCACAAAATACATCAACGGAGACCTCGGACTGTTGAACAACTGAAGTCATACTTCAGTAGGTGGAAAGAATTCCACCTACAAAGCTTCAACAATTAGTGTCCTCAGTTCCCAAACGCTTATTGAGTGTTGTTAGAAGGAAAGGTGATGTAACACAGTGGTAAACATACCACTGTCCCAGCTTTTTTGAAACATGTTGCAGGCATCCATTTCAAAATATTTGCACTTTTGAGAGTTTTGGGGATGCTCCTTTTATACCCAATCATGAGTGTCCTCAGCTCCCAAACACTTATTGAGTGTTGTTAGAAGGAAAGGTGATGTAACACATACCACTTTTTTGAAATGTGTTGCAGACATCCATTTCCAAATAAGCAAATATTTGCACAAAAACAATAAAGTTTATCAGTTTGAACATTAAATATCTTGTCTTTGTGGTGTATTCAATTGAATATAGGTTAAAGAGAATTTGCAAATCATTGTATTCTGTTTTTATTTACATTTTACACAACATCCCAACTTCATTGGAATTGGGGTTGTATTTTTCTGTTGGGGTGCCCAAATTTATGCACCTGCCTAATTTTGTTTAAAGAATTATTGCACACTTTCTGTAAATCCTATAAACTTCATTTCACTTCTGAAATATCACTGTGTTTGTCTGCTATATGATATAAATTTTTATCAGGGGTGTCCAAACCTATGCATACAACTGTACTAAGGAGTGGCTTTCATCTGGCTACTCTACCATACAGGTCTGATTGGTGGATTACTGCAGAAATGGTTGTCCTTCTGTAAGTTTATCCTTACTCCACAAAGGAATGCTGGAGCTCTGAAAGAGTGACCATTGGATTCTTAGTCATCCTCCCTGACTAATAACTTGTCACACTAGAGGTCAAATGCCATCAAAATGAAAGTTTGGCCCACATTCTGGGGAAGTGATGAGGTGCATTCGTGAACTATCAGGCAGCATTCTAAGAGCAATCTAAACAGTCAGGCAGATTCCTGTTGCTGCCACATGTGCAAAACAGTCGAGGTGCAGTCAAGCTGGAAAAATGTCAAACAGTGGTCAGAGTACAGTCTGACCGCAATCTGACTACAATCTAAACATTTGTACAACATGAAAACAGCATTCAAAGCATTCTGATCACCTTTGAGGGGCATTTCGAATTTCAGATTCAACCGAATGTCCCACCTGTGCCTGAATGCGCCACAAGAGCACCTTGAGTGCTGCTGGATTATATTTCCTCCACCTGCAATTGTACCTTACTTATTTGCCAATGCTGCGTTCTGACAGCTGTCTGGGTAATCCTGTGTTCGGGGCTTAATGTGCACAGTGCGTGCACAAATCATTTGGAGTGGATCGCAGCGCAGTCTGAGTAGTGGGAAGGCTGTGTGCCGCAATTCTTATTCCCACTCAAATTATGGCTTTTTTGACATTCCACCTGGGTCGGCTTGACTCTTGCTAAGTGTGACAGGGCCCTCAGACCATTCTTGCCAATTTATCCGTATAGACGGGCGCCGGGCGGCCAGCTCTAGGAAGAGTCCAGGTAGAGCCAAACATCTTCCATTTACAGATGATGGAGGCCACTGTGCTCATTGGGACCTTCAAAGCAGATTCAAAGTTTCTATACCCTTTCTCAGATTTTTGCCTCAAAACAGTCCTGTCTCTGAGGTCTACAGACAATTCCTTTGACTTCATGCTTGGTTTGTGCTCTGACATGCACTGTCAACCAGAGGTGGGAGTAAGTCACTGTCAAGTCATTCTCACGAAGTCATCAATCTGCAAGTCCCAAGTCAACTTTCAAGTCAGCTTGCAAACAGTTGGTGGTCATTATGACTTGAGACTTGATTTGGGATTTGCTGATTCATGACTTCAGAATGACTTGATGGTGACTTACTCACACCTCTGCTGTAAACCGTGGGACCGTATATGTAGACAAGTGTGTGCTTTCATGTCCGATCAACTGAATTTACCCCAGATGAATTCCAGTTAAGATGTAGAAACATCTCAAGGATCAGGAAACAGGATGCACCTGAGCTCACTTCTGAGCTTCATGGCAAAGGCTGTGAATACTTATGTACGCGTGATTTCTTAGTTTAATAAATTTGCAAAAATCTTAAAAAAAAATTAACAAAAACAAACAAGCCTTTTTCACATTGTCATTATGGGGTATTGTGTGTAGATTTTTGAAGGAAAAAAAATTTCATCCATTTTGGAATAAGGCTGTAATACAACAATGTGAGAAAACGGAAGCACTGTGAATACTTTCTGGATGCACCATAATAGTACGTTTCAGGGATCATATTTGGGGGGCGGGAGACTCTGGAAGCTTAAAACTGTCAAAGCAGCATACATCACCATGTTTCCAGACCACATTCATACTCTGTGAATACCTGATTGCAGTTACCACCCCCTGACTTCAGTATTACCACAGTGTTGCCCTTCTCCCCGCAGAGGCAGCTGTCTTTCATGCCCACAGCTGGTGTAGAATTCATCACTAAGATGGGTGTGGACATTCCAGAATATGTGGTGTCTGGGCTGGAGATGCACACTAACATGTACCATGAGAGTTCGGTCAATGCTAAGGTGACGATCAGCAGAAACCAGATCAAACTTTCCATCCCCGCACGAACATCCAACACACAGGTGTTCAGCATCAGGTGAGGGGCAGCTGATCCCAACCACACCCAGTCTGTGCTGAATGTCTGAAACACATCAGTTGTACTTACTAATGTCATGTTAAGCTCGTATCACATCTTAACTTTCCTCTCTCTTTTTGAAACATAGCAACAAGCTGCTGTCAGTGTCTTCGGGCCAAACAAACTTAATACCGTCGCTTGTGGACGATCGGACTGAGTTCACTGACTGCCAGCCGTTCATCATCGGTTTGAACCTCTGCACCATAATGCATTATTCCAATGCGACCTCCAAAGATCAGGCCCCTTATTACCCACTAACAGGAGAAACCAGGTACAACCACTGGGCAGTTTAATTCTACGAGTGTGGAACTCAATACACTGATTTCGTACCACTTATGTGGTACTGTATGGATTCATCTGTGATATCCAAGTATTAAGATGGCTGTTATAATGTAGTTTGAAATCTCATATTTTGTGACACAAATTTAAAGAAACCTTTGCTGTTTTCCCAGATTTGCAGTTGAGTTGCAGCCTGTGGGTGATGTTTCAGCGTACACTGCCACCATTACTCACGGAACGCTTCAAGAGAGAACTAGAGGCCGTAACAAAGTAGATTCTCTGAAACTTACCCTGAAGGCTGAAGGTAAATGAAACATGTTTGAGCTGTAAGACAATACAGGTGTATTTGCAAAGTTAAACATCATATGATATTTTTAAACTGGGGAGGGTACATCACAAAACCAAGGAATTCCATTGGTCTGTCCATCTGAAGACATTTATTGTCCGGGCGATATCACCAAAATGATGAAAGGGAGTTTTCTTTGTTTCAAATGTGGGATAGCTACCATATTTTGGAATATACGTCGCACCTGTCCAATAATGCCTCTTTAAGGTAAAAACCATATATAGGCCTCTCAAACTAGTAAAAATAAATAAGTAAATAGATAAAGATTAAAGGCCTTTATTGGTTGTACTGTGTTGAACATTTCTCTAAAGAACATATGTTGCCAGGTTGGTGCATTTATTTTTGACGATATGAAGAAGTAGTTTTCATTACATTGATGGACGGACATTTTAAATATATATAGTGAGGCAATAAGTATTTGATCCACTGTCAGTTTTGCACGTTTTCCCACCTGCAAAGAATGGAGAGGTCTGTAATTTCTGTGAGAGACAGAATAAAAAAAATCTGAAAATCACCTTGTATGATTTTTAAATGATTAATTTGGATTTTATTGCATGAAATAAGTATAATTTGTAGTGATTATTTGTGCATATTTTTTGGTGTCACCTACCTTTTAGTGTCAAACGTTTCCAAGGTCTTACTGAGATGACCCTGTGCATCACTGTGGGGTTTATTTTGTGCTGTTTCTAGGTGTTGATTCATCAGAGGTGACAGCATCTCTGAAATACAACCACAATAAAGATGCCGTCACTGCAGAAGTTTTTATTCCTGACTATGATGTGGAAGCTGGCATCAAGCTCGCTGTAACTGACACGAATGCCAAAGGAAAGAAGATGCGAGGTATCACGATTGATGTCACCAACAAGAACATTCCACAGCTGACTCTGACAGGACGCACAAGGTACAAATCCTAAAAATACAACACGACAATTTCAGACTGGCAAGCAAATAAACAAATGGGGCTGAAATCTTAAGGCTATTTGTCACACCATGACTGATAGAGCGAAAGGAATAGTTACATATTTGAGTATTTTGAGGCTATGCTGGAGAGATGACATCACATTTCCACGGGCAACACAGAGAGCTGCATTTAGCAGATGGATTTTACCTTTTTAAAGGTATATTGGTGCTGGAGAAAGCTGGATTTGCGTGGGGTTTGCTGTGGTCTGAAAGCATGACATCATATTTCCTCACTGTTTGTGCACTGTCCTTACAACAGGGACATCAAACAACTCTGTGGCACCTCCTCAACAAGAGAAAGAGAGAGCGACAGAGCAACCCAGTCTCACGGCAAGTCATATTCAGCAGCACGAAATATACATTAACCTATTGTTTTGTGATTATTTTTGTCACGGCAGCACGCACAAATTCATTCTATTTCATTCCGTGATGGCTGCACAGTGGAGCAGGGGGGTCGGGTGGTTATGGTTAGGGTGGGGGGAAGAAGTAGGATTAGGTTATGGTTAAGGTTAGGGTTGGAGGTAGGAGTAGGGTTAGTAATAGTGAGTTATAAAATACCCTGTCACAAAAATTTGACTAATTTCATGATGGGAGGATGAAAAAAAATGTGAGACTGGGCTGGAGAGAGAGACTCTGCAGGGTGCACTGAGCTTTACATGATAAAGATTTTAAAATACCACACAATATTGTTTTTTCATCAGTCTGACCTGGAACAGCTGCATCGGGTCCTCTCTGTTTATGCAGGATTCACACCCTACGCAACAGCTTTGGCCAATAAGAAGCCCAGAATGAACCATCAGACTGCTGTAGGATATAAACTCATGAGTATCACAAAAGTAAACAACAAGTAGAGGAAAAAACTGTTAACAAACATTCAGGGAGCAGGAAAACTCTCTGTGTGGTCTCTGCTAAAAGTTTTGAACATGCTTAAAACCTCGTGAAGGACTTGGCAGACATCAGCTGACAAGGAACTCATTTTGTAGATGGGAAGAGGACTTTTGGCAGACAACAACGAACACAAACTGATAGTATCAGCTCCTTTATCCGTCATGGTGTGACACCAGCTTTACCATTTGGCCCAAAGTAACTCATAGTCAGTGATGTTCCTGAACATCAAAACTAAAGACTGCTCTGGATTTTCAACTCAAAATGCTGTATAACCTTTTTATTGTACTGCATTTTCACACAAATTAATTAACTGACACTCACAGTCCACATGTTCATAAATTTTCCCTTTAAAATAAATCCATTATTTTTCTCAAAATGGAAACAAAACATCAAAAACTCTGCTTGTTCCCCACCTTTATATAACATTTTATTCAAATTCATTTAAATCCACTCCTACAGCTCCTCAAGCAAATCACATAGAAAACATTTCCACGGTTGAGATAATAAACTAGAGGCAAATGTCTTCACCATCGACATAAGAAACCCTTGTTTTAAATGTAGACTTCACATGATGAGAGATGCCATGGTGCAACTTCAGATTGTTGTTCCATCTCTGAAAACTGATGCATCTGTTACTGCAACCTTGAAGAAGGATGAGGGTGTCCTGATGGGTGTAGAGACAGCTGTCAACCTCCCAGAGACATCCTACCTGAAGAAAGCCATCTTCAAATATGGTAATCGTCAACCATTTCTCACTTCTCCACTCAAAACAGATTTAAATGTGGATTCATGCACCTGGTTGCATTTGGATCTCTCTGAACAGATGATGACAGGATGGAGATGGAACTGAATTTAGATCTGAATTCAAAAATTCAAAAGCTGATCCCAAAAATAGAAGATCACCACAGGGAGCTACAGGAGCTGATTGATAACATCCTGGACCAGAAAGTGACCAAGACAGACATGAAACTCCGTCACATAGTCACCAAAGGAATAGAGGTAGTATTCTGACCTTTGACATTTTGTTACCATTGTCTTGTGATGGCCAAGTAAGGCCTCATGAAGGCTTTTTTTATGGGCTCACTAGATGGCAGTCTCTTTTCAATACAGTTGAAAGTATAATGTACTTCAGTTTGAGACCTTTTTGGAAAGAAATTGCCATCTCCTGAAATCAGAATGGGCAGCACGGTGGGCATATATACTCAGGATTCTCCAAGTGGGAGCAATTACTACACAAACAAAATAGGTCACAGAACAGAACCTTGTGGCACACCACAGAACAGAATGGCGGATGAGGACATAAATTTCACTGCAGCAACTGAGAAATTCCTGTTAGAGAGATGGGACAAAAACTACTCAAGGGTTGACCCAGAGGTGCCCAACCCATGATGCATGTTGTGAAAGTGTAGTGACACGGACCCACAACAGGGGGCGCAAATGAACGGTCAATAGATGAGCCAAAAATTAACAATTTAATGTTGTGAAGGAGCACAACAAACATACAGACAATCTCAGAATATGATTACAGTCAATCCACAAAGGTGACGTGTGGGCAGGCTCGAGGATAGAAGACGTCTGTCCTGAGAAGAGCCGGAACCACACGATTTCCGCCGCCACCGAACCTGGTGAATACTGGAGCTGCCAAGTCCCGAATTCCCAGGTGATCACCGTCCCCGACTGTCGGATCTGGTACTGCTGGCGAGAACAAAGACAGTCAAGTGTGGGTGTGTGTACACCCCGTAACAACAACGGTGGGAATGCCACCTCCACCTCTCACTCAATATATTGCAGAGTACCGCAGTGATTCCTCAGGGGAAAAGAGTGCCGTCCAGCACTCTCTCAGCTTCCACCGACAGAGGTACCGGTACTCCTGCAAACACTCACAATATACAAATTATATTGTACCACAGAAACGGCTGAGGATATTACCTCCAATGAAGTACGATATCTCGGCAACGAGGTGGAGATGACGTCTGGTCTTTATGGAGTGAGATGATGTTGAGTAGATGGGTGACAGCTGTCAAGAGATAATGAGTGACAGCTGTCACCCCCGGCTGTGTCCGTGGCGGCAGCGCCCTCTCCTGCCTGAAGCCCGCACTTCAGGCAGGGCGCCCACTGGTGGTGGGCCAGCAGTACCTCCTCTTCTGGTGGCCCACACACAACAATGCAGACAGATCCAAAAGTACAATATTCACCTGCATGTCTGTGCTTTAAAATATCATTTGAAACTCTAAGAAGAACTGTTTCAGTAGCGTGCATGTGAGAAAACCCAGATTTAAATTTATAAAGAATATTATGTTCAGCTAAAACCTCGTTAAGATGTTTGACCACCACTGTGCGTGTATGCGAGTGTGAATGTGTTTGTCTGTCTATATGTGGCACTGTGATAGACTGGCGCCCTGTCCAGGGTGAACCCCGCCTCTTGCCCTGTGACTGCTGGGATAGGCTCCAGCCCCCTGCGACCCTTAATTTGAGTAAGCAGTTGAAGATGAGTGAGTGTGTGTGTGTTGCCAGTGAGTTTGTGTTTTCACTATTTATCTGAGTGTTTATTTATTATACTTTACTGAAAGTTGTTGGTGATTTACTAAATGCATGAGAATGGGGCTATGATGCATGTGGGTATTTGTGGATCTGGATCTGGTCCAGACCTTCTTTAGTGACCTTAGCAAACAGGGTCAGCCGAATGTAAATAAATAATAGAAAGCAATCATAAATAATAATAATAATAATAATAATAATAATAATAAAATGTGCAAAACTTCATGGCTCTGTATTTCACATTGTTTAAATGAAACCTTTTAAAGAATGAATTAAAATTATTAATTCGAATTAATTATTCAATTTGTTTGTTTCAATAATTTTGTTCATCATTAAACAGTGATGCTTCAAGAATTATTTTCTGCATCACTAACATGATGCAGCAGGCATTCACTCACTAAATACAACACTTTTATTTTCAATCCTATTTTTCATGTGTTCAAGTGAAATATCTAAGATGTCTTCTATGCACACAAAAGATATATTTCTCTCACATTTGGTTCACACATGTGCTACTGAGCCCGATCACCTATCCATCCAGGTGATTAAGCAGCATAATTATAGCACGTATCTTGTACACTAAAGTGTGCAGTTTTATCACACAACACAATGCCTAGATATCACAACTTTTGAGGGATCATGGAATTGGGATGCTGACTGAAAAAAGTTCACTGGAGCTGCTGTTCATCAAATTAATATTAATTTCACAACGATAAACCGCCCCCAACATTGTTTCAAAGGATTTGGCAACACATCCAACTGGCCTCACAACTGCACACCACATGTAACCACACCAGCAGCCACATCTGGCTTCTTCACCTCACAAAGATATCATTTTCCAAGATCAACTGCACATTTTAGAGTGAGCTTTTACTGTGAAGGTCCTAATCACACCTGTGCAATAATGATGCTCTTTAATCAGCGTCTTAATACGCCACACCTGCCAGATGAATGGATTATCTTGCTAAATGTATCTGTAAAGTGCTCACTAACATGGATTTTAACAAAATGAGAACAAAATTTTCTAGACGTAACCCTTTCGTGCACGTAGAAAAGGGCTTTGAGTTAAACTTGTGAAAAAAGTGTTGCATTCATATTTTTGTTGGATATCGTTTTCACACAAGTGATTTTCACCATTTCCACTTTGATTGGTGTGTGTGCGCACGCATGTGTGCGTGTGTGCATAAGTGGAAATTAACAATGCAAAAGGTTCCTGCAAATGAAAGTGTTAAAACTTTTGTCACAAGAAAAATGCACATTACATTTTAATATTTTAAGCTGTTAAAAATATTAAAAATGGGGCGGGGGGGGGGGGGGGATTGGTGCGCCACAATGTTTTTGCCGATAATCAGTTTTCTAAAGTTAAAGTAATCCTCAAAACTTATACATTGAGTGTCTGACTTAATTGAGTTTGATTGTTGCTCTGGATCGAGAAGCAGAATACATACTTGTTGTATTAATAAAGTTATATTATTAATATTGATTGATTGTGTGGCCCAGATGGCAGTTGTTCCCAAGTATTATTGGGCTTTTTTCAAATAAGGTTTAATTTTTCTGCATGTCACCGTGAAGGCGAGTAATATTTGGCTGGACAAGCTGACCAAAGGCATGCCTTATTTTGAAAACCTACGAATTATGAGGAGCATCTCGGATCTCACCTTGCCAGCTTTGCCGGAGAAACTGTTCGTGCAGTGGTAAGTGTCGAACATAGAATTTTACAATATTCATTTGATTAGTGCTGGTTGTTGTGTCTTCTAGCTACCTGTCAGTTTATAGATTATTCATATGGTTTCTGGAGATCAGCATCGTTATTACCTCCACAGTGACAGCCTGTTACGATACGAGTTCAACAAGGATAAGTGGTCTCTCTCAGTTCCCTTGCCACTCGGCGGCAAAACTTCAACAGAACTGAATATCCCTACCAGTCTGCCAATTCCTGCCATTGACCTACCAGAGATAGGCCTTCACATCCCTGCCAAAAAATATCAGTTCCCGTCATTCACTATTCCACCTTCTTTGGATATCACAGTTCCACTTCTTGGTGTAGCTGAAGCATCCGCAAAGATTAACAGCAACATCTACACTTGGGAAGGCTCCATCTCTGGGGGCAACACCACTGTTGATGTCCCCAGCTACTTTGCACAGTACAAAGCTACGGCCCAATCACCTTTTAATCTACTGTCATACAAGCTTGAAGGTAAAAATCAAATGAAAATCTCCAGCATTTTGTAGCATCTATTTGTGCTTGGAACAAAGATACTGACACCCATATAATTTCTGTCTATATTTTAAAGGAACAGGACTATTGTCAGGTAATTCAGGGGGAACCATTAAGTATGGTGTGGATAGTTCCTTCAGCCACAGCCTCCTTATGACGAGCTTCAGCATCGTAGAAACCTGTCGGTGGCAGTACAAGAAAAATGTGCCAGAAAAAATTATTGCAAGGGAAACCTACAAGATTGAAGCTTCCAGTCCACTGGGTCTTCACGCCTCTCTGCATTCTTCTGCTGAGTCAGGTGCTGTTCTAGATTCAGAAGATGTCACAGGAGATGGCACTTTGGATGGAAACCTTAAAATAGGATCACTGCATGCTAATTCCTCCTACACGTATAAGTACACCATGAATATGCGAGAGAACAAAGGAACAGGGGAGTCCATTTTGCATGTCAACTTGCCATTTGTTCAAGTTCACAACACTATCCACGGAGCCTACCTAAACTCGGAACTGAACGTTGTGTCAAAAACAAAGGCACACAATATCCTTAAATATGTAGCAGAGCTGAAATATAAAGATGCACAGCTGACTATTAAGTGTCACGCTGTCGCCACACCACTGGACACATCACTCAGTAACAGAGTTGAACTTGGTGTGTCCAGACAAATGGTCATTATCAAAATGGAGTCTCAGGCAGATGATGTAACAAATAGGGCATACTCACTTATAACAGGATCCCTGGATTCAAATGGTCTGGAGTTGAACTCTGAGGGTTCTCTCACCTTGGATGTCGGCCATGGATTGCACAAGGCTTCTGTTGTGGTTGGCAGAAATGGTCTGACTACAAGTGGAACCAACAGCCTTCAGTGTAGTCTGGTGATGTTTGAGAATATCTTCAATGGTGGCATAGATAGCAGCGGTGCACTCCTGTCCTCCAAGACAAAAGCCCTGGCTGAGGAAAGCAAAGGAGAGTGGAACATTGAGGGTAAAGTCAAATATAACGAAGCAACATTGCACAGTGTGGTCAAGGGCTATGCACATAATGTCACCACGAGACACAATATGGATATTGTGTTGAACCAAAAAGCTTTGAGCTTAACCAGCAACACAATTGGAACACTAAAGAACATGAGAACAGACAATAGCCACACACTGACCATCACTTTGTGGACACTAGCCCTCCGCTCCAAATCAAACAATGTCATCTGTGAAGATTTTTACTACAACCAAGACTCTAAGATTGACATAAAACCTTTCATTATGTCATTGGATGTAAAAAATGGCCTGAAGTTCTATGATGCCAGCTTGAACAATGAAGGGCACTTAAAGCTTGAGCCGCTTAAGATGGACCTCAGCGGAAGCATGAAGGGAGCTTACGGAGACGACCAAGACTTTAATCACACCTACGAATTCAGCTATGCTGATTTGGCTGGAACAGTTAAATTCACCACAGCTGGAAATGTTCTGAATGCCCAACTCAGTCACAACTGTGAATTAGAGTTTGCAGGATTCTCCTCCAAATCAAACTGTGAAACAGAAATTAATTCAAAGGACCTGCATTTTAACAGCACCATGCGCACCCTGGCAGTGCCATTCAGCCTCACTATTAATGCCCTTGTCAACAGCGATGGGGAACTGAATCTGTACGGGAAGCACACTGGCCACTTGCACAGTAAACTGCTGGTTAAAGCCGAGCCTCTTGCTCTGGCATATTCCCACGACAACCAGTTATCAACCACACACATGCTGCCTTCAGGGGAAACTTCCACTCATATAGATAACAAAGTTGATGGACTCTTGACACCAAATGAGCAAGCTGTATCCTGGAACTCTGAATCCAAGCTGAATGACCACACTTATAACCAGGACATCATCAGTTATAATAACCGGGAGAAAATCGGAGTTGAGTTTTCTGGAATAATATTAACAAATTTTTTCAGCAAATTGAATACAGATGTACGGGAAAGATCAAAGCCAACAAAACAAGAGTTCAGTATGGCCGGTTTCCTTAAGTATGACAAGGACAGTGACTGCCATATTATTGAGATGCCATTCATCGAGAGCCTTCCCGCTGCTTTTGAACATATTAAAAACACTCTTGTAAAAGGCCTAGAATCCCTTCAACGCTTCATTAATGAACTCGATATTAATCAAACAATCGCTGAATTTCGAGCCAAGTTGAACCAGCTGCCAAGGCAAGTGAAAAAGTACATGAGGGAACTGGATTTAGACAGAAAAATGAATAAAATAAAAGAGAAAATTACTTATTTAACAGATGAGTTTGCTATAGAAATGGATGACTTGGAACTCATTATGGAAAAGTTAAAAGAGAATTTGGAAAGTACAGTGTTAGATGTTGCACTCAAAATTAAAGACATCATTGTTATGCTCAGAGAATATGTAGAGACAGGACATTTTACTGACATGATATCAAATATCCTCTCACAAATTGGAAACAACCTCCACAACTTGGACAAAATTTATCAAGTCAAGAATTCCCTGGTCAAAGCAATGGATGCTTTTGAGGATATCATCAGACAAGTTAATTTAGAGAAGCTCACAGAGACAAGTGCCACATGGCTACAAGACCTTGATCACAAATATGGAATCCTGCAGAAAATAAAAGAAAAAGCTTCTGAATTAAAACAGGCCATTCAGAACTTTGATGTCCAAACGTTTTTCCAAGATGTAAAAGCTTACATTCGTTCAGTTGATGTGGCTAAGTACATTGAGCAGCTGTCATATAAGATACCCTCTGCAGAGATCGCGGCAGTGATTGAATCCATTCATGACGTTATTGTCAACTGGATTGATGAATACGAAATCCCCAACAAACTCAACACAGTATATTCCTATATTAGGGATCTATTCCTGAGGTACAATCTTGACAAGAAATTTAAACAGCTATTGGATCAAACAGTTGTCCTCATCAAGGATTTCAAAATTGAACAAACTGTACAGTCGCTGGTTAACACTCTGAAATCTATCAACCTCGAGAATGCTTATGATAAAATAATGCAGTTCATACAACAAGCGACAGCACATCTAAGAGAATTTGACCTGAAGAAAAGTGTTGATGAGCTGAAAGAAAGCATTTCTTCATTGCTTAAGTCACTAAAGGAATTTGACTACAGCACATTTGTTGACAAGGCTAACAGGAAAATTGCTGAACTAACAAAGTATATCAATCAGCAAATTAAAAAGTATAATATTGTGCAAAAAATTAATGCTGTTAAAGAATTTTTCAGAGAGTTACAAAATTCCATCTATACTTTCTTGACCAACCTGAAAAACACAAAGGTGGCTGATGCTATGAAGAAACTCGGTAAAGTCATCGACTCGACAATTTACAAGGACATCAAACTGAAAGTGCAGGATATGCTGGAGGACGCGAAACAAAGAGTCCTTGATATGGATCTCAGGGATGAAATTTACATTTCCCTTGAAAAAGCAAGTCAGTCCTACACTAATATTGTTGCCTACGTTTCTGTTCAGTTCAATCGACTGATGGATGCAATCGGAAAAGTGCTAAAAGACAATGAGATCATCGGCCGGGTCAAGAGGGCTGTCGAGCGGTTATTGGATGTACTGAAAAGAGCTGAGATTCAAGTTTCCACTTTTACCGTACCCCTCACAGACCTGGTCATTCCAGCATTTACAATCAACCTGAACAAACTGTACGAGATCAAAATCCCAGCCCAAATCCCCATCCCTGAGTTTACCATCCTCGAGTCATACACAGTTCCCGCTTTTGTAATAGATTTTGAGATCATAAAAACAAAAATAGTTGCAATCATAGACGACATCAGAGGATATGAGATTGAGTGGCCGAACCCGGAGGAAATCTTTGGTGACTTAAAGGTTCTTTATTTATGCGACCTTCCAGATGTAACCCTACCAGAAATAACTCTTACAGAAATTAAAATTCCAACCATCAGCATCCCAAAATTAAATCTGAATGACTTTGAAATTGCAATGCTTCCCATTCCAGAAATCACAATGCCTGAACTTGGAAGTTATATTTGTATTCCAGTTTTCGGTAAACTCCAAGGAGAACTTAAACTGCACTCCCCACATTACAACCTTTTAATAATGGGAAAAATTGAGAATTCCACTGTAACATCAAAAACCCCACAGTTTACAGCCACTTTGACCTCACAAGCCAAATCTAGTATCTCGCTCCTTGAATACACCTTTGATGCCACCGCTTTGTTAGAAGCACCAAGAATGAAGAAGCTGTTATTCACGGAGACAGTGAAAGCAACACATGAGGCCTTCTCCGTTGATCATGAAGGATCCCTGACACTCACGGGCTCATCTGCTGAAGCTTCTGCCAAAACTTTTTCTAAGGCCACAACCCAAAAGTACATGGCAAATTTGGCCAACAACATGGCACTCACATTAAAAAGTGGCATCTCTGCAGCCTTGGATACGACCTACAATCACAGCCTGAACATCCCAGCATGGGAGATTTCGAGTCAGGCAAGTATGACACAGAAATCAGCTCTCACCACAGATTCTGGAGGAATTATGGTGACCTGTGAAACTATTGGAAATGGAAAGTGGTCCATTCAAGACTACACTGATGAGGGAGTACACAAAAGCAAGATGGAATTCAATCTCTTTTTTAACACTGCAAAGTTAAGTTTTATAGGAGAAACTGATTGTAAAGCCCTGAAAGTGAAGCGAAGACTGACTGCTGAATCAGTCGCGCTACACCATGTTACTGTCGAAGGAAGATGTGAGGTTGACATTCCATCTGTCAAGAAGACCGTGACAGTTTACCATGGAGAGGCTCACGTTGGAGACTTGAAAGTTGCGCTGACGGCATCTCATGATGTTGAACTCACTGGGAGTCTGACTGGATCCATGTCTAACTCCTTTGAATTCATGGCCCATCCATTTGAGATTACACTTGATGCTAAGAATAAGCTACACTCGAAGATTGCTTTCCCACTGAAGCTCACTGGGAAGGTAGATCTCCAAAATGATTACTGCATTATTCTGAACTCCCACAAGCAACACGTTTGTTGGTTTACTTTGTCAAGATTCAATCAGTACAAGTACAATCACAATTTCACAGCAGAAAATAATGAAAAGAACATGTTTTTCCATTTACTGGCTAATGGAGAAGCAAATCTGGAATTTTTGCTTGTTCCTCTCTCTATACCTGAGATGACCATTCCTTATGTAGAAGTGAAAACCCCTGAGGTCAAAGAACTTTCTCTGTGGGAAAATGTTGGATTCAAAGCCTTACTTACCACACCTCAACAATCCTTTGATCTGAATATGAGGCTTCATTACTATAAGAATCCTGATTTGCATAGCTTTGATTTGCACCTCGAGCCAATCTATAATGTAATCAATGACAAAGCCAAAACTATACAGGCTAAATTTGAACAATGTAGAGACAAAGTTTTTACACAGCTAAAAGATTCATACAACCAAGCAAAGTCGCAGTATATCAAACATAAGATTGATACATCTAACCAGCCTGCCAGATTTCTTGCTGTGCCTGGATATAAAGTGCCAATCCTAAATATTGATGTTTCTCCTTTTAGAGCACAATTACCCCTTTTTAGCTTCTTTGTTCCCAAGGAGGTCAGTACACCAAATGTCAAAATCCCAGCACTGGGTTTCTCTGTCCCATCCTACACTCTTGTACTACCCTCTTTTGAGTTGCCTGTAATCGATGTGCCAGAAGCTTTTAGTCAGATGAAGCTTCCTACATTCACACTACCTAGTGTTCAAAACAGCATTAGCATCCCAGCGTTGGGTAACATAACGTATGACTTCTCCTTCAAATCTGCTGTGATTACGCTAAGTGCTAATGCTGGCCTTTATAACGAGTCTGACATTGTTACCCGGTTTGGAGCTTTCTCAACATCTGTGTTTGACATTTTAAAACTGAAAGTTGATGGTACTACCAGTTTCACAAAGAAAAGAGGAATGAAATTGGCCTCTACGCTGACACTAGAACACATGAATGTTGAAGGAACTCATAAATGTGGCGTTAATCTTAACAAACGGAGTGTGGAAGCTTCTGTAACCAATAACGTAAAACTCGATCTGCCCATCCTTAAAGCAGAATTCACTCAGGAAGTCCTCGGAAATACAAAGACCAGACCAAATGTAGCCACCACTGTGAATGCTAAATATATGTTTAATATTCCACAGATAGAGTCTATCGGAGAGGGAAACATTGATCTCAATCTGGTACTTGAAGCCCTTTCTTCCTACGTATCATTGGACACCTCAATCAAAGGGAGGTCAGACATTCTCCTCGTGGACAGCTGTCATTTTGCTGGAGAACTGAATAATGAGGCAAATTTCTACATTAATACCAATGTGTTGCATTCAACTGTCAAGACTGGATTCATCACTAACATAGACAACCAACAGAAACAAAAACAAAGCACAAGCAATATCTTCCACTTTGATATGAATAAGGTCTTTACCCTGGAGGTCTCCCTGCGTCGTATAATTGCAAAGGTTGACTACACAAGCAATAACAATGTTGAGTTTGCATCTTTCACAACAAATGGAAAACACGTCGCTGACGGATTGCTAGAGTTTATTCCTTTAACATCCTTCAAGTCTACATTAAACTTTGATGCTAGCCAGCCAAGTAGTTTTGGACATGTTGGACTCCTGCAGATCATCAACCTCGCCATTACGTCAGAGAAGCAGTCTTTCAGCTGGAGGGGGAAGAAACAACTAACATCCCTCATCCATGCTTGTGATTTGTTGATGTTCAATGATGAACACGAGGTACGCATGGACTTGGCGGGATCAGTGGAAGGTCATCTTGCTTTCTTAAAGTCTATAAAGCTTCCTGTCTATCAGAAGACTCTTTGGGACATGCTCAAGTTTAATCAGGTCACAAATGTGGACGATTTGCAATTCTTCAACATCTCGACCAGCATAGTGTATGCAAAGACCACGGATGGCCTGGAACTTGCAATACCGACTACAGTATTTGAAAACGGTGTCACTTTCAGCATCCCTGAGACAAGTATTGCACTGCCTGCTTGGATAAAAGTAATCCAGCACTCCATAAGGAACACTGACATACACTTTGAAAACAATGAAGTCGCTGATCATCTAACCATACCCCCTACAATCTCAGTTCCAGCCTTTGATGTGCCATTTTCAAACTTGCATATAGAACCATTTTTAATTGATCTGAAGAACTTGAACATTCCGAAGGTGATCACCACTACAGCCTTTGATATTATTCTGCCTGGTTTGCCAAAAATGTCAGTGCCCAGTTATGATATCAACACAGAGTATCTACAAGGAAAAATATCCTTCCTCTTACTGAAGATCCCACAGTATGATATCACCATCTCATCTTTCACCCTGCCACAAGTACTCAGCCTCAGTGAAATCACAAACCGTTTTTCCGATTTGGAGCTTCCAACAATCATCATTCCCAAGCAAAAAATTGAAATTCCTGAATTTGCCCTACATTTGCCAACAAGTGTAACCATCCCAGCTTTTGGTCAACTGACTGCCGCTCTCAACGTTTCTTCACCAATATATACTGTGATGACAACTGCCAGTGTGGAAAAACAGGATTCCAGCCTTTTGACTTCACTGACATCAAGCTGTACTTCAACCATGATCTTCTTGGAGTATGAACTTACAGGTAAGACTGATATAGACTGTGTAATTGATTGTTATGCATCACTTCAAGGTGTCATTGGTCATATTTCATTTTCTGTAAATTCCTTTAGCCAGAGCAACTCTTGGATTTGATAATGACATCATCAATCTAAATGGGAAATGCAACTTAATTCATAATGACATAAATGTTGACTGGCAGCATGTGTTTGCACGAAACATGAGGTAAGTGGGTTTATATTGTGGATTTTTTTGTATTCTAACCAAATTAATTCAGAAATAAGTTGTTTCTTTAATTTTGCTTTAATGATCCTTGGTTCAAATCCCAGCCTGACCAGAAAATCACTAAGGACCCTTGGGCAAGGTCCTTAATCCTCTAGTTCCAGGGTGGGCAATCATGTGCCATAAAGGGCCGAGACATTGCAGGTTTTCCTTGCTACCAGTCACCTTCGCAGGTGATTTCATTAATGTTCAGGTGTCTCAGCAGGTGATTTATTTGATGACCAGGTGTTTATATGCAGGGGAGAAGCTCATCAGCAACCCACCTGGTGAGGTGATTGGTTGCAAGGAAAACCTGCAGTATCTCGGGCCTTGTTGCCCACCCCTGCGTTGCTCCCGGTGTGTAGTGAGCGCCTTGTATGGCAGCACCCTCACATCGGGGTGAATGTGAGGCATTATTGTAAAGCACTTTGAGCGTCTGATGCAAGTTGGAAAAGCGCTATATAAATGCAGTCCATTTTATGTGTCTGATGAGGAGGATGTAGACTTCTTACCTTAATTATGTTCTCTTATTTATTTCAAAACAATGCACAGCATGCCTTGTAATTTTGAACATGCCTTCTTTCCTTCAGGATAAAGCAGCAAACTTCTCTGGGTGGTGGAATGTAAGTGTATTCAAAGGAATAGTTGATCAAAGTATGGTTGGAAAACTGCCATAAAACCACGTTTTTCTCTCTTTGAAGAGAATCTCATCACACTGTGAATGTCAGCATCACAAGTCCCTCTTTTGTTGATGGGAACATTCGCTTTGCATCTCGAAAAGATGGAATCACTGCATCCATGTCTTCTCCTTCATGTGGTTTCCTTGGACTGAAAGTTCATCAAACATCTCCGTCACACATTTATGGAAAACTGTTCAGTCGAAACCTGGTAAGATACTTTTATGTTATTGTTTGATGTGATATCAAGTGGAAATTGACACTGTTTTAATGATTGTGTTCTCTGATTTCTTTTTCCACCTTCAGTCTAATCCTGAGAGGGATACTAATATTTTGACTGTCAAAGCCACTTTGAGAAGCTCCAGGAAGATAAGCCTGCAGACGTTCTGGAATCTGGATGTCCTCCAGGATGTGGTTGAGGGGTCCAAGGACAGGATTCCTGCCATTACAGATGCTGTGCTCAAGTTTATTAACAAGTATCACACTGCTCACTTTGGCTTTGATCTCAAGCGTGGCGGCACAAAACTGAAGAACTCTGTTTTCAGTGTCATCGAAGGAGCCTATCGGGAGATTCCTGAATCTCTCAACACACTGCAGAATTCTCTGGAACAACTCAGTGATCAAGGCAAACACATGTATAAGAAAGCCACTGACACTGTCCTATCCACTGACATGCAAGATGTTACAGACGAGTGGACGATCAAAGTCAAACAGCTCTTAACCCGCAGTGAACAGAACATCTATGCCTTGTTAGATGCGGTCATAAAGTTCTTGAGTGAGATGACCTTTTCTCTTCCTGGATCTGATGAGAGTATAACAGGCCTGGATGTCTTCCGTCAAGCCCGTCATTCAGCATCAAGAACCACTGACAGATCCATTCAAAGGTTTGACAGCCTCATGGTGGCCATTGGTAATAAAATCAGACAAGTTGACTTTATCATTCCCGGAACCAGTGTTGTTGTTAATGGAAATAAGCTGATGGACAACTTGAAGATCTCTTTGAGATCGATGAACAAGCAGATAAAACATTCATTACAAATGTGGTTTAAGGCTCTTCGTAAGATGGTTAGTGACCTTTTCCAGGTGATTTCTAAAAAAGGCAATGAAGTCATTGCCTATCTGAAAGATAAAAACCTTATAGTTGCTTCCAAAATTGATGCCATTTCTGCACAGGTTCTGCAGTCCTCAAAACGAGGCATTGGGGAGGTAAAGAGAAGTATGGGTGACTACAGCGAACTCTCCAAACAGAAGGTTCAAAAGGCTTATAATGAGGTTTCCATGGAGCGTATAAATGAAGATATCAAAGAGTTTATCAGTAGTTTGCAGCCACACATAAAGAATGTAATGAATGGCAGCACACAATTAATGACAGCAGCGTCTGAGAGCATGCGACCGTACATCAGAGTGAGGAATAAAATAATAGAAATCGACATTCCTTTGCCATTCTATTGGAAATCTTTTAGTGAATGGCCGACACGATCCAGACAATAATTCATGCAACTGTACACAACCTGAATTTTGACATTGTGGGGGGGAAAAAAGAAACTTTTTGCTTGTTGACAATTATCATATTTTCCAGAATATAAGCCACACTGGAGTAGAGCTCGCACTCCAGTACAAGTCATACCTTTTTTCTGGATGATCAGATCATTAATTTTTTTTTTTTTTGTGCATTATTGTGGTGCATTTCTTATTACTGGCATTCATCCTTTTATTATTGGAGTTCATTTCATTTAGGGCTTTGATTCCTGTGAAAGTCCTACTATGGTAATAGTTACTATTATTATTAGAATTATATTATTATTATTAATATTATTATGAAATACAAATACATGTTTTTCAGTATATAAATTGCACCTGAGTACACAGTGCATCCAGAAAATATTTACATCACTGCACCTTTTCCACATTTTGTTACAGCCTTATTCCAAAATGCCTTATGCCTTATATAGGGGAGGTGATGGTCTAGTGGTTAAGGTGTTGGGCTTGAGTCCAGAAGATCATGGGTTCAAATCCCCACCTGACTGGAAAATTACTAAGGGCCTTTGGGCAAGGCCTTTAATCCCCTATTGCTCCTGGTGTGTAGTGAGCGCCTTGTATGGCAGCACCCTGACATTGGGGTGAATGTCAGGGATGAAAGTCTTTTTTTCTTCAAAGTTCTGCACACAATACCCCATAATGACAATGTGAAAAAAGGTTGTTGTTTGTTTGTTTGCAAATTTATTTAAAATTAAAAATCTAAGAAATCACATGTAAGTATGTAAGTATTCACAGACTTTGCCATGAAGCGCAAAATTGAGCTCAGGTGTCACCTGTTTCCACTGATCATCCTTGAGATGTTTCTATAGCTTAATTGGAGTCTGCTCCTGAACTTGAGTGAACCTGCTCCAGAGTGCCCTTGACCTCAGAATTGGACGACGGTTCGTCTTTCAGCAGGACAATGACCCTAAGCACACAGCCAAGATATCAAAGGAGTGGCTTTAGGACAACTCTGTGAATGTCCTTGAGTGGCCCAGTCAGAGCCCAGACCTGAATATCTGGAGACATCTGAAAATGTCTGTGCACCTACGCTTCCCATCCAACCTGATAGAGCTTGAAATGTGCTGCAAAGACGAATGGGCCCAAAGATAGGTGCACCAAGCTTGTGGCATCATATTCAAGAAGACTTGAGGCTGTAATTGTGGCCAAAGGTTCATCAACAAAGTTTTGAGCAAAGGGTGTGAACACATCTGTGCATGATTTCTTAGCTTTTTATTCTTAATAAATTTGCAAAAAAAATAAAAAAAAAAAACAAAACCTTTTTTTATGTTTTCATTAAGGGGTGTTGTGAGTAGAATTTTGAGGGTGAAAATGAATTTGCTCTATTTTGGAAATAAGGCTATAACATAACAAAATGTGGAAAAAGTGGAGTGCTGTGAATACTTTCTGGATGCACTGTATTTCACAGAACCTCACAAACTAGTAATAAAAATGTGACTTATACTCAGGAAAATACATTAAATTGTTGCATCTTGTGTGCATTTTGTGATTCTGATGTCAGATGTAATTACTAAAATGAATGCAATATGAAGGTTCTGCGTGTAAATTGCTATTTCACAATGAATGAAATTAAATTCATATCAGTTTTGACTGCAATTTGTCTCACAGTTTCTTCCATATAGAAACAAATTAATTCCTTCATTTATTCCTTGTATTTATAATGTTGGAAGCTTCATCAGAAGTGTCTTGTCCAGAGACCTGGACAAGACACTTCTCAGTTGTCTCAGTCCACAGCTGTAAATGGGGACAGGCCTTGGCACCACCACCACCACCACCACCACCACCAGGACTAAACCAAACCAACTTTTTTAGGTTCCTTAGATGACCCCAAAACACAATCAGGATGTTCCCAAAAACAGAAGCAGGCCTCAAGCCAGTTATCCAAGATGGTGTACAAGATGGCTGCCAAAATAGGGTTTTTCTCTAAAACACCTTTAAACAACATATAAACAACTTAAATATTGCAGAGATTCAATGGGAAGACCATTGCAGGTCACAGCAAATTCATTTGTGCCTAAACTAAAATCTTTCATGGGTTTAAGATTCAAAATGGCGTCCAAAATGGCCGCCAATAGACCCTTATCATCATAGCTCCCCTAGTAGAGGAGCTGTGGACTGTCATCTGCTTCACGTTACAGAATTCAGGGATAAGAATTGGCACCAATGGATGTTTGGACATACAGTGCCCTACACAAGTACTTACATTTGGTATTTCACACATTTTAATTTGTTTATGTCATTTTAAATATTAAAAATACTAAATTATCTTCCTTGAGATTTCCAGTGGAGCAATCATTCGACATGGCTGCACAGTGTAATTGTTGCAGAGCCACTCACCTTAACCTTTTTATTATAGAACAAGTCCAGAAAACTCTTACGCAGTACGGTTTAAGGAGCCTCACACGGCAGATGGAGGGAAGCACAGAAGATAACATAGCAGTTACTCCAAACCCATCACGACAGACACCGCAGCCGAGACAACGACTATTAAAACACTGCTACAGAACATCACTTCCATATGAGAGGATTAAAATCCGGCATGGGTGCAGTTCAGACAGCGGTGGATAAGTTTGGGAGCTTAAGTGATGGAACCCAAGACTCGAATATCAGTCCGGGAAGATCACAGTTAAAGCCTGAATGCCACAGTAGGCATGGCGACCGAAACCATCAGCCAGCTGCAGGAGAAAGTAAAGTACCTTGAAGACGCCGACCGCCGGAATAACATTTGTGTAGTTGGAATAGAGGAGGGCGCCAAAGATCGAGACATGAAGACGTTTGTGCAGAAGGTTATTGCAGAAGATTTGGATATTGAAATGGGCCTGGAATTTGAAATTGAGCGCACCCACAGAGCAGGTCAGCGGAGCAGTAGAGTCCAGCATGTCATGGTACGTTCCCTGAGGTTTGGAGCCAGAGAGGCGGTGCCGCGAGCAGCTCGAGAGAAGGAGCCTGTGGAATGGTGAGGAAAGAGGATTTCTTTCTTTCAGGATCTTCCTCAGGACATTAATCAGGAGCACCAAAAATTTGACAGAGTGAAGAAACAGCTGCAGGAGAAAGGGTTTCGATACACTATGTTGTACTCGGATGAGATGAGAGATGTGGACAATATCCAACACATCTTCACCTCTTCTGAGGAGGTGATGGAGTTTATTTCCAAGAGGGCCAGATGAAGATCCCGCAGGGACAGAGAGGACACTGCTGAATATCGGGTCAATCAAGGAGCCGTTCACGGCTCCATTTAGACATGAGTCATTCCGTCTTCTTTAGATAACATACAATTATCGTCATATTCGTGTGGTTCAATGGTTGTGTTCAACACCGTTAAAGGAGCAAAGCAATATACAACCCCTGGCAAAAATTATGGAATCACCAGCCTCGGAGGATGTTCATTCAGTTGTTTAATTTTGTAGGAAAAAAGCAGATCACAGACATGACACAAAACTAAAGCCATTTCAAATGGCAACTTTCTGGCTTTAAGAAACACTATAAGAAATCAGGAAAAATAATTGTGGCAGTCAGTAACAGTTACTTTTTTAGACCAAGCAGAGGGAAAAAAAATATGGACTCACTCAATTCTGAGGAATAAATTATGGAATCACCCTGTAAATTTTCATCCCCAAAACTAACACCTGCATCAAATCAGATCTGCTCGTTAGTCTGCATCTAAAAAGGAGTGATCACACCTTGGAGAGCTGTTGCACCAAGTGGACTGACATGAATCATGGCTCCAACATGAGAGATGTCAATTGAAACAAAGGAGAGGATTATCAAACTCTTAAAAGAGGTTAAATCTTCACGCAATGTTGCAAAAGATGTTGGTTGTTCACAGTCAGTTGTGTCTAAACTCTGGACCAAATACAAACAACATGGGAAGGTTGTTAAAGGCAAACATACTGGTAGACCAAGGAAGACATCAAAGCATCAAGACAGAAAACTTAAAGCAATATGTCTCAAAAATCGAAAATGCACAACAAAACAAATGAGGAATGAATGGGAGGAAACTGGAGTCAACACTTAAAGGAAATGGGATTTACATACAGAAAAGCTAAACGAAAGCCATCATTAACACCTAAACAGAAAAAAACAAGGTTACAATGGGCTAAGGAAAAGCAATCGTGGACTGTGGATGACTGGATGAAAGTCATATTCAGTGATGAATCTCGAATCTGCATTGGGCAAGGTGATGATGCTGGAACTTTTGTTTGGTGCCGTTCCAATGAGATTTATAAAGACGACTGCCTGAAAAGAACATGTAAATTTCCACAGTCATTGATGATATGGGGCTGCATGTCAGGTAAAGGCACTGGGGAGATGGCTGTCATTACATCATCGATAAATGCACAAGTTTACGTTGATATTTTGGACACTTTTCTTATCCCATCAATTGAAAGGATGTTTGAGGATGATGAAATCATTTTTCAAGATGATAATGCATCTTGCCATAGAGCAAAAACTGTGAAAACATTCCTTGCAAAAAGACACATAGGGTCAATGTCATGGCCTGCAAATAGTCCGGATCTTAATCCAATTGAAAATCTTTGGTGGAAGTTGAAGAAAATGGTCCATGACAAGGCTCCAACCTGCAAAGCTGATCTGGCAACAGCAATCAAAGAAAGTTGGAGCCAGATTGATGAAGAGTACTGTTTGTCACTCATTAAGTCCAGGCCTCAGAGACTGCAAGCTGTTATAAAAGCCGGAGGTGGTGCAACAAAATACTAGTGATGTGTTGGAGCGTTCTTTTGTTTTTCATGATTCCATAATTTTTTCCTCAGAATTGAGTGATTCCATATATTTTTCCCTCTGCTTGGTCTAAAAAAGTAACCGTTACTGACTGCCACAATTTTTTTTCCTGATTTCTTATAGTGTTTCTTAAAGCCAGAAAGTTGCCATTTGAAATGACTTTAGTTTTGTGTCATGTCTGTGATCTGCTTTTTTTCTACAAAATTAAACAACCGAATGAACATCCTCCGAGGCCGGTGATTCCATAATTTTTGCCAGGGGTTGTAGTTACTGCCTTATTACTGCATTTGTTCTGTTTTTCTCACGGGTAAAAATTACATTCCATACGCAGCAGGTATATTATGTTCCTTTATCATCTTTTTCCTATGTGAAGGACTGTCTCGGCTGCTAAAGGGATATAATGGACATTTATCCTATATTTATGGTCTATATGTTGAACTGTTTGTGTTGATTCTTTTATTTGGGCGTTACAGGGAGTGACTGGTGGGTTTTTTTTGGGGGGGGGGGGCGCTCAATTTTTGACTGTCTAGCTATTTGTACAAACTATTCTTCCCATTAGTGCTGTAAATAATAATACGAATATATGGTGGTTGTGTGTGTGTGTGGTGGTGGGGGTTGCAGGTGCCGGATCGGGACTTCAAGAGTTTCACAGATGTACTATTTCATTGGTTTGGTTCTGGGGATAATCAAACCAATGTTTCTCCCAATCCAGTCTCACGGCAATTCATGATGGTATTACGAAAAGTCATTCAATCTATGGGGTCATGATATCACGAAAATGCGCCACTTTTTGTGACAGGCACGCAAATTAATTTTGTCATGGGGAATTAAATGTGGGGTGACAGGGGAGTCTGGGGGGGTTATGGGACAGGAGACACTTACATTGTAGTTATGATTAGAGTTACGAGAAAGGAGAGGATTATAAATATTAAAATTTAAAGAACATGTCACGAAAAGCACCCGATTTTCATAACAGGGGCATGAAAAAAAGCATGGTTCTCACATGTGTGTTAGGCTTTTTGCCTTTCTTTTATTCTTTCTTTGTATATGTGTACATTGTGGTCACTGGGAGAGATCAAGGTCAGGTTGCTTTCACATGGTTCCATCTGCATGGATATATTTCTCTGTGTTAAATATGATGAATGAGAGCAAAATAGAGATGTTGTATTAATCAATCAATCAATCAATTTTATTTATATAGCGCCAAATCACAACAAACAGTTGCCCCAAGGCGCTTTATATTGTAAGGCAAGGCCATACAATAATTACGGAAAAACTCCAACGGTCAAAACGACCCCCTGTGAGCAAGCACTTGGCGACAGTGGGAAGGAAAAACTCCCTTTTAACAGGAAGAAACCTCCAGCAGAACCAGGCTCAGGGAGGGGCAGTCTTCTGCTGGGACTGGTTGGGGCTGAGGGAGAGAACCAGGAAAAAGACATGCTGTGGAGGGGAGCAGAGATCAATCACTAATGATTAAATGCAGAGTGGTGCATACAGAGCAAAAGGAGAAAGAAACACTCAGTGCATCATGGGAACCCCCCAGCAGTCTAAGTCTATAGCAGCATAACTAAGGGATGGTTCAGGGTCACCTGATCCAGCCCTAACTATAAGCTTTAGCAAAAAGGAAAGTTTTAAGCCTAATCTTAAAAGTAGAGAGGGTGTCTGTCTCCCTGATCTGAATTGGGAGCTGGTTCCAGAGGAGAGGAGCCTGAAAGTTGAAGGCTCTGCCTCCCATTCTACTCTTACAAACCCTAGGAACTACAAGTAAGCCTGCAGTCTGAGAGCGAAGCGCTCTATTAGGGTGATATGGTACTATGAGATCCCTAAGATAAGATGGGACCTGATTATTCAAAACCTTATAAGTAAGAAGAAGAATTTTAAATTCTATTCTAGAATTAACAGGAAGCCAATGAAGAGAGGCCAATATGGGTGAGATATGCTCTCTCCTTCTAGTCCCCGTTAGTACTCTAGCTGCAGCATTTTGAATTAACTGAAGGCTTTACAGGGAACTTATAGGACAACCTGATAATAATGAATTACAATAGTCCAGCAGAGGAAATAAATACATGAATTAGTTTTTCAGCATCACTCTGAGACAAGACCTTTCAAATTTTAGAGATATTGCGTAAATGCAAAAAAGCAGTCCTACATATTTGTTTAATATGCGCTTTGAATGACATATCCTGATCAAAAATGACTCCAAGATTTCTCACAGTATTACTAGAGGTCAGGGTAATGCCATCCAGAGTAAGGATCTGGTTAGACAACATGTTTCTAAGATTTGTGGGGCCAAGTTGTTGTGTGGGCCGCCAGAAGAGGAGGACCTGCTGGCCCACTACCACCAGATGGCGCCCTGCTTGGAGTGCGGGCTCCAAGCACGAGAGGGCGTCAGAGCCGCTGGGAGTGACAGCTGTCACTTATCAGCACCAGCTGTCACTCATCACCATCACCATAAAGGCCGGACTGCAACTCCACCTCCTCGCGGAGAAATCAGCTACCGTTCCAGGTAACCTTCTCTGCTGTGAATTTTCTGAGACTGAATATTATTCTGTGTGCAGCCGTTTTCCTGTGGTGACAGTCTGAAGCTGGATTGGCGGATAGTGTGAGCGCGGCGTCTTCGCCTCTCACTCCTTCCAGGGAAGTGACTGACAGGAGCTTCAGGGGCGATTCTGTATCTGGAGGTGGAGGTTTTCCCTCCTGGAGGAACTAAGCTTTACACAATTGCTGGGTGTGTATTCACACACCCACCATTAACTGTTTCTGTTTTCTGCCAGCAGTACTGGGTCCGTCTGCTGAAGACAGTGGCCACCTGGGGCGCAGGGCTTGGCGGCTCCGGTGTTCTTCAGATCCGTTGGTGGTGGAAGCTGTGTGGGATCCGGCTCTTCTCTCACCAGACGTCTTCTATCTTCGAGCCTGCCCACACGTCACCTTGTGTACAAGTGACAATCCACATTATTGTTATTGTCTGTATTTCGTTGTGCGATTCACAACATTAAATTGTTACTTTTGGCTTATCCATTGTCCGTTCAGTAACGCCCCCTGTTGTGGGTCCGTGTCACGACACCTTCCCGACACAAGTACAATAACTTCAGTTTTATCTGAGTTTAAAAGCAGGAAATTAGAGGTCATCCATGTCTTTATGTCTGTAAGACAATCCTGCAGTTTAGCTAATTGGTGTGTGTCCTCTGGCTTCATGGATAGATAAAGCTGGGTATCATCTGCGTAACAATGAAAATTTAAGCAATGCTGTCTAATAATACTGCCTAAGGGAAGCATGTATAAAGTGAATAAAATTGGTCCTAGCACAGAACCTTGTGGAACTCCATAATTAACCTTAGTCTGTGAAGAAGATTCCCCATTTACATGAACAAATTGTAATCTATTAGATAAATATGAATCAAACCACCGCAGCGCAGTGCCTTTAATACCTATGGCATGCTCTAATCTCTGTAATAAAATTTTATGGTCAACAGTATCAAAAGCAGCACTGAGGTCTAACAGAACAAGCACAGAGATGAGTCCACTGTCTGAGGCCATAAGAAGATCATTTGTAACCTTCACTAATGCTGTTTCTGTACTATGATGAATTCTAAAACCTGACTGAAACTCTTCAAATAGACCATTCCTCTGCAGATGATCAGTTAGCTGTTTTACAACTACCCTTTCAAGAATTTTTGAGAGAAAAGGAAGGTTGGAGATTGGCCTATACTTAGCTAAGACAGCTGGGTCAAGTGATGGCTTTTTAAGTAATGGTGTTGTGAAAGTGTCGTGACACGGACCCACAACAGGGGGCGTTAATGAACGGACAATGGATAAGCCAAAAAGTAACAATTTAATGTTGTGAATCGCACAACGAAGTACAGACAATACCAATATGGTGGAATGTCAATTATACACAAGGTGACGTGTGGGCAGGCTCGAAGATAGAAGAAGTCTGGCGAGAGAAGAGCCGGATCCCACACAGCTTCCACCACCAACGGATCTGAAGAACACCGGAGCCGCCAAGCCCTGCGCCCCAGGTGGCCACTGTCTTCAGCAGTCAGACCCGGTACTGCTGGCAGAGAACAGAAACAGTACTGATGAGTGTGAGTTCGCACACTCAGTAATCCCACAGTCAGTGTTCAGTTAGGAGGGAGAACCTCCACCTCCGATAACACACTCAAACAGCTCCTGAGACGACCACTTATCTGGGTGGGGTGGGAGGCGAAGCTGTCGCAGTCCACACCAAACACCAACTCAGCAGACAGGGAATCCGTCCCAGGAAAACGGCTGCAAAAGAGATCAGACTAATGCTCGAATCAGGTTCAGCAGAGAAATTACCTGAATGGTAGCTGATTTCTCGGCGGGGAGGTGGAGTTGCAGTCCGGCCTTTATGGTGGTGGTGATGAGTAGTGGATGAGTGACAGCTGGTACGGATGATGGGTGACAGCTGTCACTCCCGGTCGCTCCGACGCCCTCTCGTGCTTGAAGCCCGCACTTCAAGCAGGGCGCCATCTTGTGGTGGTGGGCCAGCAGTACCTCCTCTTCTGGTGGCCCACACAACAAATGGTTTAATTACTGCCACCTTAAAAGCCTGTGGTACATAGCCAACTAATAAAGATAGATTGATCATATTTAAGATCGAAGCATTAAATAATGGTAGGGCTTCCTTGAGCAGCCTGGTAGGAATGGGGTCTAATAGACATGTTGATGGTTTGGATGAAGCAACCAATGAAAACAACTCAGACAGAACAATCGGAGAGAAAGAGTCTAACCAAATACCGGCATCACTGAAAGCAGCCAAAGATAACGATACGTCTTTGGGATGGTTATGAGTAATTTTTTCTCTAATAGTTAAAATTTTATTAGCAAAGAAAGTCATGAAGTCATTACTAGTTAAAGTTAAAGGAATACTCGGCTCAATAGAGCTCTGACTCTTTGTCAGCCTGGCTACAGTGCTGAAAAGAAACCTGGGGTTGTTCTTATTTTCTTCAATTAGTGATGAGTAGTAAGATGTCCTAGCTTTATGGAGGGCTTTTTTATAGAGCAACAGACTCGTTTTCCAGGCTAAGTGAAGATCTTCTAAATTAGTGAGACGCCATTTCCTCTCCAACTTACGGGTTATCTGCTTTAAGCTGCGAGTTTGTGAGCTATACCACAGAGTCAGGCACTTCTGATTTAAAGCTCTCTTTTTCAGAGGAGGTACAGCATCCAAAGTTGTCTTCAATGAGGATGTAAAACTATTGACGAGATACTCTATCTCACTTACAGAGTTTAGGTAGCTACTCTGCACTGTGTTGGTATATGGCATTAGAGAACATAAAGAAGGAATCATATCCTTAAACCTAGTTACAGTGCTTTCTGAAAGACTTCTAGTGTAATGAAACTTATTCCCCACTGGTGGGTAGTCCATCAGAGTAAATGTAAATGTTATTAAGAAATGATCAGACAGAAGAGAGTTTTCAGGGAATACTGTTAAGTCTTCAATTTCCATACCATAAGTCAGAACAAGATCTAAGATATGATTAAAGTGGTGGGTGGACTCATTTACATTTTGAGCAAAGCCAATTGAGTCTAATAATAGATTAAATGCAGTGTTGAGGCTGTCATTCTCAGCATCTGTGTGGATGTTAAAATCGCCCACTATAATTATCTTATCTGAGCTAAGCACTAAGTCAGACAAAAGGTCTGAAAATTCACAGAGAAACTCACAGTAACGACCAGGTGGACGATAGATAATAACAAATAAAACTGTTTTTTGGGACTTCCAATTTGGATGGACAAGACTAAGAGTCAAGCTTTCAAATGAATTAAAGCTCTGTCTGGGTTTTTGATTAATTAATAAGCTGGAATGGAAGATTGCTGCTAATCCTCCGCCTCAGCCCGTGCTACGAGCGTTCTGGCAGTTAGTGTGACTAGGGGGTGTTGACTCATTTAAACTAACATATTCATCCTGCTGTACCAGGTTTCTGTAAGGCAGAATAAATCAATATGTTGATCAATTATTATATAATTTACTAACAGGGACCAGAAGAGAGAGACCTAATGTTTAATAGACCACATTTAACTGTTTTAGTCTGTGGTGCAGTTGAAGGTGCTATATTATTTTTTTCTTTTTGAATTTTTATGCTTAAATAGATTTTTGCTGGTTATTGGTGGTCTGGGAGCAGGCACCGTCTCTACAGGGATGGGGTAATGAGGGGATGGCAGGGGAGAGAAGTTGCAGAGAGGTGTGTAAGACTACAACTCTGCTTCCTGGTCCCAACCCTGGATAGTCACGGTTTGGAGGATTTAAGAAAATTGGCCAGATTTCTAGAAATGAGAGCTGCTCCATCCAAAGTGGGATGGATGCCGTCTCTCCTAACAAGACCAGGTTTTCCCCAGAAGCGTTGCCAATTATCTATGAAGCCCACCTCATTTTTCGGACACCACTCAGACAGCCAGCAATTCAAGGAGAACATGCGGCTAAACATGTCACTCCCGGTCCGATTGGGGAGGGGCCTAGAGAAAACTACAGAGTATTAGTATGACAGATATGCTTAAGTTCCTGACTTGAAATGTTAAGGGGGCCAATCTTGCTATCAACAGGAAGAAACTTCTCCTGTATCCTTATCTGTATCAAAAAGAATTGGACAGGAAACGGACTTCACCGTTTAGATGTTGTATTGAAAGATGCCTACACTGAAACAGAGAGTCATCTATCAGTGCTGGAGTCTTGTACAGATCACATGCAACATCTGGAACAAAGAGCCTAGATGTCCCCTGTACGCTAACTTTTATTTCTGCACCTAGGCTGGCCCCATGTGGGCAGTCCTTAGCCTGTTGTGAATCAGTGGCTATGTGATTGGCTGCAAAATGAAGTAGGCAGGTATATGCAGGTGTCTGCTCACGCTCTGACAGTATCCTGTTAAGTATTGATGTTTTGGAAGATGAGCTGAGTTTAGTTGACATCTGCAGAATTCTACACCCCATGAAAGGGAGTTTACCCACACTCTTCATGTTCAAGAATAGATTATTTCCTACTATCTAAACAAGTTAGTGCAGTTATCACTGTTTTAATTGGTAATACCCCAGCTGAAGTGGGGTATTTCGAGATGCAATTAAGAGGGGTGATATACCAGAGACAAATGGGAACATATCATCTTGTTTTCCCCTAAAACTGTTGCCTCACAGCAAGAAGATCATGGGATTTATTCCCGGCTGTGGTTTTTCTGTGTGGAGTTTGCATGTTCTCCCCTTGTTTGTGTGGATTCCATCCGGGTGCTCCAGCTTCCTCCCACATCTAAAGACATGCAGGTTAGGTGGATTGGAAACTTTAAATTGTCTGTAGGTGTGTGTGCAGGTGTGAATATGTTTGTCTATATGTGACCCTGCAAGAGACTGGTGTCCGGTCTCTTCTCACAATCAGGAACATGCTGTGGAACATCAGATGAAAGTTAGCTGATGGCTATAATCTGGCTTGTTACTTCACTGTATGCTGATGTACATGAACTTGCACTGTCCTTTCACAAAAAAAGTAAAAATGTAGCAACACCTAGTGGTTTTTCCTGTAACTGTCACCTGTGAGTTCACCTCCTTGCCATTCAGGTGTTCGTACGAGGTCTGTCAATAAAGTATCGTACCTTTTTATTTTTTTCAAAAACTATATGGATTTCATTCATATGTTTTTACGTCAAACAAGCTTGAACCCTCGTGCGCATGCGTGAGTTTTTCCACGCCTGTCGATGACGTCATTTGCCTGTGAGCACGCCTTGGGAAGGAGTGGTCCCGCCCCCTTGTCGGATTTTCATTGTCTGGATATGGCGGAATGAAAAGGACTTTTTTCCATCAGAATTTTTTCAGAAGCTGTTAGAGACTGGCACCTGGAAACCATTCGAAAAATTTATCTGGCTTTCGGTGAAAATTTTAAGGGCTTCACAGAGAATAAGGAATTTTACTACAGCTTTAAGGACTGCTTTAAGGATGCTCGGCGCGCCGCGCTCCGAGCTGCGACGACGAGGCACAAACCACTGGATCATTTCTAAGCTGATGGCTCTGTGGATACGAGACCGTCGTGTGCTCTTTCTCTGGTTATCACAAGAGCTGGACATCAGCCATTTTCCGGCAGATTTCACTTTTAACAAGAGATTTTGTCATGGAAAGCCGCGTGGAGGCTTCGCGCGTCACGACCGATTCGCTGATGAAGCAAGACAAAGGAACACCTCCGTTTTGGAGTGTTAGAGGACAAGTTGGGACATGCCTGTCTCGGCTTTCAGTGCTTACCAGTCGAGTGAGTATAAGAGAAATTGTGGAGAGCTGGACATGTCCCAACTGGCCTTGTCACTTGATGTTCCTCACAGCTGTTCCACATTCCAATCACAGCACCTGTCACTCGTCTGCTCATTTCTGTGTCACTATTTAAATTTCTCAGTGTTCTGTTTTGGGTGCTGGATTATTTTCTCACATTCCTTGCTCCTGTGATGGCGTCCCTTGTCTCATTCCTGACTCATGTTGTTATTCTGCTTACTAAAACAGACTTCCCTCCTTTCACTTAACAGTTTGGCCTGCACCCCCATCTTTGGGCTGCATCCACTCATCTGGTGGTAAATAAAGCATGATTTCTTTAATCACCTGTGTGATTCTAGTCTGCATTTTAGGTTTTGGATCAACACTCATCATAACAGCTGATCATCCAGCTCTGATTTAAATCCTAAAACAGTTACTATTGCTCCTACAACTGATAATTGCACTCAACAAAAATATAAACGCAACACTTTTGGTTTTGCTCCCATTTTGTATGAGATGAACTCAAAGATCTAAAACTTTTTCCACATACACAATATCACCATTTCCCTCAAATATTGTTCACAAACCAGTCTAAATCTGTGATAGTGAGCACTTTTCCTTTGCTGAGATAATCCATCCCACCTCACAGGTGTGCCATACCAAGATGCTGATTAGACACCATGATTAGTGCACAGGTGTGCCTTAGACTGCCCACAATAAAAGGCCACTCTGAAAGGTGCAGTTTTATCACACAGCACAATGCCACAGATGTCGCAAGATTTGAGGGAGCGTGCAGTTGGCATGCTGACAGCAGGAATGTCAACCAGAGCTGTTGCTCGTGTATTAAATGTTAATTTCTCTACCATAAGCCGTCTCCAAAGGCGTTTCAGAGAATTTGGCAGTACATCCAACCAGCCTCACAACCGCAGACCATGTGTAACCACACCAGCCCAGGACCTCCACATCCAGCATGTTCACCTCCAAGATCGTCTGAGACCAGCCACTCGGACAGCTGCTGAAACAATCGGTTTGCATAACCAAAGAATTTCTGCACAAACTGTCAGAAACCGTCTCAGGGAAGCTCATCTGCATGCTCGTTGTCCTCATCGGGGTCTTGACCTGACTCTAGTTCGTTGTCGTAACCGACGTGAGTGGGCAAATGCTCACATTCACTGGCGTTTGGCACATTGCAGAGGTGTTCTCTTCACGGATGAGTCCTGGTTCACACTGTCCAAGGCAGATGGCAGACAGCGTGTGTGGCGTCGTGTGGGTGAGCGGTTTTCTGATGTCAATGTTGTGGATCGAGTGGCCCATGGTGGCTGTGGGGTTATGGTATGGGCAGGCGCCTGTTATGGACGAAGAACACAGGTGCATTTTATTGATGGCATTTTGAATGCACAGAGATACTGTGACGAGATCCTGAGGCCCATTGTTGTGCCATACATCCAAGAACATCACCTCATGTTGCAGCAGGATAATGCACGACCCCATGTTGCAAGGATCTGTACACAATTCTTGGAAGCTGAAAATGTCCCAGTTCTTGCATGGCCGGCATACTCACCGGACATGTCACCCATTGATTTGGGATGCTCTGGACCGGCGTATACGACAGCGTGTACCAGTTTCTGCCAATATCCAGCAACTTCGCACAGCCATTGAAGAGGAGTGGACCAACATTCCACAGGCCACAATTGACAACCTGATCAACTCTATGCGAAGGAGATGTGTTGCACTGCATGAGGCAAATGGTGGTCACACCAGATACTGACTGGTATCCCCCCCAATAAAACAAAACTGCACCTTTCAGAGTGGCCTTTTATTGTGGGCAGTCTTATCTCAGCAAAGGAGAAGTGCTCACAATCACAGATTTAGACTGGTTTGTGAACAATATTTGAGGGAAATGGTGATATTGTGTATGTGGAAAAAGTTTTCGATCTTTGAGTTCATCTCATACAAAATGGGAGCAAAACCAAAAGTGTTGCGTTTATATTTTTGTTGAGTGTATAACAACTACTACTAATGCTAACATTAATAATAGCAGCAATAAAAGACCGTTACATTTAAAATATGGAACATAATTTGTTTATTGAAGCTGTGACAATGACAGAATTACACAACAGTCCAAACAACAAACACTGATATCATAATGCACTGTACAGTATAAAATTGCATTTGTGCCATAGTCTCTTAAATTAAAAATAATGCAAAGCCATAATTCCATGCATGCAGACAGTAACATGTAAACATATGCATTTTGTCAGTTTGTTTTGTTTTGGCCTTTTTCTGCTTGTAAAAAAGTCTGTCCATGTCAAGTTGTTCAAGTTCTCTAACTTGACATGGACAGATGTGATGAATGCTAAAGCATAAACTACAAACATTTAAATGTTTGTCACATTCCCACTGTATTTGCTGAACATTCTATCCCACGTCTGCAATGATTTGGTGTAGAGAAATTGCACGGCGAAGGTCACAGATGGACAGTCAAACATTTGAACACGGCCCATTTGTGTTGCATTGCGGTGACGGCACCCAAACCGGGGTACTGTCTAGTTAACTCTGAAGACTTACGTACTAACCAAGCTGCCTTTTTGTGTTTTGCAGTTTGAACACATTCCATGAAATGTGTACTTTTAGTGCAGATTTGAAGATGAGAGAATAAAACTTTGCTCTCCATGAATGGTTGTTTCACATCTGTTCACTGATGATATTTGAATATTTCTTCATTCACATTTCTGGGTTCAAGTCAGCTCAATCGCTGCTCCTTCCTGAAGGAACGATGTGCCTTTCGGCTCATTTGTCTCACTTAGGGACTTTAAGGACTTCTTGTTCCTGGTACAGTTTCTTGTTCTCTTATTTAAAAAAATAAATAAACACCTCATGTCAATGAATTCCACAGGAATGCTTCATTTAATTTAAATCACTGCTTAAAAAAAGCAAATCCCTTTATCTGCTCCCTTGTTTTGCACTTGGGGTCACCACAGCAAATCTGAGGTGGATCTGCATGTTGAATTGGCTTAACTTTTACACCAGATGCCCTTCCTGATGCAACTCCACATTACATGGAGAAATGTGGCAGGGGTGGGGTTTGAACTGGGAACCTTCTGCACTGAAACCAAGTGCACTCACCACTTGGCCACCATATCCTAAATCACTGCTCAAAAATTGTTTTTGTAAATTGTAAACTGTAAATTGTTTTCAGGTCCCTCCCAAACCCTCAGAAAGGAAGGCACTTTTTCTGTGCTTTCTGGAGAATCTTCATGGCTCTATCGTCCTGCTCAATCTGCTGTAGCCAGGTGAAACGTGGGTCTCTCACTGACCTTCTCCATTTGCTGGGGTCCTCAACCCTGAGGCAACTACATGTTGGAACCTAACCAGAGAAATGGGCTACATCGCCAAAATGTTATAGTTGATGCTCCTTCACAGTGCAAGTGAAACAGGTTATCTTCATCTGCCTTCATAACAAAGTCATGCCAGTGGTACGCCAGTGTCCTCTGAAGAGACTTGGTACCATATCCATCCAGTCATCATGTTTGATCACTGGTTAGAATCCAGATCACAGCCAAGACTGGACGTGCCAGGAGCCTACATACTTGGACCTTCTTTCTCCTGCAAAGATATTGTCACCAAACACCTCTGTCCAGTGACCGCTTGACTCCATGAGCTCTTCCCAATCTCAAAGACTGACAACCCAGAGACGTGAATCTCAGTGAGAACTAAGTGAAAGTTTCTGATGTACTTCTGATGGCTGAGTCCTGACTGAGGGCTTTTTAGGAGCAGTAGGGCATTGACTGAGTCAGCAAACATAACAGTATCATCTGTAGAGTCAGCGTCAAGGAAACTTTGCTTGCCAACAAAGACATCTACTTTGATGGACTCCGCAACTCAGCATAACAAACACCCAGTCCATCCAAGCAGTGTACCAGCCAGAACACATCCCTGAGGAACACCAGAATTCACTGGGGAAATGCTCTGCACAACACTCACAGTACCTGTGTATAGACTGGATAAGAAAGATGTCAAGATTTGGGATCACACCAATTTTCAGGATGTCCCAGAGAGCAGCTGATCAACTGAACCAAATATTATGTAAAAATCAACACTGGCCTCAAAGAAGTGCTTCCTATATTCACGTTTGCATTCAATGAATACTTGAAGAATGCAGTCAATGGCTGGCTTTTTGGGCATGGAACCAGACTGGACTGATCACTGAGCAGCAAGTAACTGGGACCAAATACTGTTAAAAAAAATAATCCCAACAAGTACTTTTCCCAGCACAGAGAGCTTTTCCAGTGAGGGACAACAAGCCCCAGAACACAACAGAAAAACACCAGTCAAATACATATGAGGTTTTTGTTGTTGTTGTTGTTTGTTTTGCCCAAATACTGTAATGTGTTCAATTCCCCATCATGATTATAATGCAGCTGAATGTAAAACATTTTGCTATTGAAGGTACCGGTATCCCCAGTGAATTGCTTTTCTTTCTTTTGTCTGTTGTACTGAAAGCTAAAATTCCTGCATTAGTTTAAAAACTAATTACATTGTTCATAATAACATATTATCTCACTATAGATAATTTCAAGTATTAACAAGTTGATTTCAGTGTTGAACAAGGAAGGACTGAAGCAAGTGACACCCAGGAAATCAGGTAAAAGTGCTTTAAATATCTCCTGTTTTCCACTTTACCATTTAGAAATCCATGTCCAATACTTGACATGTAAAATAGTTCAAAATTTTAGGTTCAAGCCTCAAAATTATGGGTATGGTTCTTTAAAAGTGGTGAATTATATATGGCAATGTCAAACCTTTGAAACGGATTTCATTCAAACAAACACTATTTCCATGGTTTGATTTCTCTGATCATAAAGATTTCTAAAAGGTATAGTTTGGACTATCTAGTATGGACGGCCTTATTCAATTATATTTTCGGGGACTGAGTGATAATTCTCATAACGGTTTGCTTTGGTGTGGCCATAAAAAATTATGACTCGCTTATTTCCTCAGTAATCGTGGATTAACTGAACATTATGTCACCAAGCTACCAACAAATACAATAATTTTATTCAATGCAAGTACTGTTGCACACGTCTCAGACGATCAGTTAGGAGAATTAACTACACAATAACCCATATTATTACAGATATTTGTAATAAAATGCTCAACAAAAGCTGGGCCTTCACAGCAGTCACAGCTAGCAGCCTCTGACTGACTGCAGCAACAACACACGAGCTGTCACTCAAAGTGGCCACGCCCTAATTACGCATAACTTTACGTCATAAAGCATCTTAAACTAAAGAGTTATAAAAATAGATATAAATTCCCCCCAGTTATGATGGTGAAAGAAAGTAGTTCTACTGGCCAAACTGTTTTTGTTCCAGGCTGTAAATTTGTGTATATATATGTATATACAGTGAGGAAAATAAGTATTTGAACACCCTGCGGTTTTGCAAGTTCTCCCACTTAGAAATCATGGAGGGGTCTGAAATTTTCATCTTAGGTGCATGTCCACTGTGAGAGACATAATCTAAAAAAAAAAAATGCGGAAATCACAATGTATGATTTTTTAATAATTTATTTGTATGTTACTGCTGCAAATAAGTATTTGAACACCTGTGAAAATCAATATTAATATTTGGTACAGTAGCCTTTGTTTGCAATTACAGAGGTCAAACGTTTCCTGTAGTTTTTCACCAGGTTTGCATACACTGCAGCAGTTCAGGTCTGGAGACTGGTCAGGCCACTCCAGGACCTTGAAATGCTTCTTACGGAGCCCCTCCTTAGTTGCCCTGGCTGTGTGTTTGGGGTCATTGTCATGCTGGAAGACCCAGCCATGACCCATCTTCAATGCTCTTACTGAGGGAAGGAGGTTGTTTGCCAAAATCTCGCAATACATGACCCCATCCATCCTCCCTTCAATACGGTGCAGTCATCCTGTCTTTCATCCTGTCAATTTATGACTTAAATTGAACGGAATTGAATCTGGATTATAAAAGTGCACAGTTCAGGTTTGTCTGTTCATTTTTGAACATTCAAGATATCCTTATGATGCATTTACAAACTAGCTACTTCCTGAATGTGCTTTAAATAGAAGGGACATGCTTCTGCCACACTCTCCTCAGTCCTGGGTCATTCGATCTCAGATCACCCCCTTCCCTCAGATTTTGATGAAATTTGGTGTATAAGTAATCTTTGGCGTGAAAAGGCTCATTTTCAAATTTCACCTCAATCAGACCCATGGTTCCTGGGAATCTGTTTTCACAAAAAAGGGCGAGCTGTTGAAATTCAAATGACCATAACTCAGTAACCAATGGTCTAATTTTCAAACATAAGGTTTCTTTGGAAAGGATTTTACATAAGGAATCCAAATATGATATTACCCTCATAGTTTTGTAAAATGTTATACAGAACATATGGGGCTACAATTTTCATTTGAGTATTACAATGTGATTTGTCTCAATTTGTCAATTTCAAGGTCAAAAAGTAAGTCAAAAGGTCATCATTCCTAAATATTCACAGAAGATCAAATAAATGTCACATTTAGATTCCTTATATAAAATCCTTTCCAAAGATACCTTGCTTTTAAAAATCAGATCATGAGTTGCTGAATTCATTTGATTTTCTTCTTTTTTTTCTTTTTCATGAAAAAGTGAGAAAAGAAATGGCTATATCTCAGGAACCACTGGTATGAGTGAACTGAAATTTGAAAGTTAGCCTTTTCCCACCAAAGACTACCCGTATACCAAATTCCACCAAGATCTGAGGGGGTGAGGTTGGGCTCACTGAGAGTACCTCAGATAGTATGAACTTCCTTGAACTTCCTTCTCCTATGTCACAGATGTCTCACAGGAGCTGTTTCATGTGTAAATTTTGCTGACAGCAGGAGAACTTCTATGTAAACAAAGAATTGTTGGACACTGAGGATGTTTATCATGAAACGTTAAACATATTTGACTGTAAAAGGTGGTCTCCTTTAAAATAATGGTGTTTTGCCCTGATGGTGTTGGTAGGTCTGAAATAATCAGCTCTTTGGCAGGATTATTCAAACACTAATAAACTACACTTGGTGAAAATGGTCTAGTCCCACAAAGAAAACATTACATTCTGGAGTTTGAAAGGGCAGAATATGGAATTTAACCATTCATGATTTCCGCATTGGCAGAGTGCTGTTCTCGTTTTCAGGTTGATTTAGCTGTAGTCCCCCCGGTCTACTGTGAGGACAGTTCCTGACTGTTCCTCAGGTAACTTTACGCGGGACCCTTCTCTTCAGTCCAGCCTGTCTTTTTGCTCTGCACCTCCATGACCACCACACCGCTGCGTTTACTCTCTCCAAATAAAGGTGTGATCGTCTTTTCATCCAGTTGTGTGATTAAAATTGTCTTGGTGTCTTTGGTGGCACTGTTGAGTGTGTTGGCGTGTGTGATCAGAGTCACCGTTGGGTGGCTGTTGTTCTCTTCCATGGCCACCTCATGGGAATCTGTGGAGGCATGGGCGGGGCTTGCGTTGCTACGTCGACAGCAGCAACAAAGCAATCTGATAACTGGATGAAATATGGACCTGTACAGGCCATGGCGGGCACTTTCACTGACAAAGCAGTAAAGGGCAGGGTCGGCAACACAGTTTAGCGTGGTCAGCAACAGCGAGATGTGGTAGTAATTAAATATCCCTGGAACAAAACAGCACAGGCCAAGAGGTTAATTGAAAACTCTAACTGATTCTTGAGTCACTGGATTACATTCTGATAATTAAACACCTCTGATGAAGTTGCAGTCCCGCTCCAGCAGGGTGCGCACTAAAAGGAAGGCATGATAGGGGGAGAAGCAGATGAGGAAGATGAGGATGGTGCTGCTGACCAGCTGTCTGATTCTGACCTTCTGGTCCGGTTGCGTCCCTGCGCTCCGACTGACGGCACGAAGAACACAAAGGTAGCTGATCTAGACAGAGAGAAACCACATCCTGGTCAAAATGTCAGGAACCATCTGTCAGTACTTCAGTTTATATTGAACACAAAACATTTCAGTTATTTAAACTTGTGTTCCAATTTAGAAAATGCCACTGCCATAGCTACGTGTATCAAACAATCAAATTAAGTCTCACGTCTGTGAGTATGTGTTGTGCCACCCATGGCCTCATCCACCACACCACAGATCTACCTTGGATCCTGTATGGCAACCACTCCAGCAGACAACAGGTCCATCCCTGCCTCTCAAAAGTAACTATTGGGCACTCTAGTCCTCCCCTTGGCCATCTCCAGCTACAAGCATCCTCAACACTGAGGCATCTGTGTACTGGAATATGCCCAGAGAACCATACACCAGAACTCTAAAGGTTTAGACCTTTGTTCTCCTGCAAAGATATGGGCTTCGCCAAACACCTCTATCCAGTGAACCCAGCAAACAGTTGTACGTTGTCACACTATCACTCTTTAGTCATGATGATGGTAGAAAGTATAATTCTGTTGACTCTCAGCAATGTTGCTACAATGTTGTAGGATGACGAATTGGAACTAATATTCTACTGAAAAATATTAGTAGTAGTTTTTACTCAAATATGTCAAAAGCCACATACATTCACATTGAAAGTCAAACCAGGTTTATTCAACTTGGAAGTCATAGGAAATGTTCTATTTCCCCAACATGGATCTCTCACAGATCAGTCCAGTGTCTTACTACTGAACCGCATTGGCTCTCGATGTAAAGTAATGGTTCAGAACTGCATTAACGTGTATACATTTGGTGTTCTTCAGCATTAGTCTTGATTCAGGACAACCGCAAACCCAGACACTGCATATTTGAAATGACACAGGCTGAATACATAGAGGTATTTTTCAGCCTCGTCCTGGTTTGCTTCAGATCTCTTTGGACTTCATGCTGACAGTTAACCGCAACAATATAACGCTTGAAATCAGCTTTCTCAACCTTTTAGTCACAGCTTGTAATTTGCAAAATGACAGAATAAGACACATCTGCATGAAATGCCTCAGCAGCCAACTGTCAATTTACTTTTGGACCTTTAGAAATGTGAAACAACAACACAAGGTTTCTGTAATTCCAATAACCTCACGTATATTCAAATTGAAGCTGACAGGTTGCACTTTTGCTTCAATATGCAAAAGAGAGCAAAACTAATGAAAGCGTCGTCACTGTCTAATTCTAGACTCTGAAAAAGCCAAGGCATGCGCCCTGTAAAAGGCAATGAACAAATGGATGAATCCATTCCCTCTCAATTTGCCAACATAACTCAACAGTAATATGAGGCTAAACTCATTAAACTTGGGTTAACGTTGATGCAGTAGATAAAAAAGTACATTTGTTTTGCTTTTGTAAATATTACAGACTTGTCTGCCCCCTGCTGGGCATGTCTGGGCTTGTTGCAGGAATAATAGAGAAATTACTGTCCTTCCATCTCTCCTTCGTTCCAGTCTGACAGGGTTTTCTATATATCAGCAATATGATTATCAAATATTAATGTCTTTACTTTGATGTACTGTCTTTGATCTTGTCTTTGATTCTGTTCTCTATTTTCATATATACATATATGCATGTGTGAGAATTCATGTACCATTACTCTTTTAATTAATCACTTATTGTTAAAGCAATCATATACACTGAACTGTTTAAATAATCATTACAACTGCTTACACGGGAAAGTGAACAGATGATCTTTGGCTTAGTGAATGTGCAGACTGTTTTGCTAAAGCTATGTTTTTGTTAAGCGCAGATGTGCGTCTTTAATTAACGGGTCAGCCTTGAGAGAAGAGCGGTGTGACTGGCACACTGGTTCAGGGCTAAACGTTGTTATGGTAAGACTAGGAGACTGAAGGCTCAAAGCCATAACAGGTTTCATATCGACGTGAGACCAGACTCTGTGTCTTTTTCTTGTTTTGTGATATTGTTGCCCCTATATGCTTGTATGTAACTTTATTTCAATAAATATGAGAGGCATGTGGCCGGGACCCTTCAGAGCTGATGAGACGGTCGGTGGCGAGGGGTCACGCTCGTTTGCTCTCTCCTGATCAGGAAAAGAAATTCAGTGTCTCCTGCATGATTATTTTCTGTTAACTGAGTTGTTCTTTTTAGGTCCAACTCTGAACAACTCTGACACAGTCGTACGGCAAAAAACAGCATACTAATACTCGCAAAATCAAAATTATTATATATTAATATTGCAAGGTGAAAACTCTGCTAAAAAGTCCTATGTGGCAGGGCCAGCAGGAGTCGCTGTGCAGTTGAAGTCAATAAATGTCACTTCCCAATGCCAATGATGCTAGAGGCCATTGGACCCATGGCAGGGTTTTAGCCTCGTGGTTAGACTGCCTTTCTCCTGTCTGGGAGATCGGGAGTTTACGCTGAGTGGAGAAACAACCCCGTCTCGGCAGTTTGTGACGGCATTACAAAAAGTAAATTAATCTATGGGTTCATGATACCATCAAGAAAATGGGGTACTTTTCGTGACGGGAGCAAGAATTCATGTTGTGACAGGAGCACAAAATGTGGGGTGATGGGGGGGGTGGCCTGGGGGTTTTATGGTTAAGGTGAGGGGAAAGGAGACTCTTGCATTATGGTCATGGTTAACGTTATGAGAAGAGGGAGGGGGAAGATTATAAAGAGTAAAATAAAAAATGTGTCACGAAAATTGGGTGCTTTTCGTGACAGGGACACAAAAAATCCAACAGGGCTGGGAAAATACAATGCAGAGATTAAGCGTGCATTTCTGCCACTTATAAATGCCTTTTTTTACTCAATTTTGGGTCTTATACCTCTATTCCACAGGACACCATTCCTTCCCATTTCATCCAGAATAGCAAATCAGGGTGCGTTTTGAAGTGTAACAGTAACTCCTTTATCCATCTTTTGTCAAACTTGAACAAACTTGGTATACACAGTAGTTACAGCATCACTGGCACCAGTTTTGAAATTGGGGTGAAACTTTTGAGCTGTTTAAAAATTACGCGGCCACATCCAGGTGTTCGTAGTCTTAACAGCTAAATCATGTTCAAACACCTTTAAACGGGGTAGTCCTAGTGAGGACAGCTTGACTGTGCTCCATCGGGGTAAAACTTTTAAGCAAAAGCAGTGTTTGTTGCTTTGTGGCTCAAAATGCAGCCAGGACAGGTGCAGCTTTCATTTTCAAGCAGTTGCCAGGTATTCACTTTATAAGCCACCCTGACCGGAGCATGCCGGAGTGAACCCTTTCATCCCGTTTTTGCACTTTTTCTGGATCGTGGGAGATCGTAACAGAACGGTGTCCTCTCGAATAGAGGTGTGAAGTCGGAAATGTAACATAAGCCCTGAAATGCTCACATCATCTGCTAGATGGTGACATACACCGCTCAAATGTGCAGCAAGGTCTCCACTGTTTATTTGTTTGAGAAGTTGTTTTGATGAAACTTTGATGGGCTGACAGCTAAAAATCAGCTTACATTTGTGTCCTTGACCTTAAGGGCAATTTACTTATTATCACATGTATGATGGAAATTAGAAGCAGGTAAAGTTGTATGTAACTTGAAATGAGCTTGTTAGTGTTGTGTGGGCCGCTGAAGAAGAGGTACTGCTGGCCCACCACCACCAGAGGGCGCCCTGCTTGGAGTGCGGGCTCCAAGCACGAGAGGGCGCCAGACCCAGAAGAAGTGACAGCTGTCACTCATCCTCTGCACCAGCTGTCACTCATTCATCATCACCACCATAAAAGCCGGACTGCAACTCCACCTCCCCGCCGAGAAATCGACTACCATTACCGAGGTAATTTCTCTGCTGACTAACACTGTGTGTGTGTAATAACTTGAACTTCTATTGCAGCCGTTTTCCTGGAGTGTTGCCTTGTCTGGGGAATTGGCGTTTGGTGTGACAGCGACGGCTTTGCCTCACATCCCAACCCAGATAAGTGGTTAACCAGGAGCTGCACGAGTGTGTGATTTGGAGGTGGAGGTGCTCCCTCCTAACTGTGTTCGGACTGAGAATTACTGAGTGTGCGGATTCACACTCACTCATCATATTTCTGCTTTCTGCCAGCAGTACCAGGGTCGACAGCCGAAGACAGAGGCCACCTGGGGATTCGGGACTTGGCGGCTCCAGTGTTCTTCAGACCGTTGGTGGTGGAAGCCGTGTGGCACGCGGCTTCTCTCTCGTCGGGGGTCTCCTATCTTCGAGCCTGCCCACACGTCACCTGGATTTACATTAACTGTGCAAATTACTGTACGTTTCGTTGTGTATTATCACAACATTAAATTGTTACCTTTTTGGCTTATTCATTGTCCGTTCATTTGCGCCCCCTGTTGTGGGTCTGTGCTACGACACCTTCCCAACAGGATTTCTCGGCCATCGTCATGGATCCCGAGGGGCGTCAACCCGAGCTTGAACGGCCAATGGAAGAGCCAGGAGCGCAGGCGTCAGCGGGAGGCGTGTTGAGTGAGCTGCAGCAGATCTTAACCGCCTTCACGGCTCGGTTAGATTTAGTGACTGAGCAGAATGTCCTCCTTCATCGGAGGGTGGAGGCTCTCACCGCCAGGATGGAAGCGCGCGATCAGGGCGCTGCTGCAGCCACTCCTCTGGCTGGTCCTGGGCCTGTATCAGACGTTCCACTGGTTGTTCAACGAACCCCCCCACCGTCCCCTGAAGCATACATAAGCCCTCCGGAACCATACGGGGGCTGTGTCGAGACGTGCGCAGACTTCCTCATGCAGTGTTCGCTCGTCTTTTCACAGCGCCCTGTCATGTACGCATCAGACGCTAGCCGGGTGGCTTATGTTATTAATCTGCTTCGAGGAAAGGCACGCGCATGGGCTACGGCGCTTTGGGAGCAGAATTCACGGCTCCTAATGTCTTATACTGGGTTTGTACGGGAGTTGAAACAAGTGTTTGATCATCCCAACAGAGGCGAGACCGCTTCGAACGTGCTGCTGTCGATGAGACAGGGGCACCGTAGCGCAGCCGAGTATGCAGTCGACTTCCGCATCGCGGCAGCGAGGTCCGGCTGGAATAACGTTGCGCTCCGCACTGCCTTTGTAAATGGACTGTCCCCGGTCCTTAAGGAGCACCTACTGGCTAAGGAGGAACCGCGGGATTTTGACGGGCTTGTCGATTTAGTTATACGCTTAGACAACCGTTTAAACGAGCATCGTCGGGAGCAGGCCGGGGGGCGTGACCGGGCACGAGCCGTCCCTCCCCCTTCCGGTTCCGACAAGGTGACGTCGTCCCCACGCTTCACTGCCAGAGAGCTCCGTGTGGCTACAGCTCCCCCTGCTGAGGAGGCTATGGACACGAGCAGGGCCAAAGTAAAAATAAGTGTCAGACAAAGGAGGCTGGCCCGCGATGAGTGTTTTGTCTGCGGCTCTTGCAAGCACATGCAGAAGGACTGCCCTAAACGGTCAAACTACAAACGCCCGTCCTTAGAAACTGGGCTAAGGGTGGGCCATAACACACACGCGGGAAAACCCCGCAAATCTGCACGAATCCCAGTAACAATCCTTTGTGGGGATTTAACCCTTCACGCCCCAGCACTGGTAGACACAGGGTCTGAAGGGAATCTGTTGGACAGCAGATGGGTAAAGGAAGTAGGGCTCCCTCTGGTGGCTCTGCCGGCACCATTGCAGGTGCGAGCACTAGATGGCACCCTGCTTCCATTAATCACACATCAGACACAACCAGTGACTTTGGTTGTGTCTGGGAATCACAGGGAGGAGATAGTGTTCCATGTAACACCATCTACCTCCCGAGTGATTTTGGGCTTTCCATGGATGGTGAAGCACAATCCCCGGATAGATTGGCCGTCCGGGGTTGTGACGCAGTGGAGCGAAACCTGCCACCGGGAGTGTTTAGGATCCTCGGTTCCTCCCGGCACTACGGCTAATGAGGAGGTCAAAGTTCCCCCCAATCTATCGGCGGTGCCAAAGGAGTACCATGATCTTGCTGACGTTTTCAGCAAAGATCTGGCGCTCACTCTTCCCCCGCACCGACCGTATGATTGTGCCATCGATTTGGTCCCGGGCGCTGAGTACCCGTCCAGTAGGTTGTACAACCTCTCACGTCCGGAACGCGAATCAATGGAGACCTACATCCGGGACTCCTTAGCTGCCGGGCTGATCCGGAACTCCACCTCCCCGATGGGTGCTGGTTTCTTTTTTGTGGGTAAAAAAGATGGCGGACTCTGTCCATGCATTGATTACAGAGGGCTGAACGAGATCACGGTTCGCAACCGATACCCGTTACCTCTGTTAGATTCAGTGTTCACGCCCCTGCATGGAGCCCAAATTTTCACTAAATTGGATCTTAGAAACGCGTACCACCTGGTTCGGATCCGGAAGGGAGACGAATGGAAGACGGCATTCAACACCCCGTTAGGTCATTTTGAGTACCTGGTCATGCCGTTCGGCCTCACTAACGCCCCCGCGACGTTCCAAGCTTTGGTGAATGACGTCTTGCGGGACTTCCTGCATCGGTTCATCTTCGTATAGCTGGACGATATACTCATCTTTTCCCCGGACCCTGAGACCCATGTCCAACATGTACGTCAGGTCCTACAGCGGTTGTTGGAGAACCAGCTGTTTGTGAAGGGCGAGAAGTGCGAGTTCCACCGCACTTCTTTGTCCTTCCTGGGGTTCATCATCTCCTCCAACTCCGTCGCCCCTGATCCGGCTAAGGTTGCGGCGGTGAGAGATTGGCCCCAACCAACAAGCCGCAGGAAACTACAGCAGTTCCTAGGCTTTGCAAATTTCTACAGGAGGTTCATTAAAGGTTACAGTCAGGTAGTTAGCCCCCTGACTGCCCTGACCTCCACCAAGGTCCCCTTCGCCTGGTCGGATCGGTGCGAAGCCGCGTTCCAGGAGTTGAAACGCCGGTTCTCGACTGCACCAGTTCTGGTGCAGCCTGATCCTGATCACCAGTACGTAGTAGAAGTGGACGCTTCTGACTCAGGGATAGGAGCCGTGCTGTCCCAGAGCGTGGAGGCTGATAAAGTTCTCCATCCTTGTGCCTTTTATTCCCGCAGGTTGACCCCAGCTGAACGGAACTATGACGTCGGCAATCGGGAACTCCTCGCGGTGAAGGAGGCTCTTGAAGAGTGGAGACACCTGCTGGAGGGGGCATCGTTGCCCTTCACGGTTTTCACGGACCATCGGAACCTGGAGTACATCCGGACCGCCAAGCGGCTGAACCCCAGGCAAGCCTGCTGGTCTCTGTTCTTTGGACGCTTTGACTTCCAGATCACGTACCGCCCCGGGACTAAGAACCAAAAACCAGATGCATTGTCCCGGGTGCATGAAGAAGAAGCCAAAGCGGGGCTGTCGAACCCCACTGAGACCATCATCCCCGAGTCCACTGTCATGGCCACCCTCACCTGGGACGTGGAGAAGACCGTCCGGGAGGCCCTGACAAGGAGCCCAGACCCGGGGACTGGCCCCAAGAACAGACTGTACGTCCCACCAGAGGCAAGAGCTGCCGTATTGGACTTCTGTCACGGGTCCAAGCTCTCTTGTCATCCCGGAGTGCATAGGACCGTGGCAGTAGTCCAGCAGCGCTTCTGGTGGGCGTCCCTGGAAACCGACGTCCGGGACTATGTCCAGGCCTGTACCATCTGCGCCAGGGGCAAGGCAGATCATCGGAGGACAACGGGACTCCTCCAGCCCCTGCCAGTGCCTCATCATCCCTGGTCTCACATCGGCCTGGACTTCATCACGGGCCTCCCGCCGTCCCAGGGCAACACCGTGATTCTCACGATAGTGGACCGGTTCTCCAAGGCGGCCCACTTCGTGGCCCTCCCGAAGCTCCCGACGGCCCAGGAGACGGCAGACCTCCTGGTCCACCATGTCATGCGGCTGCATGGGATACCATCGGACATTGTATCAGATCGTGGTCCCCAGTTCTCTTCACAGGTGTGGAAGAGTTTCTGCAAGGAGCTGGGGGCCACCGTGAGTCTCTCGTCCGGGTACCATCCCCAGACAAACGGCCAGGCAGAGCGGGCTAACCAGGAACTGGAGCAGGCCCTTCGATGTGTCACCTCCGCGCATCCGGCGGCCTGGAGTCACCATCTGGCCTGGATCGAGTATGCCCACAACAGCCAAGTTTCGTCTGCTACCGGCCTCTCCCCTTTTGAGGCATGTTTGGGGTACCAGCCCCCATTGTTCCCGCTGGTGGAGGGAGAGGTCGGTGTGCCCTCAGTCCAGGCCCACCTCAGGAGGTGCCGCCGGGTGTGGCGGGCCGCCCGCTCTGCCCTGTTAAAGGCCCGGACGAGGGCCAACGCCCATGCGGACCGCCGGCGTTCCCCAGCCCCCACATACCAGCCCGGGCAGGAGGTGTGGCTCTCGACCAAGGACATCCCTTTGTGTGTCGATTCCCCAAAGCTGAAAGACAGATTCATTGGACCTTTCACAATCCTCAAAATCATCAACCCGGCCGCAGTGAAGCTTCGACTCCCGGCTTCACTGCGGATTCACCCTGTCTTTCATGTTTCCCGTCTCAAACCACACCACACCTCGCACCTCTGTACTCCGGGACCTACGCCGCCTCCTGCCCGGCTCATTGACGGGGAGCCTGCCTGGACAGTCCGCAGGCTCCTGGACGTCCGTCGTAAGGGCCAGGGTTTCCAATATCTGTGTTAAGGATTTTATATATATATATATATATGTTATCACTGTTAAACATTTGTACCTTCGTCTTCTTTCTTATGAAAACGGTGTTGTGCTGTTTGCACCTAACCCCGAGAATGTATGTGTTATTCAACCTTGTTTTAGCATGCTGGGGTCAATCTGAACTGGGAATGAAGAGCTGGATGTACTTATTATTATTATTATACAACTTGTTTTTGTAGCCGCTAATGACTGGGAGTGAAGCATGACGGGGTCAGTCATGAACTGGGAGTAATAGACCTGAAGGTTGTTTTTGACTGTTGTGACGTGATGCTTAGTGTGAAGACCAGGACACTCCAGGCAGATGCACAACAGCTGATAACTGCAACAGACGAACGAGATGTGCTGACCTCCGACGATAAGAGTAAAAGAAAGAAACTGTTTGTCCTTACAGCTGCGCTTATTGACGTATGTGTTTATGTTACGGGAAGAAACTTGTCTCGCGTTGTCCCCCCCCCCTTACGACAAGTTTTATGATGTAATGAGGGCATCTCTAATAAAAAGAGCGGGAGCACAGGCCAGACTTTAGTGTAGCCTTGGTGTACAGCCTGGCCGCACTCCGCGCGTGATTAATTTGACTTTCTGTCTCACTGGTGTTTCTTGACTCTGTTTGTCTTATCAAAGGTTTTAAGAATGTTTGGAGGAGAAAATACCCAACATTGACTGGGGGCTCAGTCCGGGATCTCAACAATACCGGAGGTGTCCAGCGGAGGTCGTCAAGTCCAGACGTAAATCCTTGGCCAAGGTCCGATCGATTGATCGTGTCTGCAATTGTCGACCACCGTTGGCATCGTCTGGTTGACGAGATTTTCCCGAAGAAGACAGACAGGAAGTCGAGTCAGTGAGTAAAATTTCTTTGTAAACAGTACTGAGTGAGTGGTGATCAGATCACATAAACAGTTAAATTCCGCAAGCGATGATACAGAATCGTCTGTTAATGCAAAGCAGTTAAACTCTGTAAGGAGGGTGCGGACTCCTCTGTTTATATACGCGTACCGGTAGGGGATAAAAGTGATCACATAAAACAGTTAAACTCCGTAAGCGATGATACAGAATCGTCTGTTAATGAAACACAGTTAAACTCTGTAAGGAGGGCGGACTCCTCTACGGTTGCGAGGGACGCACGTAGTTAAATTCCGGAAGGAGGATACGGACTCCTCTGTTTTAATACGTAAAGGAAATCCCGGGTAGAAATACGTGCACTGTAAAAAAGCAGTTAAATTTGGCAGGGACGGCGGAGTCCCCTAATGCAGGACATTAGTTAAATTTCACGGGAGGGCGAGCTCCCCTGGCATAAGAATACGCGTACGATTATTAAAAGTGTTTCTATGTGTAAATAGTGTTTTGTGTAAGTGTAAATAACTGTGTGAAAGTGTAATGCTTTGGACAACGTTAGTGACAACCGTGCGTGTGGAAGCAGAGGCAAGTGATTCCGCTTCCTACGGGGAGGTGAAAGGAATCAACCACACGACGGCAAATTAATTGTCACGTCCAAAGAAAGTGTGAAAACTTCAGATTTAGAACACCCTAGGTGTGCCCCCGTCTGAAGTCCAAATTATAACAAGGGATAATAAAAATGGGGGGTAAGACGTCTAAAAATAAGGAAAATTTATCAACTGACGACTGGAAATTTATGGAAGCAAAAAAAATCCAAAAGCAACAAAGAAATTGGAGACCTGGATAAATAAACATGACTTTGACGGACGACTGAACCTGATCAGTATACAGAAGCTAAAGAAGGAGTTAGAACAGCAACATAAAGGTGATGAGAAAAGATGCAGAAAGTAGGGGCAGATTTAGTGGCATTTTGGGAGGAGGAAGCAGAGAACAGACAGAAGGGAGCAGAGAAGCGACGATTAGAGAAAGCAAGGAAAAAGAAAGCTGTAGGTAAGGCAGAAGAAGATGTGATAATTCAGCACAGAGAACCAGAACAGCCTCAGCAACCACCGCCGGCTGGATCGTCGGTGACAACAACACCTTTATATCCTCTACCAGAGGATGACAATGTACCGCCACCACAGTATGATTTGGCAGTAAAACCTAAGGTAAAAAGTGAAAAACCAGAAAAAACAGAAAAACCACAAACACGCAGTCAAGCGAGAGTGCCTACAGCCCCTCCCATGGTGGAACACAGTGACCAGGGAGGTGCCTATCCTATGATAGAAGTACCAAATCCTCGTGCAGGAACAGCAGGACAGCGATCAACCATGCTCGTATATCGAACATGGAATGCTGATGATATCAAAGCAGCAGTCGACATGATACCATCGCCACATGTCGACATTGAGGGATTTATGCAGGATATAGAAAACATTAGAAGTTCTTACCACCTTAGTGGACCTGAAGTCCAACAGGTGTGGATGAAAGCATGTGGCCCTAAAATGGAGTCAGATACGCGGAGACTGGAATCCTGCAGATCAGGATGGCGTACCATTGCCACATGATGATCCAGTCTTGAAAACAAGAGTGGAAGCTATGATTACACGTGCAAAAGGTGTGTTAGGACCAAAGATAAATTATACTGAAATTTCCAGGACAACTCAGAAAGAAGGAGAACCATGGACAGAGTTTAGATGCAGATTTGAGAGTGTATTTAGAGTCCATAGTGGCATATTGCCAGGAACACCAGTGTATGAAAACAAATTGAAAAATATTTCACCTGTGAAGCTGACAATGACCGATTTGATTCATGATGGCAACTCAACAGCTGTCATAACAGTAACAGGTGCCACTGAAGATGTTTTAAAATTGAGATTCACAGGTATGCCATTACATGTGTCACTTTGTAAACCATATTTGACAGAATGGCAAGAATTGGGACTGACAGTCATAACAGCTTTGTCAGCCACTGATTGGAGCAGAGTTGGACCACGAACGGAGTTCAGTCCATCAACTAAATTGTATAAAGTGCCAGTTAATGTCTCATTGGTGCTGACAGCTGGAACACACATTGATGTGTCCACTTCACAATCCTGAGTGTTTCAGTTGAGTCCTGAAGAAGATGATCTTCTCTCTTCGGTACCATCAGGATTGTGGACAACAGGTCCTTCAGACGTAGGACTGATAAAAAATGCACAACCTGTAGTTATAAGACCAAAAACAGAATACAGACCATGTGTAAGACAGTATCCATTGAAACCTGATGCAATTGAAGGAATCAGGCCAGTAATAGAGAATTTATTAACAGCAGGAGTAATAGTGCCATGTCCAGATTCACCATGTAACACACCCATATTTCCTGTAAAAAAGGCTCCGCCCTCAGTGGGGTGGAGAATGATTCAAGATCTGCAGGCAGTAAATGCTGCTGTGATTAAAAGAGCACCATGTGTCCCAGATCCACACACCTTGTTAAATTCGCTGAGACCAAATTCTAATAGTTTCTCAGTAATTGACATAAGTAATGCATTTTTCTCTGTGCCAGTACACCCAGATAGTCAATTCTGGTTTGCTTTTACCTTTAAAGGACAACGATATACATTTACCAGATTACCGCAGGGTTACGCAGAGAGTCCAACTATTTATTCTCAAGTCATGTCAGCATGTTTAGCCAAATTTGTTCCACCGGCAGATAGCCAACTATTAGTGTATGTTGATGACATTCTGATTGCCTCTGACACACGAGAAAACTGCATAACTGACACAGTAGCATTATTATGTTTCTTATTTGATAATGGCCACAAAGTGAGTAAAAACAAAGTTCAGTTGTGTAGGGATAAAGTAAAATATTTAGGACATGAATTATCAGCCACAGGGCGCACGATCCTGTCTGACAGGAAGGAAGCAATTTTACACGCTCCAAAACCACAAACCAAAAAGCAGATGATGTCATTTCTTGGACTGACTAATTACTGCAGGGCATGGATTCCCTGTTATGCAGAATTGACTAGTCCACTTTCTGATTTGATGTACAAGGATGATATTTCAATGTCAACCGTGTTGGAATGGAACAAAGATGCTGAGGAAGCTTTTGTAAAAGTAAAACAAACATTAGTGTCATCCACAGTTTTGGCACTACCAGATTATAGTAAACCATTCATTCAAACAGCTGATTGTAAGAATAAGTTCATGACTAGTGTTTTGGTTCAAGTGTATGGCTCAAAATTAAGGCCAGTTGCCTACTACTCATCTAAATTGGATGCAGTGGCAAGTGCTCTACCACCATGTGTACAGGCTGTTGTTGCAGCCTCTATGGCTGTTCAAAGTAGCAGTAATGTTGTTCTATTCCATCAGTTGACACTGAAAGTTCCACATGCAGTTTCTGCACTTCTGTTGCAGACAAACATGAGCCTTTTGTCCCCAGCAAGACATCTTTCGTGCATGTCCTTGCTATTATCACAACCACACCTTACGGTAGAGCGCTGTACAACATTGAATCCATCCACATTGATACCTTTACCTGAGGATGGTGAGCCGCACAACTGTCTTGATGTAGCTACGGTCTGTACGAAAGCACGCCCAGACCTCCAGGACACACCCATCCCAAACAGTACAATTGTGTATGTGGATGGTTCTTCCACTAAAAACGCTTATGGACAAACACAATCTGGATATGCTGTTGTCACAAATTCAGAAGTATTGGATTCTGCTTCATTGCCATCCTCATTTTCAGCACAAGCAGCTGAATTAGTTGCTTTAACTGCAGCTTGCTATCTGTTTAAAGGTACGGCTGTAACAATGTATACAGACAGCCAGTACGCTTTTAGCACAGTGCATGTGTTTGCAAAACTGTGGGAAGAGCGTGGAATGGTGACATCATCTGGAAAGCCAGTGACTCATGCCACACTCCTAACTGCACTACTGAAGGCTGTGAAATTGCCTAAACAAATTGCTATATGCAAATGTGCGGCTCACACCAAGGGCTCTGACAGTATTTCAAAAGGAAATGATTTTGCTGACAGAGCAGCAAAAGAGGCAGCAGCAGCTTCTTCTATTTTTGTTGTACAGGAAACCACTCCAGATTTGCATTTAGGTCATACACTGCTTGCTGACATGCAACAGCAGGCAACTGAAAGAAAAACAGATGTGGATAAATAAAGGAGCTACGTATGCAAATGATTTGTACGTATGCCCACAAAAGAAACCCATATTGCCAAAAAATATGTTTAAATGGGCAGCTATTATGAGCCATGGCGTGACGCATGTCTCATCAGGGGGTATGATATCGCAATTGCAATCTATTTTTTGTCTTTATGGGTTCGATGCATATGCAAAACAGCATTGTAGAGCATGCATGACATGTGCAAAACACAATTCACAAGGCAATTTGAGACCCCAAAGAGGCAAATTTCCAACACCACAATATCCCTTTCAAGTGATTCACATGGATTATATACAGCTGAGTAAACATGAAGGGAAGGAATTTTGTTTAGTCGTAATTGATGCCTTCTCAAAATGGGTAGAATTGTTCCCTACAAAACATGCAGATGCACTTACAGTGGCTAAGGCATTGTGCAAAGACATCATTCCACGATTTGGAATACCAGAAACAGTTTATTCAGATAATGGAGCGCATTTTGTTAATACAATAGTGCAATACGCGCTACAGGTCAATCTCAAAAATCATTGTGCTTATCAACCACACAGTGCCGGATTAGTGGAAAGGACAAAGGGCACAATAAAAATAAGATTAAGGAAATGTATAGAAGAGACAAAACGAACCTGGATTGAATGTTGGACCTAGTAAAATTGTATATGAGAATAACACCAACACCATCAGGGTTAACACCATTTGAGATACTTTATGGATGACCATATCGTCTACCAATTTTGACATGGATACTAAAACAGCAGATGAGGAACAAACATTAGCAAATTTTATGAAAAAGACATTAACACAGAAAGAGATAACTTAAACACATTTACTGCCTTCCAGTAGTCTAGCCAGGAGACTGGGTGTTCATCAGAGTCCAGTCCTCGTTGGGAAGGTCTATACCAAGTGCTGTTAACAACACCAACTGCAGTAAAGATAGCGGAGAGATCAACGTGGATACATCACTGTAAGATACAGCGTGTGTTGGCGGCCTCCACAGTGTAAGGGGAAGTCTGGCTACAAAGGGAGTCTATTTAATTAGCAATAGATTGTCTCAATGCCAGTGAAGCAGGGAGATCCTTGCACTATTAGGTGAGGTGGTTAACAACACTGTATCCTAGCAATCATGACTGAACTACAGCAGACCCCGGAGCGGCGTGCTCAGCGCCGCCGCTGCCGGACTGTTGGTAGGGCAGCCGGTTGCGTTGTGATCTTAGTGTGTTTCGTGCTCCTCGGATTCCTGGCCTGGTGGTTGACCCAAGAATTGCAGCTCACTGTGGACCGAGCCAGAGAACAACGCAAGCAACGTCAGAAGAGGTTTATTCATAATGTGAACGAGACAGATGGACACCCTCATATATACCATACTAATATGTGGTACAGATATGTTCATTTATTGGCTATGGAATTACGTTACTAATTGTTATGTTTGTTCGCAAATACCTATATCCTCAACACACCCAGCTCTGACGGCTAAACCGTACCCTGCTAGGGTGACAGAATGTCTTATCATACGGATGCATAATCAAACTGTATTTCGGGGGCAGTTCTAACACCACTTGCCTCAGTGCAACCACTTATATGATAGGGATTTCAACAGAGGACGTACAAGCGTGCCCAAGTGCTGCTCCATTGACTAGACTGAAGGGAAACGCAAAAATATCATCACGTTAAATTGTCATCACAACGGCCATTCCCAAATTGCTTTTACGGGACAGGGAATAAAACTGTAGGTAAAATTAAGAAACGTCTGTGTACCCAAACGTATGTTTTATCAAATAATTTAAGCCTAACCAAAACATACTATGTGGATGGTACTTATCTTCATCACATTGGACGGGGATGTAATTATACAGGCTCCTGTCCATGGGGAACAGATGAATCATGTGCTTATGTTAGTAAGTTTTTGCTACCACCTGTAAATGGTACTCCGGTGTATGATGACATCTATTGGCTTTGTGGTTCCAGACTGTACATGAGTCTCCCACCAAATTGGGGTGGTGTGTGTGCACCTACCCAGGTGACTGACCATACATATGTGGTAGGACCTTCACAGAGAAGAATGGCAGCACCAGACGGAGGAGATTGATATACCCAGATGTGTTACCACATGATCACATGTGGGGCTCGGATGTACTAAAGGACCAAAAAATTGTGGTCTGTAGGAGATAAAATAGCACATTCATTGTTCCCCTGGATAGGAGTGGGAAAAAATTCATTAATGATTGAAACGCTGAATTATCGATTGGGTCTGTTCATGAATGTAACTAAAAAAATAGTAGCAGCTCAAAACACTGAAATAGATGCTTTACGTACCATGGTGATGCAAAATCGCATGGTTTTAGACTTGCTTACTGGTTCACAGGGAGGAATTTGTGTTCTGCTGAACACAACATGCTGTACTTTCATCCCAGACTCCATTCATTCAGTGGATATGCAGGACGCATTGGAAGAGCTGAATAAACTTCGTGATGCAATGCATAAAGACACCCTAGCCGTGAACCGGTGGAATCCCTGGTCCTGGTTGACTTCAGGACCATGTTGGCAGTTACTATTGAAAATGGTGACACCAGTTATTATAGTCCTAATTCTGATTGGACTTTGCATGTGTTGTGTGATCCCTTATATCAAAACAATGGTTGGCAAAATGGTGTCAAATACATTTGTACAGTGTAATCTGGCCTTCCAACAAACTATGCCAAAATATCAAGCATTGAAACAGTCAGACCTTAGTGGAGAAAACTATAATGACTGTACTGAGAATTATGATGATATTGAAAAGCTCACAACTCCAGTTCAAGCTTGAACTGTTGACGTGATGAGTTAACACACTCTTAGCCTATGAAGCTTTAGCTGAAAAAGTAATAAGACAAGTGGTGTAGTCGAATAATACAGAAAAACGGTTCATTTATACCAGTCAGCCGAAGTGATGTATGGTGGTGGTGTGGTGATAACAGAATCTTTGACAGACTGCCACGAAATGTGTCAGGTTATTGTGCATTAATATCATTATTGTTACCCATGACCCCTGAAGACGTTACGACATATGCAGCCTCTCTTATTCCTGAGGATTGGCAGAAAGGCATAGCCAGACATAGAGTAAAAAGAGATTGGAAAGGAGTAGGAAATCCAACATATATTGACGCAATAGGAGTCCCCAGAGGAGTGCCTGACGAGTATAAACTGGTTGATCAAATAGCAGCTGGATTCGAATCTTCCATCTGTTGGTGGTGTTCAATTAATAAAAACGTGGACAGAATAAACTAAGTTAATAAACTAACTAACTAAGCTGGGTGATGCCTACTATATGTTTAACAGGCGATAAACAGGTGGGAAATGTTAAGGATTTTATATATATATATATATATATGTTATCACTGTTAAACATTTGTACCTTCGTCTTCTTTCTTATGAAAACGGTGTTGTGCTGTTTGCACCTAACCCCGAGAATGTATGTGTTATTCAACCTTGTTTTAGCATGCTGGGGTCAATCTGAACTGGGAATGAAGAGCTGGATGTACTTATTATTATTATTATACAACTTGTTTTTGTAGCCGCTAACGACTGGGAGTGAAGCATGACGGGGTCAGTCATGAACTGGGAGTAATAGACCTGAAGGTTGTTTTTGACTGTTGTGACGTGATGCTTAGTGTGAAGACCAGGACACTCCAGGCAGATGCACAACAGCTGATAACTGCAACAGATGAACGAGATGTGCTGACCTCCGACAATAAGAGTAAAAGAAAGAAACTGTTTGTCCTTACAGCTGCGCTTATTGACGTATGTGTTTATGTTACGGGAAGAAACTTGTCTCGCGTTGTCCCCCCCCCTTAGGACAAGTTTTATGATGTACTGAGGGCATCTCTAATAAAAAGAGCGGGAGCACAGGCCAGACTTTAGTGTAGCCTTGGTGTACAGCCTGGCCGCACTCCGCGCGTGATTAATTTGACTTTCTGTCTCACTGGTGTTTCTTGACTCTGTTTGTCTTATCAAAGGTTTTAAGAATGTTTGGAGGAGAAAATACCCAACAATCTGGTGGACTGGGAGGGGTATGGACCTGAAGAACGCTCCTGGGTGAAGAGGAGCTTCATCCTGGACCCGGCCCTCCTGGCCGAGTTCTACGCAAGACATCCGGACAAGCCTGGTCGGACGCCAGGAGGCGCCCGTTGAGGGGGGGGTCCTGTTGTGTGGGCCGTTGAAGAGGAGGTACTGCTGGCCCACCACCACCAGAGGGCGCCCTGCTTGGAGTGCGTGCTCCAAGCACAAGAGGGCGCCAGACCCAGAAGAAGTGACAGCTGTCACTCATCCTCTGCACCAGCTGTCACTCGTTCATCATCACCACCATAAAAGCCGGACTGCAACTCCACCTCCCCGCCGAGAAATCGACTACCATTACCGAGGTAATTTCTCTGCTGACTAACACTGTGTGTGTGTAATAACTTGAACTTCAGGAGGCGCCCGTTGAGGGGGGGGTCCTGTTGTGTGGGTCGCTGAAGAGGAGGTACTGCTGGCCCACCACCACCAGAGGGCGCCCTGCTTGGAGTGCGGGCTCCAAGCACGAGAGGGCGCCAGACCCAGAAGAAGTGACAGCTGTCACTCATCCTCTGCACCAGCTGTCACTCGTTCATCATCACCACCATAAAAGCCGGACTGCAACTCCACCTCCCCGCCGAGAAATCGACTACCATTACCGAGGTAATTTCTCTGCTGACTAACACTGTGTGTGTGTAATAACTTGAACTTCTATTGCAGCCGTTTTCCTGGAGTGTTGCCTTGTCTGGGGAATTGGCGTTTGGTGTGACAGCGACGGCTTTGCCTCACATCCCAACCCAGATAAGTGGTTAACCAGGAGCTGCACGAGTGTGTGATTTGGAGGTGGAGGTGCTCCCTCCTAACTGTGTTCGGACTGAGAATTACTGAGTGTGCGGATTCACACTCACTCATCATATTTCTGCTTTCTGCCAGCAGTACCAGGGTCGACAGCCGAAGACAGAGGCCACCTGGGGATTCGGGACTTGGCGGCTCCGGTGTTCTTCAGACCGTTGGTGGTGGAAGCCGTGTGGGACGCGGCTTCTCTCTCGTCGGGGGTCTCCTATCTTCGAGCCTGCCCACACGTCACCTGGATTTACATTAACTGTGCAAATTACTGTATGTTTCGTTGTGTATTATCACAACATTAAATTGTTACCTTTTTGGCTTATTCATTGTCCGTTCATTTGCGCCCCCTGTTGTGGGTCCATGCTACGACACCTTCCCAACAGTTAGTTTCTTTCATTCCCAAAAGTCAGGTTTGGTGGCTTTGAAGTCAATTTCACAATGTTAAGAAAATTAAATAATAATAATGGTTTCCTAGTTCTGCCAATTTACTCAGACCTGCCCTTAAATGCAATGTTTTGTCTAACAGTCCAGACTTTAATGAATTAATTTTCATTTAACCAGGTTAGTCCCACTGAGATCAAGAACTCTTTTGCAAGGGAAACCTGGACAATTATAAAGTTTCCAATTCAGCTAATCTGCATGTCTTTTAAATGTAGGAGGAAACTGGAGCAAACCCACGCAAACACGGAGAACATGCAAACTCAACACAGAAAGGCCACAGGTGGGAATTGAACCCGTGACCTTCTTGCTGTGAGGCAACAGTGCTGACCACTAAGCCACCATGCTTACTGTTTAATGTTGAAAAAATTCCCTGAAAAGCCTTCAGTTAATTCAAAATGCTGCAGCTAGAGTACTGACGGGGACTAGAAGGAGAGAGCATATCTCACCCATATTGGTCTCTCTTCATTGGCTTCCTGTTAATTCTAGAATAGAATTTAAAATTCTTCTTCTTACTTATAAGGTTTTGAATAATCAGGTCCCATCTTATCTTAGGGACCTCATAGTACCATATCACCCCAATAGAGCGCTTCGCTCTCAGACTGCAGGCTTACTTGTAGTTCCTAGGGTTTGTAAGAGTAGAATGGGAGGCAGAGCCTTCAGCTTTCAGGCTCCTCTCCTGTGGAACCAGCTCCCAATTCGGATCAGGGAGACAGACACCCTCTCTACTTTTAAGATTAGGCTTAAAACTTTCCTTTTGCTAAAGCTTATAGTTAGGGCTGGATCAGGTGACCCTGAACCATCCCTTAGTTATGCTGCTATAGATTTAGACTGCTGGGGGGTTCCCATGATGCACTGAGTGTTTTTTTCTCTTTTTGCTCTGTATGCACCACTCTACATTTAATCATTAGTGATTGATCTCTGCTCCCCTCCACAGCATGTCTTTTTCCTGATTCTCTCCCCTCAGCCCCAACCAGTCCCAGCAGAAGACTGCCCCTCCCTGAGCCTGGTTCTGCTGGAGGTTTCTTCCTGTTAAAAGGGAGTTTTTCCTTCCCACTGTTGCCAAGTGCTTGCTCACAGGGGGTCGTTTTGACCGTTGGGGTTTTTCCGTAATTATTGTATGGCTTTGCCTTACAATATAAAGCGCTTTGGGGCAACTGTTTGTTGTGATTTGGCGCTATATAAATAAAATTGATTTGATTTGAGTAGTCATGTTGACAAGTTAAATAATATTTCAGCTCATATTTAAATGCTCTCCACAACAGCTTGTTGTGAACAAGATAAACTGACATAGACCAAGATCCTTACTTTTTATTTTATAGTACAATAATCTACACTGTGGGAAACATGAGTAATCAGTTGACGAATTGAATTTGTCCTAAAATCTAACATATTAATGTCAAAAACATGATTTTATAAAACTTTATTATGTTTTGTCTCAACTGCTTGTTTTTCACTTTAATGACATTTTAATAAACGATAATGTGCAGCTGTAAAGATGACAGACAGTATCAGAGCTCAACCATTGGCTGACTGATTTTGGGATATTTTAGAAACTGTCCACTGAGAATCAACCAAATAAGCAATCAGTTAATTATGCATTCAAACCAATGACTCATTAAATAATCTCAATTCAATCATGGGCAGGATTTAAATCTAATAAATATATGTAGTCCCAACTAAATTAAATTAAATTGACTTGCATGGATGTATTTTATTTGAATTGGGGCTACATATATTTATTAGAGGGAAATCCTGCACATTACTGAATTGAGTTCATCCAATGTATCAGTTTTTTTGAGTGTGTGTGCTCAGCCAGTCAAAAGCAAACAGACACCTAAATGAGCTAATCAGCCTTTGGTGGGTGTACAGCTTTGAGGGGCTCCTCAAGCACTGGATTTGGGCCCCATTACCAACAAACTACATGTCAGCATCTAAGATCAGCAAATACATAGAAAATATGCCAAAAAAAATGCAATGAACAGAAACTAAAACAGCTATTTAGTGCAGGATCAATATTTTTTTTTTTAAATAAAAAGTCAAATACAGTTTTTTAAAAAAAACATCAGTTAACGTACCAACAGAATAGCCAGCGGGAACATGAAGCCAACGGAGAAGCGGTAATAGTTGATGGAATATTCCCACGGCTTCATGGGGTAGTGCTCGAAGCACAGCGATTGGTTGGTGGGGTCTCTGCTCACTTCTTTATGGTGAAAAAAAAACACGCCCACTGCGAGTTCCTTCAGCCAGATGATCGCACTGACAAACCACGCAGCACTAAAGGAGCGAAAGGAGGAGAACCTACAGAGGGGACAGGAAGAAAGTGAGTGCACGTTAATAACTGAATATGTGACTCCACAAGAAGCCACATGATGTGTATTAAAACCCGTATGTGTGCAGCTGCCTGCAGCTCGATGTCACAGACCACTCAGTGGGTTTACTTTGCATTTGGTATTGTGTTAGTCCCCCATACAAAAAAAAACACGATTGCCCACCCCTGTGCTGGGCTCTATTGCCCCGCTGACCTGCTCTGTGGTTGCGCTCAATTTAAAATTCCAGGCCCATTTCAATATCCAAAACTTCTGCAGTAACCTTCTGCACAAACTTCTGCATGTCTCAATCTTCGGCGCCTTCCTCTATTCCAACTACATGGATGTTATTCTGGCGGTCGGTGTCCTTGAGGTACGTTACTTTCTCCTGCATCTGCCTGATGGTTCCAGTTGCCGTGCCTACTGTGGCATCCAGGCTCTAACTGTGATCTTCCAGGACTGATATTTGTGTTTTGGGTTCCATCACTCGAGCTCCCAAACTTATCCACCGCTGTCTGAAATGTGTCCATGCTGGATTTTAATCGGGTCATATGGAAGTGATGTTCTGTAGCAGCATTTTAATGGTGGTTGTCTCGGCTGCGGTGTCCATCTGTGATGGTCTTGGAGATAACCACCATGTTATCTTCTGTGCTTCCCTCCATCTGTCATGTGAGGTTCCTTAAACCGTACTGCGTAAGAGTTGACTTGTTTCACAATAAAAGAAAGCTGTGCTTCGCCCTGCAAATATTTTTCGGTGTTTAGGATATATCAATCATAATTTTTAAGGGGGGAAAGGCGAACGGCTCGGCACGCTATCTCAGATGATCGCTCCACTGGAAGTCGTCACCACCCACTTTTAATGTTTTCAGTAATTTAAGAGATTTTTATTTTGGTTTTTAGTATAAAAGTGTAATCTCACCATAAGTCTGTCACCAGAGGACATCAAACCGCAAACATGTATTTCACACAAACACTCACTGGCCACTTTATTAGGTACACGTGTTCAACTGTTTGTTAACACAAATAGCTAATAGCCAGTGACATGGGAGAACTCAATGCATTTAGGCATCTAAACGTGGTGACGATGAATTGCTGAAGTTCAAATAGAGCATCAGAATGGGGAAGAAAGGGGATTTAAGTGACTTTGAATGTGGCATGTTTGTTGGTACCAGACGGGCTGATCTGGGTATTTCAGAAACCGCTTATCTACTGGGATTTTCATGCACAGCCATGTCTAGGGTTTCCAGACAGTGGTCTGAAAAGGAGAAGATGTCCAGTGAGTGGCAGTTCTGTGGATGAAAATGCCTCGTTGATGTCAGAGGCCAGAGGAGAATGGGCAGACTGGTTGAACAGGCGACTACTGCATGATGCCATCATGTCAATATGGACCAACATCTCTGAGGACTGTTTCCAGCATCTTGTTTGAATCTATGACATGAAGAATCAAGGCAGTTCTGAAGGCAAAAAGGGGTCCAACCTGATACTAGCAAGGTGTACCTTGTAAAAATATTATGGTGATTTTATTCTTTATTAGATTTTCTTTTTCTTATGCTAGCTTGTCTTTCTATTGTGACCTGAATAAAACTACAGTGCCTTTTTGTGCTAAAAGTGCTGATAAACCAGTATTCAGACGGGATGTGAAAACATATTTTTCTATTTTTCTGATGATTCATGTAACTGAGACAAGGCCAAGTTTGTCTTATTGGGCGATCAGGAGATGAGGTCAAGTTGTTTTTCTCATGGAGGCAGGGGTGACACGTGCAGCTCAATCAGGATAGGGGGGTTGTATGATTTTTCCTTTTTAGGTCATGATCAGCCCTGGGATACAAGAAGAAACAAGACTGCACTATGCGCAGGACGAGAAGTGGACCAATCAAGAAAGACTACAACATCTTAGTATAGTGATGCAATGTTTAGACAGAAACTCAGATAGTATATATGGGTTCAGGGAGAGATAGACGTGGTTCCTGCTCAGAGCCTGATTGCTAGGGCAAACTAAGTGTGAACCCAGAGACTCCCTGTTATTGTTACTTTGGCTCATTCTCTGTATTAAGGGCGAGGTCAATCTGAGAATTGGACTGAGTCCTGGTCATCTTTCCCTCTCTCATCAACGGACACGCGGGGTGTGACCGAGGTAAATTGTTAAACAATTTCATGTTGATGTTTTGGGTTTACAATTGTTTGATACTGTTGTAAAAGGTCCACTCCAACAACCTAATAAAGTGGCTGTTGAGTTTAGTACTTTAAGAGATTCTGTAGACCTACATGGAAGAATGTCATGTGACCATGTTTTAACCAAGCACAGTGCCAGACCATCAGCACTGGTCACCACGTCCTGGCAGCTTCATGAAACTGCACCTGAAACATCAACTAATGTTCTTCAGCAGTTCCAACTCTGGTGGTCTTCAAAGGCATGTCTGTGCATTCCATATAGCACCACCATCATGTAATGTGGGGGAATTTCACTGGGAATATCAACTGAGATTTTCCAGAGCTTCTAACATTTCCCAGAGCTTCAACATATCTGTGGTGTTGAGTTGGGTCCATGAATCAGATTTGGCTTTTGTTCTACATGTACAACCCCTGGCAAAAATTATGGAATCACCGGCCTCAGAGGATGTTCATTCAGTTGTTTAATTTTGTAGAAAAAAAGCAGATCACAGACATGACACAAAACTAAAGTCATTTCAAATGGAAACTTTCTGGCTTTAAGAAACACTATAAGAAATCAAGAAAAAAAGATTGTGGCAGTCAGTAACGGTTACTTTTTTAGACCAAGCAGAGGAAAAAAATATGGAATCACTCAATTCTGAGGAAACAATTATGGAATCACCCTGTAAATTTTCATCCCCCAAATTAACACCTGCATCATATCAGATCTGCTTGTTAGTCTGCATCTAAAAAGGAGTGATCACACCTTGGAGAGCTGTTGCACCAAGTGGACTGACATGAATCATGGCTCCAACACGAGAGATGTCAATTGAAACAAAGGAGAGGATTATCAAACTCTTAAAAGAGAGTAAATCATCACGCAATGTTGCAAAAGATGTTGGTTGTTCACAGTCAGCTGTGTCTAAACTCTGGACCAAATACAAACAACATGGGAAGGTTGTTAAAGGCAAACATACTGGTAGACCAAGGAAGACATCAAAGCGTCAAGACAGAAAACTTAAAGCAATATGTCTCAAAAATCGAAAATGCACAACAAAACAAATGAGGAACGAATGGGAGGAAACTGGAGTCAACGTCTGTGACCAAACTGTAAGAAACCGCCTAAAAATGGGATTTACATACAGAAAAACTAAACGAAAGCCATCATTAACACCTAAACAGAAAAAAACAAGGTTATAGTGGGCTAATGAAAAGCAATCGTGGACTGTGGATGACTGGATGAAAGTCATATTCAGTGATGAATCTCGAATCTGCATTGGGCAAGGTGATGATGCTGGAACTTTTGTTTGGTGCCTTTCCAATGAGATTTATAAAGATGACTGCCTGAAGAGAACATGTAAATTTCCACAGTCATTGATGATATGGGGCTGCATGTCAGGTAAAGGCACTGGGGAGATAGCTGTCATTACATCATCAATAAATGCACAGGTTTATGTTGATATTTTGGACAATTGAAAGGATGTTTGGGGATGATGAAATCATTTTTCAAGATGATAATGCATCTTGCCATAGAACAAAAACTGCAAAAACATTCCTTGCAAAAAGACACATAGGGTCAATGTCAATGAGCAGATCTGATTTGATGCAGGTGTTAATTTGGGGGATGAAAATTTACAGGGTGATTCCATAATTTTTTCTTCAGAATTGAGTGATTCCATATTTTTTTTTCTCTGCTTGGTCTAAAAAAGTAACCGTTACTGACTGCCACAATCTTTTTTTCTTGATTTCTTATAGTGTTTCTTAAAGCCAGAAAGTTGCCATTTGAAATGACTTTAGTTTTGTGTCATGTCTGTGATCTGCTTTTTTTCTACAAAATTAAACAACTGACTGAACATCCTCTGAGGCCGGTGATTCCATAATTTTTGCCAGGGGTTGTACAAACATGTAGATTTTTCTTGTGGTTGATTCTTTCCATTCTGTACACACGATCAAACCATCACTGACTCAATGCATTTTGATGATGATGCATAAAAATGACCTCAAAGGATGGACCACAGCCAGGTAGCGATCCAAGCTAATACAGCACAGGAAGCCGATGCTGATGTAGATGTTCTCATAAAGCAGGAAGCCACACAGCTTACACAGCCACTCCCTGTGACGCCAGTCGTCATCCTGTAATGAGACCCAGCACACACTGTTAGGACGGGCACAACACTGAAAACTTAAGCTGCAAATTGGAGGGCGACCTGTGACAGCCCCAACAGCCTGCAGGTCTGCATGCCAGCTGTTCAGCTCACCAGGGGCCTCATGTACAAAGCGTCCATACACACAAAAACATGGCGTAAAGTCCGTCTCCATGCCAACATTCAGATGTATCAAAGTGAAATGACCATGGAAATGTGTGGTGCGTCACACAAAAATCCAGGCTGGCGTACACACGTTTCTATAGCTATTGTTCCACTGTGGACATGTAAGGGTGATGCTGGGAACCGTTAATAGTGTGAAAACAAGAAGTCATCAGAGTGATGTGCACATCAGAGACACACTGATAAGCAAGCTGCGTTAGAGGACCTTGCAAAGGGTGCAATCCAACGTGGGTGTGTATTCAGGGAATGCAAGGATTTTCTTGCAAATGACAATAATTGGCTCATGAACCAATTTCAATTAGCAAGGCCACTTTTACTGGAGTTGTGCACAGAACTGCAGCCAGCCCAGAGCACAATACAGCGAGGAGCCAGGGGTTGTCTGTGCCCACACAGGTGCTGAACACGCTGGGCATCCTGGCATCATGGGCATTCCATCGTGAACTGGCTGATCGGTCACGAGTGTGCCAGTCAACCTTGAGCCGAGCCATGCCAGCTGTGTGGAACGCAATCATCCGAATGTCATTACATCACATTCCAACACTACAGCGCATTCTGCAGCGAGAGCGAGTTTCCCGAATGTAATTATTTGTTTGTTTGTTTTTGTTTTGTTTTTTTTTGTAATAGGGAACAAGCTCATTCCATCAATGTTCAAACCACATGTGATGCGCAAATGTATCTAACTAAATTGTGGCTGGGTGTCCTGGTTTGACGCATGACTCATTCATCCTGACTAACAGCGTGGTTGGGGCAGCCAGTGTCAAGCCTTTCTGTCATGCTTCCTTCATGAATTGAGTGACATTTCTGTGATGCAGATTTTTATTTTACTGCTTTAACCCTTTCAGTAAATAGTTCATTTGCGTAAATTGTCCCGAATGAACATATGGGCATGTGCTCATTCAATTTTTTTTCCTTTTATTATTATTATTTTGTTTTTGTTATGATCCACTCTGGTCCAAGAATCAGTTCATATCTGATGGCTGCAAGTGTGAATGAGTTGGTCTGTTTTTGTCACATATCTCGCTGTTTTACAATAAAAACTTTGTGTAGCTCAAAGAAAGTAAATTTATTCAGGCTTTTAATGTGAAAGAGCAGAAGGAAGTTGAGTTTTATTGTTACTGTCAAACTGCTGCTTGACTATTATAGAAACAGTTCTCCATTTTTATTTTTGCCTCTTTAATAAATCATGTTTTTCATTAAAATTCTGCATCACTTATGGAGGCAAGCCACTAGTCAAACATGAATTATTCAAGCAGTCTTATTCCAAAGTTTAGAATGTGAGATCGATAGTCTGTAATGAGGTGTTAAATGAGACACTGCAGCTAATAAAGCTTTTTGGTGAAGGAACAGGCCAGCAGGGTCATTGACGTGTGGAAGTCTTGCCATGGTCCATACTGTTCAGTGTGTATTGGTCATTAGTATGTATATGTCGCGGACATGACGAGCGAAGCTCTTCAGCGTCTCACCATGTCTCCTTTTTTTTGAGTAAATGCTTCAGTGGAGTATGACCGTGGCTAAAACCTTCCAGCTGACCCTCCGCCTTTTAAATATATATATTTTTTCAGCTTCTGAGACCCCCCGCCTTTTAAATATTTTTCTTTGTTTACCTTTCAGCTTCTTGGTGGTAGTGGTGGTGGGGGGGGGGGGGGGGGGCTCCAAAAAAAGGGTACAGAAAAAAATCTGGGGTACAAATCTGGGGAAGGGTACAGAAACATTTTGGCTGCTTTGAAGGTCCCAGTGAGCACAATGACCTCCATCATTCATAAATGGAAGAAGTTCAGATCCACCAGGACTCTTCCTAGACTGAGCAATCAGAGGAGAAGGACCTTATTCAGGGAGGTGACCAAGAACCCGATCGTCACTCTGTCAGAGCTCCAGTTCTGTGGAAAGAGGAGAACCTCCCAGAAGGACAACTATCTCTGCAGCAATCCACCAATCAGGCCTGTATGGTAGAGTGGCCAAACGGAAGCCACTCCTTAGCAAAAAGGCACATGGCAGCCCACCTGGAGTTTGTCAAAAGGCACCTGAAGGACCTGTTCCAGAGCACTCTTGACCTCAGACTGGAGCGACAGTTCATCTTTCAGCAGGACAATGACTCTAAGCACACAGCCAAGAGATCAGAGGATTGGTAAGGTAAGACCTTACATGTGCGAAGCGCCTTGAGGCAGCTTTGTCATGATTTGGCACTATGTCAATGTAATACATCGAATTGAAAGGAGTCACTTCCGGACAACTCTGTGAATGTCCTTGAGTGGTCCAGCCAGAGACCAGACCTGAATCTGATTGAACATCTCTGGAGAGATCTGAAAGTGGCTGTGCACCGATGCTCCCCATCCAACCTGATGGAGCTGAGAGGTGCTGCAAAGAGGAATTAGCCCAAAGATAGGTGCACCAAGCTTGTGGCATCATATTCAAGAAGACTTGAGGCTGTGATTGCTGCCAAAGGTGCATCAACAGAGTATTGAGCAAAGGCTGTGAATACTTATATACATGTGATTCCTTAGTTTTTATTTATAATAAATTTGCAGGAAAAAAAACTTTTCATGTTGCTATTATGAGGTGTTGTGCGTACAATTTTGAAGGTAAAAAAATGAATTGTGGAAAATGTGGAAGAAGTGAAGCACTGTGAATATTTTCTTGATGCACTGTACGTGGCTGTATGTGTTTTTCTCCTTTGACCACCAGCGGAACGTCCAAATGATTCCAGAGTAAAGCAAATACAAAGCTGTGTGGTCATGGGATCTAAAGACGATAAGTACAAGAGTTTCAACTTTGTCTGATTCAGAGTTCCCCTGTTGTCATCGTGGCAATCCCTCAGTAGTGACGAAGACTGTCTCTTGATGGATTCCTGGACAGGATGGTGGACTAAAAAAAAAATCTGCTTCCAGGATGAATCTAGAGATGCCTGTGTGCGGGTTTGTTTAATATGGGAATGCCGTTACACACTGACAAACACATGGTCCTTTACAGATCCTTAGCTTGGTCCGATCGTCTGCAACATCCCACACAATCGGGATCTGAGGTCCTGATGCAGCCTTCATCCACCTTCACAACTGTTGGGATACAAGCCATCACCACCTCCTCCTGATCCGCCATTGAGCTCCATTAGCCAACTCATGTTCAGGCTTCCTGTTGGGCCTGCATGGCTACCGTAGCGGTGATGGGCACACAAGGTCCCTACCATGTTTCAACCCAACAGGCAAACCCCTACTTGATCCATTACTGAGGTTTCACAACAAGGGGTTGTATTTTGACACTAACTCAGTCTGGATAACTGGACAAGCATTAAAATCAAACTTGGACACCTGAATGGAAAATTTGGTTTTATTTTGTTTCACATCATCTGTACACCACAGATGTAAAATATTTGCAATAACGGGACTTTACAATAACTATGATAGTCAGATTTCAATTATCTCTGTGTAGATGATGGTTTTCATGTGTATTTCAGCCTTGACAAGCAACACACATACACACACAAATCAGTAAAGTTGGAGTGGATTTGGTTGTGTTGTGGCAGTTGGAAGCAGCTCACCTGAAAGAAATACTGGAGCCACAGTGGTAAAGACGTCAGGTACAACAGGTCGGACACAGTGAGGTTGAGTAAATAAACGCCCAACTCATTCTTTTGCTTCAGCTGCACTGCAGCGTGATACAATGAGTAAAGGTTAGAAGGAACACCAACCTGCAATTAAAAAGATCATTAAATCAATCATTAATCAAATGAATAATCAGTAACTCCCTTTAGAATGATGTCAACAGGACTTCACAGTGTCTGCGCAAAGTGTGCACGCTGTTGGTCTTTTTTCATATTTATATTTTTTAGAAATGAAATCAAAGGTTCAAATAAGGGTACAACAACATGTAAAACCATTGTCCTCTTCCACACCTTCACTGGATCTTCCTTTAAGCTGAAGGGTAAGTGATGTTGCTACAAGCTGGTGCAGGAAGTTCTAACCCTCATAAAAATAATGTGCAACTGTTCATGACAGTCCAATCTAAATATCACAAAGACTGAAAGAAGCTGGAACAAATGCCATCTGGAGGCTCTACTCGAGATAAATGAGGATAGTGACTCCGACCTCATCCGAATGAGACCGTCCTTACAGAAAACCAACAACATGGAGAGAAGTCCACCAGTGAGTGATGTTTTGGGTCCACATCTCAAAAGGCCTGTCTTCCATGATGCCAGTCGGGGGAGCTGCTTATGATTTGGACCTCACTGACCCCCACCTAGGATGTATACCACCTGGATCTGAAGTGTTCTTGCACAATTACCTGCTCTCTGTAAAAGTGCGACAACTAGTTTGATCAGAATATTTTCCAATAATCACATGTATGTGGATGATTTGTTTTCCACTTCTGAATATCCCCCTAGATCCATTGTTTAAGGAGCTATTAAAGACTTGTCCAAGCAGTTACTCACCATAATACTGTAGCAGAGTTCAAACATAATACAATATTCACTAAGCCTGAGAATGATTAAAGATGATGATTAAAGATGATTAAAAATCCTGTATCACACTGGTCTATTGTCTTAGATATGCAGCAATTTATGGAAGAATATGGTTTGATTGGACAAAATGTTGGAATCACAAGTTGGTTCTCCTGATTCTGAATCCACAGATGCCTCATATATTCAGAATGGATCATCCAGTCATAAGTTATAACAATTTTCAGATTTTGTGTGGGCCAGTTGGAGACCATAATCCCCCAACCCCACTGACAGAGAAGCCCTATAGCAACAGAAGCCCCAACAGCATTAACATCGCAAGGTAAAGCTCTTTGTATATGCCTAAAACTCTGGTGATTATCTGGGTTTTTAGACGTTGTGTTTGCTTTATGTAAACTTGAGAGCAGTGTTAATTTCGTTGACTAAATATTTTCGGGGTTTTTTTCGTCATATATTTTTGCGGACGAAAACTGAACGAAAACGAAAATAAAACTCTTTTTTTTTGAGACGATAACTATAACTAAATTAATTTATATTCACGTCAACGAAAAAAGACGAGACGGAAATCCAATCAGTAGACAGTTAAGATCATGGTAAGATGGGAGAAACGGAAAAACAACCACTCAACAGATAGAAGAGATGGGAGCAGACGAGAGGAGAACCAATCAGAGCTTAGCTTATTAACCAGTAACAGGAAGTAAGCCACTGTTTCGACCGCACATGGGAAGACAATGGAGGTAGTTGAAGAGAGTCAAGAAACTATGAGAAAACAAGACACGAAAGAAAAAGCGACAAAATGTCCACGGAAGGCAGAAAAAGAAGGGAAGATTTATGGGCCCATTTCATATTCGACGACAAAGAGAACAAGACAAAGTGTAAAGCATGCGACGCAGTAATCCGCGGCAAGAACACGACAAATCTAAAGAGACATCTACAGAACAACCACCTCGAGATATTCTCAAAGGTAAAATCGCTAAGGCATTATATATATAATTGTATATTGACTACAGTGTGCTCACATATTAGTAATAAATGTGATGAACTGAAATGTACTGTCTGGTGGGCTGGTAAATATCCGCATCACCGTGGTCACGTTGGGTTATGCTAACATGTGAACATGTTAATTTGTGTAAAATACAAGTGAAAAACACTGATTAACTGTATATATTTTTACATTGATAATGCATGAACACGCTATCATTATTTACACACTGAACCAGCATAAAATTATGTCACGTCATCTAACTTGCTTTGAAGAAAATACATTTTTTTAACTGTACTGTTAAAATGAAAGCACAAGTCTTAACTTTTTTCTTTTTTATTACCCCACAGTGGTGATTGATTTAGTCAACAAAAATTGCTTCCTATTTTAGTCGACTAAAATAGGAAGCAATTTTAGTCTACTAAAATTAGACTAAAATTAATCCAAATTGAATAACTCAAACTAGACTAAAATTTAAAAGAATTTTAGTCAAAAGACTAAGACTAAAACTAAATTAAAATTTCTTGTCAAAATTAACACTGCTTGAGAGAAGCTCAGATTGTTTCTCCGTTATTTTCAGTGGGGATCGCTCTGAGCCACGATCACTTCCTGTTCTTGTGATTGTGGGGGAAAGTTTGCTCAAACTTCCTACTTATCGTCCTTTACAACTCTCTTTGTGCTGTTTGTTCCAGAGTAATATATATAAAATGTCTGAAATTTGATTTGTGTTTATGAAGATCCACGCAGGTTGAAGGTAACAGACACCGAATATTTGTTCAGCAAGTTTTCAGGGTTTTATGCAGCAGTCTCTTATAAAGCTTATGAAAGGCATAAAAATTTACATTTTGGTCATAATGTTCATTTGCAATTGTCGCCATGTGGTTTCTCAGTGTTATTTTGACTGCAGCACCTCTTTGGTGTGCAAGGGATTATGGGATAGCTCAACAAGGCGAATACAGACATGGGGAGAACATGCAAACTCCACACAGAGAGGACCAGGCAGGAGGTGATCCCAGGACCTTCTTGCTGTGAGGCAACAGTGCAAACCACTAAGCTACCGTGCCATGGTGGCTTAGTGATTAGCACTGTTGTGGAGATGCAAGCAGCTGTGTGTCACTGTTGCAGAGAGAAGACACCCAGCCTCGTCTCCAGCACTGGTGTAAGTGTGTGGAAAGGGAAGGTGAGGATGCTGCCTGATGAAGAACATTCCAAGCTTTAAGCACGTATATGTGATTCATGTAAGTATCTTGCTTGTGATTAAAATAATTGTGTAGGAGACAGAATTTTCGAGCTGACCCTTTTAATTATCTTTCAGGTTTTGCAGTGTTTTGATTTTGTCGTTATGAGACACGGCCATGCTCCCCAGGCAACAGCAGAATCCATAGAGGAACATAAACAGTTCCCACTTTGGGCACAAATCATCAAGCCTTCTGACCAAAAATGCACTGTACAGACCACCCAGTGAAAATACCCCACACCCACTACAGCCTGAGATCCCCCAGACACTCATTACCCTGCAAAAGTATTCCACCCACAGAAGGCCACCCAATGGGTGTACGTGATTTCTTATAGTTTTTTTATTATTACTTTTGAATAAATTTATAAAAATTTACAAAAAAAAGGTTTCATGTTGTCATTATGGGGTGTTGTGTGTAGAACTTTGAGGGGGGAAAAATAAATTTACTCCATTTTGGAATAAGGCTGTAACATAACAACATGTGGAAAAGATGATGCGCTGTGAATACTTTCTGGATGCACCGTAGCTGCTTTGTGGAGTAATTTAAAATTTTACACTATACTGTAAGAACATTTATTGTACACATGCTCACTTACTTACCAGTAGTACGATAATATATACACAGGAGAAGACGTATTGGTGGATTTCATGGCTGATGGTGCAGTTAGTCACATCTTCTGTGGACATGGTTACCACCATCATGCCCCGCCACCACTACTTCAGCTTAAACATGCACACACACACATCTTCATACATTCACATAGTAAAAGCACACACACACACACGCACACACACACACAGAGCTCTTCATGCTGAACTCAGTGCTGGCTTCCCAACCATGGTTGAAAATGTCTTCTCTGATTGGCTCGTCTGGTCAAATTCAGTCTGGAACACAGAAAAGGTTATAAGTTATTATTCATTCATTCATTTTTTTTTTTTGCTGCTGATCCAAGTCTGGGTCACAGTAGCAGTAGACCAAACATGTCAGTCCACACTTCCCAATCTTTGGCCAAGTTCTCCAACTCTGGGGGCTCCAGAGTTGTTCCCAAGTCAGCTGAGAAATATAATCCCACCTGCGTGTCTTGTGTCTTCCCCAAGGCCCCCTCCTAGTTGGCCGTGCCTGGAAGACCTCCCTAGGGAGATGACCAGGGGACAAAAACACCAGATGCTCGAACCACCTGAGCTGGCTCCTTTCGATGTGAAGAAACAGCGGCTATACTCAGAGTCCTTCCCAGATAGTGACGCTTCTGTGACTGCAGGACCTTTGTGGCCGGGACAGTGGTGGGATCGAACCCAGACAGTTCACACTAAAGACCATTCCTCTACCAGGTCAGCCAAAGGGGAATTCCCCGTTAGCCAAGCTAGTGGGAACGTCTTTTCAATCAGGACCCGGGACCTCATCCCTCTACATATCTCCCCACCATTTTTGACTTTGTCCTGAAGTCACAGGTGCATTTAAGCATGTTCTGTGACTACCCACATCCTGTTCATGAAGCCAGATTGTGACCGCAGGACCTTTGTGGCCGGGACGGCGGTGGGATCGAACCATTCCTCTACCAGGTCAGCCAAAGGGGAATTCCCCGTTAGCCAAGCTAGTGGGAACGTCTTTTCAATCAGGACCCGGGACCTCATCCCTCTACATATCTCCCCACCATTTTTGACTTTGTCCTGAAGTCACAGGTGCATTTAAGCATGTTCTGTGACTACCCACATCCTGTTCATGAAGCCAGATTGTGACCGCAGGACCTTTGTGGCCGGGACGGCGGTGGGATCGAACCATTCCTCTACCAGGTCAGCCAAAGGGGAATTCCCCGTTAGCCAAGTTAGTGGGAACGTCTTTTCAATCAGGACCCGGGACCTTCATCCCGCTACACTTCTCACCCTGTCCCGGAGTGTAAACCCAGACACCCAGCAGAGGAATCTCATTTCTGCCACTTGTATTTGCAACATTGTCCTTTGTGCCATTTCCCAGAGTCCATGACCATAGGTGAGAAGAGATGCATAACTCAAATGGTAAATCAAGAGTCTTGCCTTCTGGCTCAACTCTTTCTTGACAAGGATGGTCAGGGACAGCATCTGCAAAATGTCAGACACAGTCCCAAGCCATCTATCAACCTCACATTCCATCTTACTTCCACTCGTCAACAAAACCCGAAGATACTTACAGTCCTCCACTGGGGGCAATAACACTCCCCTGACCCAATGATTATCGTTCATTCATTTCGGTACCCACTTACTCCAATCAAGGGCCACGGGGGCTGGAACCTATCCCAGCAGTCATAGGGCATGAGGTGGGGTACACCCTGCATGGGATGCCAGTCTATGGCAGGTCCGCATATACACAGACAAACACATTCACACTCTTACTTGCATCTACAGTCAGTTCAAAGTTTCCAATTCGCCTAACCTGCATGTCTTTGTAGGTCTGTCCCAAAGCATCCAGAGGGAACCAACACAAACACAGGGAGAACATGCAAACTCTACTCAGAAAGAACCAGGACAGATTCAAACCCAGCTGTGAGGCAACAGTGTTAGCCTTTAACGCACCATGACAATTCAAATTTATAAAAGCTCAAGGGTGTCCTAACTTATTTCACAGCACTGTAGGATGGTTTGGATACAAAATCAGAGAACTGAGATTGAGATGGTTTGTGCATGTACAGAGGACTGACTCAGGGTATACAGGGAGAAGGATGCAGAGGATGGAGCCATCAGGCAGGAGAACAAGAGGGAGGCCAAAGAGGATGTGGTGAGCGAGGACATGCAGGTGGCTTGTGGGACACAGAAAGCTCATTTTAACATATATGTTCACGAACAAAAACCATAGCATACATACAAACAGGCAGCACAGTGGCTTAGTGGTTAACACTGTTGTCTCACATCAAGAAGGTCCCAGGTTTTCTTTTACAGCTAAATTAATGCAGAGTCCTTTCAGCAGGGTTGTGTGTAGGGGAGGTAGCTCAGTGGGATTGGAGTGACGCTACTAATGTGTGGGTCTAGGTGTTGTTTCTGGTCTGGCATGGTCTCAGTCCACCCATCTCTAAATGGGTCGCGGCTTTGGTAAATATACTGCATTTATATACCGCTTTTCCGACTGAATCAGAAGCTCAAAGCGGTGGTAATGATGTCTCCCATTCACCCATTCACACTCACACTGATGTCAGGGTGCTGCCATGCAAGGTGCTCACTACACACCAGGAGCAACTTGGGGATGTACGACCTTGCAAAGGGCGCTTAGTGATTTTCTGGCCTAAAGGGGTTTGAACCGAGGATCCACAACCATCTATCTGCTGCAGCCAGGTAAGACGTGGGCACACCATTGGCATTCTTCAACCACAGTAGTCCTCCACACGGAGGCACCTGTGTGTCTGTTAATGCCCAGTGAAACATGTCAACGTGGTGAAAATGTCTTTGTTGGTTTTTCCTCGCAGTAACATGTCTCATCTGAGTGTCGCTAAGGAACTGTTTGTTTGACAAAAAAGTCATTCCAGCAACCAAAAGTCATTCCAGCAACCAAAAACATCACCTAAAGCCACCGTTAGTGTCCAAGTGTCATAACATACAATAGTAGAGAAGCTTGAATCTTCGACTGGACTGGGTTGCTTGACGCAAGGACGTTTTGCTTATCAGCTTCTCAGTTGCTGCAATCAGATTGTTTCCTCAAACATCACGACATCAACTCTTGCCAACTCCTATTTTTTGGTTTCAGCTTACAGAACAGATCCATCCCTACCTGTCAAATGTAGCCATCTGTCTGCCGTGGCTAGGTGAAACGTGGACGTGTCCTGGACCTTTTCCTGATGCTGTGGTCCATGTCCAGAGAAACACACCACATGGCCAAAATGTCACAGCTGATATTCCCTCAAATGCAGGTTGTCCTCCTCCCTGTACGTTTGGACTACATGTGGACGTTTGTGTATTTTAGATGTTTTTCAAAGCAGTTCACGTGTCTATGGTGAACAGGTTGGACAAGTTAGTAAATGCTGCAGATGTCTCTCTGTGAGCTCTATTTCTGTTCTACCAACTACAGAACATATGCACCGTGCAGCAGAGTTTAAATAAAAAAACAACAACCTTTGTGGCATTTTTCTGAATATTTTTATTGTATGTTCCAGACTTTGACATTAAAAATAATTATGTAAATGTCAAGGAAAACTCTGGTCTGTAATATTGTAATTATGGATTTTGTCCCTCCTGCTATTCTGTATGTGGAGGCACACTAATGTGTTTATTCTGCACCACTTCCACTGGTGCTGCAACCACAGAATACAAACATGGGAGGAATGTGTGTGTGTGTGTGTGTGTGTGTGTGTGTGTGTGTTTAACACATTAAGGTTTTTGCATCACCTAATCTTTAGAATAACTCCAAAATTACATAAAATGAGACGCCGCTTCATTGATCCTGGTCGGGAATTCTGACCTCTGCTTTTAAGCCTTCTTATTCAGATAAAATGGAATCACGTGGTGCACTGTGCAGCGCCAAGAGCCTTAACCTTACATGCACGTGAGAGGAAAGCCATCAGACACGAAGCAAGAGTGCAAACTGGCCTTTGTTGTTTTTGAATCACCCTCAGGAATGGTAACCGCCGCAGCACCACTACGTGGCACTTACTCACAAGCCGCAAGCACTGACCTCTCAGTCACTCTTCAGCTCTTTCTTAAACATTTCTCCTCACTGAAGCCTTTGCTTGTTTAGGTAACGTCATTAAATTGGAATTCACACAGGAACCCATTAAATTACAGTGGCCCAAATGCTACATCTACGAATAGACTCTGTGCACTTCATTAGCTTTGTTTCTTGCACTGGCTTTGCGCTGGTCACACACATCCACCACCCTATGGAACTGTTTTAGATCCTGGATGCCAACTACCCAGGCAGACTACTAGTCCACCCCCACCTCTTGAAAGTAACTATCTGTCTGCTACAGCCAGGTGAAACATAGGTGTCTCTTTAGCCATGTCCATCCACTGGGGTCCTTAACACTAAGGCAACCTACCCGCTGGGGATGTTTTCAGATGGTTGAAGAAACATTTTGAGGAGTTCCAAAATAACACAGATTGTCCTCCATAGAAGAGGAAAACACTTGACAAGGAGGGGTGATGGTTCCCTTTCTTTTTTTCTGGGTTACCAGCCAACAGGCCGCAAACCCTATGTCGTGGTGCAGCATCCGTCGTAGTCGTCTACATTGTCAATTTGTTGTGATATCTCAAAAACTGTCTAATAAAAATGTCTAAAAATTATATTCGTAGATTTGTTTGTTTGGAAATGGAGGCCATTTCTATGCAGAAAATAGCCATTTTGAGCACTTAAAGGCAAGTTTCTCAAAAACTGTCTGATAATGTTTTTTCTAATTTGTCAAGGGTGAGGGATATGATATATTTCACGTCAAAAAGTTATAGTCATAGATTTGTTCGTTTGGAAATGGTAGTCATTTTTATGCTGAAAACAGCCAATTTGGGTTTTTGGACCCAATTTTCTCAAAAACTGTCTGATAACTTTTCATTTAACAAGGGCACATTTATCAAGGGTCATTGACATGGTTCCTGTCCCAAAATAATTTGCACATATTTGTTTGTTTGGGAATGGTGGCCATTTTTATGCCAAAAATGGTCATTTTGCCTTGGGCTTTAATTGACCCAGTAAGCCACAGGGCCCTTGGCAAAAAGGCTGACAAGAGGTTGTAGACCAAATACAGGTGTATAGCACTTCCCACCCTCCTTTGGAAGATTTATGCCAGTGTGTTACAGAAAATGTCTGTCCAATTATTAAACTTTAAGTGAAGATGAACCAATGTAGATTCCATCTGGGTTATGGACTCATGGACCAGCATTTTCGCCTTGTACAAATCTTGAGAATCTATTTATGGAATTTTGTTTGTCCATTCTTCATATCATTTGTAGACTTGGAGAAGAACTATCATGATGCTCCTCCAAGTATGTTGAGGGTTTTATTGGAATTCTGAGTATCAGTCTTTGCCAAAGTCTCCTTGATCCTGAATGACCATATTGAGAGAAGGGCCTAGCAAAAACAGTCAAACATATTTTCAGGAGGTGTTGGAATCCATTGGGGTTGGATATTTTTGCCAGTTTGATCCATCATTTTCATAGTTATTCACTGGGCATCTTAAAAGTAGTCCAGATACTGTGCTGGAGATTCGTGGTGAAGTGGCAGCTGAGCCAGAAGACAAACCTTTTCATTTACTCATTATTTATGTACCAACCCTCACCTTTGGACATGAACTTTGGACACTGATCAAAATCTGAGGTAGTGGACACAAATAGCCAGAATTTATTTCCTCAGAGTGGCCAGAGTTAGCCTTTGAGACAACATGAGGACATGTGACACCTGGAATGAGCTCAGAATAGAACCAGTGACTCTGTATTTAAAGAATCTGTTAAGGTGGCTTGAGCAACTTGTTGGGATGCTGACAAGACACTGCTGCCTGAAGATATACATCTACAGAGAGCTCTTTGGAGGGATTATATGTCCAACCTAGCATAGGAGAGGTATGGGATCTCACAAGAGGGCCTTAAGAATCTGGTAGGGTAAAGGAACATTTGGCTTTCCCACTGGACTGATACCACTGGGAACGGGCCACAAGTAAGGCATGGCTGGATGGATAAAATAAACCAATCTTGTGTTGATAACAAAATGTTAATACATCTGACAAAACATTTGGATTTATCAATTCCGGTAACACATTGTAATGGATTGAGCACAAACTGTGACTGCAGAGAAATCACCAGAAGACACAGGAATAGGTCCACAAAAAGCAGTCCATGAAAGCAGCAGTGTCCACAGTGCATTTCAACAAGACAAAATTGGGCACCAGTAAGACATCATACCCCAGGAATCAGTCCAACAGTCCAAAAAAATTAAACAAGGCATATGTACAGTGAGGAAAATAAGTATTTGAACACCCTGCGGTTTTGCAAGTTCTCCCACTTAGAAATCATGGAGGGGTCTGAAATTTTCATCTTAGGTGCATGTCCACTGTGAGAGACATAATCTAAAAAAAAAAAAAATCTGGAAATCACAATGTATGATTTTTTTAAATAATTTATTTGTATGTTACTGCTGCAAATACGTATTTGAACACCTGTGAAAATCAATGTTAATATTTGGTACAGTAGCCTTTGTTTGCAATTACAGAGGTCAAACGTTTCCTGTAGTTTTTCACCAGGTTTGCACACACTGCAGCAGGGATTTTGGTCTACTCCTCCATACAGATCTTCTCTAGATCTTTCAGGTTTGGAGTTTCAGCTCCCTCCAAAGATTTTCTATTGTGTTCAGGTCTGGAGACTGGCCAGGCCACTCCAGGACCTTGAAATGCTTCTTATGGAGCCCCTCCTTAGTTGCCCTGGCTGTGTGTTTGGGGTCATTGTCATGCTGGAAGACCCAGCCATGACCCATTTTCAATGCGCTTACTGAGGGAAGGAGGTTGTCTGCCAAAATCTCGCAATACATGACCCCATCCATCCTCCCTTCAATACGGTGCAGTCGTCCTGTCCCCTTTGCAGAAGAGCACCCCCAGAGTATGATGTTTCCACCCCCATGCTTCACAGTTGGGATGGTTTTCTTGGGGTTGTTCTCATCCTCTAAACATGGTAAGTGGAGTTGATTCCAAAAAGCTCTATTCTGGTCTCATCTGACCACATAACCTTCTCCCATACCTCCTCTGGATCATCCAGATGGTCACTGGTGAACTTCAAATGGGCCTGGACATGTGCTGGCTTCAGCAGGGGGACCTTGCTGCCCTGCAGGATTTTAAACCATGACAGCATCATGTATTACTAATGTAATCTTTGTGACTGTGGTCCCAGCTCTCTTCAGGTCATTGACCAGGTCCTCCTGTGTAGTTCTGAGCTTTCTCAGAATCATCCTTACCCCACAAAGTGAGATCTTGCATGGAATCCCAGACCTAGGGAGATTGACAGTCATCATGTGTTTCTTCCACTTTCTAATAAATAATCATAACAGTTGTTGTCTTCTACCAAGTTGCTTGCCTGTTGTCCTGTAGTCCATCCCAGCCTTGTGCAGGTCTACAGTTTTGTCCCTGATGTCCTTAGACCGCTCTTTGGTCTTGGCTATGGTGGACAGGTTGGAGTGTGATTGATTGAGTGTGTGAACAGGTGTCTTTTATACAGGTAACAGGTTCAAACAGGTGCAATTAATACAGGTAAAGAGTGCAGAATAAGAGGGCTTCTTAAAGAAAAATTAACAGGTCTGTGAGAGACAAAATTCTTGCTGGTTGGTAGGTGATCAAATACTTATTTGCAGCAGTAACATACAAACCCTGCTGTTGACCAAGGCAGGGATGTACATCTGGAGCTGGTCCCCGGGTGCCTAATGGCGACTTCTGCTCCTACTGGCAATTAGGATGGGTTAAATGCAATAGACACATTTCATTGTGCAGAGAACATGTTCTTTTGTGCATATGACAATAAAATTCTTTTGAATCCTTGAATCCTTTGAAATAAATTATTAAAAAATCATACATTGTTATTTTCGGACTTTTTTAAAAAAATTATGTCTCTCACAGTGGACATGCACCTAAGATGAAAATTTCAAACCCCTCCATGATTTCTAAGTGGGAGAACTTGCAAAACCGCAGGGTGTTCAAATACTTATTTTCCTCACTGTATATTTACATGGTGTGCAGAGCGCACAGGGTGTATGTCATCACTCCAATGCCTTTTATTTTACCTTTATATTTTGAATACGTTTCCCCTTTCCCAACTTTATTTTTAATGTCTGACAGGCCCTAAATGGAGGGTTGGATGTATATTAACAAATGAAATGAAGCTGACATGTAATATCTTGAGTTCATTGTGTCTGCAGTGAAATAGAAGTCAAAGTAAATGGAAGAATCATGGCATCTATTTATGTTTTTTTTTTAGTTTGGGGTGGGGGGGGGGGTTCCATATTGTCCCAACTTTGTCTGATTTAAGGATGTATGTTCACTGGTGTGGTGAAACATGGGCTCCAAGAAAACATCCATTCATACGTGAGAGAAAGAGCAGCAAGACTGCTGTTAGCGATTCACTGACACAGAGCAGATGTACTTTCTTCTCATTCTGTGCTCAAGATTATTTCAGTGTTTATGTGCCTTCAGGTACTGTGGTGTAAAAATTTCACAGCTCTAATACTTTCTGTTTAAGCAGTCTTCTGAAACAAATCACTGAACTCAGGAGAAGGTCAGCAAGCTGTCTTTTCCACAATGAAAGTAAGGAACACACTTCAGCCAACATTACCCTTCAAAGTTTGAACTATCCAAGGTGAAAAACTCACCCAACTGAATCCTAAATCCAGAACCTCTAACTGACAGACACACACCAGAACTGTGCCAAACAAAATAAAATCTACAGTTGGGCTAATTGGAAGACTTTGGCCTATTTCAGCTTGTGTGCAGATAACTGCAGGCTGTACCCGTATACTTTTTCATTTCGGATAGTTTTTGTCTTCTATCCTAAATCTGCACCCACAACCCAGCTAAACCTGTCAGCTAAGGACCAGAGTGACCAGAGTGGGTCAAACATATTGTAGTCCACTATTGTAGGAATAGTTCAGCTGTGGGAAATTTGAAAGAGCAATCGGAATACTGTTTGGATTCATCAGTCCCTCCATCCACTGGTCACTGGTTATGGTGGTAGCAGGACAAGCACAACACCTCAGATGTCCCTCACCAGCGTCGCATCCTCTTGTTGCTCCTTTGGCATAACATAGCATTCCCAGTCCAGATATGGTATATCAGCCCTCCAATGTGTACTGGTTCTACCCTCAGGTCTCCTTCCGGTTCATGCCCAAGAGGCAATGCCAAGGCCCCGCCCAGAATTGCCACCTCATTTGTGGTGGGCTTGCAATTTTGGTGGCTACTTGATTGTATTTTGATTCAAGCAACACTGTGGACCTCATGGAGGAAGGTCAGCCCACCAGATGTTTGCCAAACAACTCAAGGAATCAGAAATCGTTTGTAGAAGAATTTTTAGGTCCTTATTTGAACTATGATGAACTATCAAGTGTCCTGATCCGAACTGTATGTCCTCTGGTTGAACTAGCAGGTGTTCAACCCAAAAAAAAGGGCTCTATTAGTCATTCAGTCTGTCAGGGGCTTTCCAAGGCCTCTTAGGTGCTTTCCCGCAGGCCACGTGCGAGGGGCCTCGGGCCAGCTGCACCTGTGGCTGAGGCCACGTGCGGGGGGCCTCAGGCCAGCTGCACCTGTGGCTGAAGGTCTTTTAAAAAAATCAGTTGTAAATCCTTCACGTTTTAATGGGAGCGTTTGTCACATTGAAATAATGGCCTAACACCTGCTTAGGGTTCACTAGAGGACGCTTCCAATAGAAAACCATGTCTTGGGAATGAAATAAATAAAAAAGTCGAAGGAGGAGCGATGCCTGCAGGTCTCCAATAAATAGATGAGCGCGGTTGTCACATATTCAGTCTCTCTAGAGGACTCAGTTTGTCTAAGCTCTGTGTCGAAGGCTTAAATAAACTTAAAAACTCTGTGCATTTTATCTTGCTTAAGGCTGAATTATTCTAAAGTGTTGTGTCCTTTTCTAGCATATCACTTGCAATTAGTTTGTGTTATCTAAAAGACGACATCCCGAGAAGACTAAAGATGAACCACGACAGAACTTGGCGAGCCAGCCAGGAGGGTCTAGGGGCATTCCGGCAGCCTGGGGCAGTCCGGCTCATCCCTCCAGACCGTAAATAACAGTGATCACGACTAAAAGGTAAGCAGAAACCTTTTATAACTTCTGCACGATCTGGAGGAGTGAGTCAGGATTTCCGCCCAAGTTGACAGGTGATATTTTTAATTGCCTCTTACCCAAAAGAACCTGGACTAAGAAAATTGATAAGAGACTAAAAAAAGATAAGATTGAAAATTATCAGGCCTTGTAGATAAAATGCTCAGAAGGTGTGTGTGTTCCCGGGAAAAAGAATGTCTGTGTGAGTGAAAGGTCAGGAATGTTCATGAACTCTGGTGCGGAAAAGAGTGCATGGAGAACTAACCTGGATGCTTGGGGAATAACTGGTGTTGAAATTCGTTACTAATGTGCCGGCTGATAGCATGCGCTGTAGGGGTTAGTTTAGGGGAGTATACTGACAAATAGGTACAAGATAATACAAGGTTATTTAAAGAAAAGAGACGGAAGTAAAATAAGTGAGAAAAAAGAGTTTAACAAGAGAATACGTGCAGAGAAAGCACAAGATAAGCGCCTGAGGGGGCGCAGTAGAAATACCGTACGTGATAAAGAGATTTAAAGAGAAAAGTGCAAAGTAGCACAGCTGACAGTAAGTAAAAGAGCTCAATAAAGGACGTCATTTTTTAAGAAAAGAGAAAAACTATAAAAAAAATAAAATAAATGAAGAGTTAGTGCAGAATACATGAGAATTAATGAAGCAGAAAATAGTGCAGTAAGGCACCAAATACACGCTTGTGGGGCGTGGGAGAAGCATAAGTAATTAAGTACACAGTAATATGAGTTTTTTTTTTTTAAGAAAAGAAAAAGAGAGTATTTTCAGTGCAAAGGCACAGTAAGCTCACGAGGAGCTCAGTAAGTGAAAAAAGTAGAAGAAAGTGCAGAAAGGCACAGGATACGCACGCGAGGCGCGGTAAGGCGTAGAAATAAATGAAATATTGTATGCTCAGAAAGGAGCTTGTGAAAAATAATATATTAAGCACAGGATACGCACGCGAGGCGCGGTAAGGCGTAGAAGTAAATGAAATAGTGTACGCTCAAAGAGTAGCTTGTTAAGAAAAAAATAAATAAATAATATATGAGTTGCTGGCAGCGCCGGAGAAGCTGTCTAACGTGAAGAAGAGATACATACTTAAACAGAACACATTGGTGTTAAGTGAATAAAAAGGTTGTTTAAAGCCGCGGAGTAAAGGGTGGCAGAAGTCTAGATAGAGATATATAGAAAGTTGTTTTTAATCATTTTTGTGTATAAAGCTTTTGAAAATTGGTGTGTGGGAGAGCGGAGAGTAAGCAGGGAGTTGCAGGCAAAGCTGTGAGGGCTTGCAGGCTGGTTGACATACAAGATTAATGTAAAGAGTACGAGAAGGAGGAGGCGTTTAGACCCAACAGGGGGACTTGGGAGGTGCATGACAGGCAAAGAGAAAAAGTGAGAAACAGAGACAGTGGGGAAAAAAGACAGGAGAAGAGACTGCTATGTAAATACAGAGAAGGTAGATATTATTTCAAAGAAAGAAAACTAATAAACAAACATAGCAGAAAAAGACGAGAAGCAGAAAGTTAAAAAATTAGAAGGAAAATAGAAAGTCGGGAGCAAAGACATTAGGAAGTGTTAGGGTTGTAAGAGGAGTAAATAAATAAAGTTGGTTATAAATCAAAAGAGTTAAAGCTTAGATTATAGTGAAAAAGCTGACAGACTGATCAATGCTTGGGACAGTCTTTGATGGGAGACTTAAGTGATGATGAAACAATACTCCCAGAACATTACTTGACTGACGGAGACATCGAAACCCAGGGAATCAGGACACATTTTTGGCTGGAAAGGACCTATTTTGACAGGGTAGGAGCAGAACATTGGCAGGACGAACAAGAGATCAATCAGAAATTATGGCAGATTACTAAGGTAATCAATCTGAAGCAAAAGAAAGAACAATTCCCTCTAATTAATTGGGAGCTGCTGATAAGACGTCTGTGGCATCAGGGTTTAACCCCGTGGCTGGAGCTGCTTTGTGCTGATCCTAATAAAGAAATTAGCATACCATTAAATCATTTAATAACACTGCCAACCGATCCAGGTGAAGAACTGTTTCCTAGGTTGACTCTGACTGTGGTCCCAAGGAAGGTTCGGTGGGAAACAGGTAAATTTTCATATTTAGTTAAAGAAAAAGAAGACGGGCATAACAGTTGGAAATTTAATCCTTTTAAGGGTTTAAAATACAAAACAGGTGTTACAGCCGGCAAGTTATTGGTCTGGATCAGGACAGCCCCTGAGGGACTACCAGAACACCATAGAAACACCTCACATAGCGTTTGTCAGGGTTACATGGGTAACTCTCAAGGTCAAGGTTGGGAAAGTACCCCGCTAGACTTAGTACTAAGAAAATATCCAGGAAAACGCACTAAGGCCAACCAATGTATGAGAAAGTGGCACAAAAGGTCACATGGGGGCAGGCAATGGCCTTTGGTGGGATCATTTGATCCGGTGATGTGTGAAGCAGTTGCGGTAGAAATACAGAAAAAAGAAATTAAAGATCAGCAGAAGAACGTAAATAACAACAAAAAACGCACTGAAGAAAAAGAAGTTTTGGCCTTGTTCAAGCAGGAAGCACAGAGGCTACAGCAGAAAAGAGAAAAAATGACAGAGGAAAGATCCAAAGACACTAAAGCCAGTGCACCGAGCTGGGAAGCAGAGCCACCCCCATATAAACGTCATGATATGGGAAAGACAGCTGGACAATTTGTATTAGGAACTCGTGAAGAGGACCAAGGCATGGATGTGGAGGGCAAATTCACACTGACACTAAAAGCTCGAGAGCCACAAGGAGACAGGTCCTCAGTCTGTCAAATGGATCATACAAGGTCTCCAAGTCCGAAAGTAAGTGGTCGCTCACCACGACCAGCAGGGGGGGCCACAAATAACAGTGACACGGAGGCAGACGAGGATAAAGAGAGAGACCTGAAGGCTCCGCCTGTACATCGAGGTCCACTGAAAACCGTCCCCTCCCACCATAAGTCAGCCGACTGGACCTTCACAGGCTATAGAGGCTCCGAAGAGTGGCACAAGAGCTTCTGTGACACACTGGATCTGGCCAGAAGAGATAATGAAGAACTAGCTGAGCAGCTTCGGCTAGCGAAGGAAAGAATACAAAGACATAGGGACGCCGAGGAAAGAAGAGTATTACAACAATCGACGCCCAATCAAGGGAATCACATTATAGAGCCACCCACCCGAAAAATTTCTGGTGAGATCATCATTGAGAGTGCAAAAGAGGCCCGACTCAGGCAAAGAAAACAATGTGTAGCCAAAGACATAGCGGCTTTAGAACAGAATATAACCACCTGGATAGACTGCCTGGAACCAGTCAGTCGCACTCGATCTGGAAGACAGTATGGAGCCCCCACAGAAGAAGAGGAGGACGAAGACCTCATATGCCCATTGGTGGTCAGAAATGGTCATCATGTGTATACCCCATGGAGCTGGACAGACATGGTGGGGCTGGCCAACAGGCTGCCAGACATCACCCAAGGAGCTGGGAGATGGATAACTGCCTTAGAAGAAGGCACTGCAGGGGTAACCTTGTCTTTAGGTGACATAAAAGCCTTGCTAATGCATGTCATGGGAAAACATGACACTGAAGAATTAGCAGGAAAGGTTGAACTAACACAAATGATGGGCACTAATCAACATGATGAAGTCCCCTTTAATCGCTATAGAAACTCCATGTGGGAAGGACTGAGAAGAAAGTACCCTGAGGTCTTGGATCCCTCTAAATTGGATGATGAGGAGTGGACACCTGAAGAGTGCCCAAAGAAGTTCCTGCACCGATTCCAGAAGAGATGGGCGGAGGAAACAGGAAATGCATGGAACCATTCTCCAGCAACTGAAATCCTGTTTAAAATAACTGTAAAAAAGGCTCTACCAGATGAGGTTCAGAAAGCCCTAGATGGAGTCGTGGGACTATCAAAAATGAATTGGGCTTTATACTCTGAGCATATTTGTCACCATCTACAAGAAAGAAAAACAAAAAGAAGAAGATGCAGCAAAATCCCTGACGAAAAAATTGGTGCAGATGCAGTTGGGAGAGCTAACCAAAGTCAAGAAAGAAAAAACAAAGACCCAGGCACCAATGATGACCCCTGTTCCTTCTGAGCCGGCAAGCACAGGCCTTACGGCAAACACTGCTGCCACCATACAGGCACCTGTGGTAACAGCCACACAGAGCCCCCAGGGAGCAGCAGGGAGCACTGCTGCAGGAGAAGTCTCAGCACCAGTGGAGCATCACTATCACTACCATAGCACTGGCACACCCGGGAATGGACCCACCTACAGTCATGGATGGAGAGGAGAGTCACGGAACTTTCAAGGTCAAAGAGGAGGGTGGCGAAGAGGATCTTGCCAACCTTCATTTGGAAGCAGATTCCAGAACTCAGCTCCCAGGAACAGTCAAGCGGGACCGCCTATGGGATCAACACCCCCAATAGGGGATCAACCCTCTAATGAGTGTTGGAGCTGTGGACAACCTGGACATCGAATGAGAAATTGTCCGGCCCGACCTTGGGTTGGACCCTCTGCCTATTGGCAATAGGGGGGCCTAGAGAAGACAGAGGGGGAAACGGTGGCATTGGCTATTTCGATGATACCTAAGGAAGAGCCAACCGTCACCGTTAATATACAAAACAGAGATTTCCCTTTCATGGTGGATACAGGGGCAACATACTCTTGCATAGGGAAAATGGGCGCTCATCTCCCCCTCTCTGGGTCTGTAATTAAGACCATCGACTTCTCTGGGAAAACTCAAATAATACCTTTTACACGCCCACTTCCTGTAACGACTGCAGGAAAAACAATTGAAGCACCCCTGTTATACTCACAAAATACACCTGTGAATTTGCTGGGAAGAGACATTTTATGTAAGCTACAAACCCAGATAGTGTGTACCCATCAAGGACTGCAAATACACTTTCCTGACGAAGCACTCACCAACATTATGGTGCTTATGGACATGGAAAACAAGGTCTGACCTGTGCAACCCATGGTATACTGGCTGAAGTTACAACCAGAAAATTCAAATCTCCAACTGGAATGGGAAAAATGGAAGCCCTGGGCAGAACAACACTATGAAGCAGTATATACACCTAGTTTACCTTTACATGTCACCCTGATGTTCAATGCCAAACAAGAACAAACTGACTATGCATGCTGCTGGGATGTATTGATGAATCAACGGCTGTTTCACATAACCACCACAGAAATTTATTTAGGCCCCCAAGGGGCCGCAGCTTCTGTCAAGCTAACTTCAGCTGAACAACAATGGTATCAAGTGCCGAATGCCACGCCTCATGTGACCCTTTTAGTCTCAGAAAAGTACGAATCCCATGACCTAGGTCCAATGGTAAAGACAGCCTCAGAAGTTGAAGAATGGCAAAACATGGAAAGTCCACAAGTACATCTGTCAAAAGACCAGCAGTTTATACGAATTAATTTAAAAGTAAATGATGAGGCTATAGCTCAAAAAGTGGAGCTCAATCCTAGACCAGAGGGACAGATGGTGTTATCGGCCCAACAAGAGAAATTGTTAGAGCAAATACCACCAGTGGTGTGGTCCAAAAGCAAAACGGATGTAGGACTAGTAAAAACAGCCTTACTAGTAAAAATAAAAGTAAAACCGGGAGCAAAACTGCCTCACCAAAGGCAGTATCCATTAAAACCTCAGGCTATTGAAGGCATAAAACCAGTAATTAAGGGACTAATGGCAGCTGGAGTTTTAATAAAAACTGCAAGCCCATGCAATACACCTATCTATCCTATCCCTAAAAACAATACCAAAGAGTATCGGCTGGTACATGATCTGCGTCCTATCAATGCAATAATAGAAATGGATGCACCTATAGTACCTGATCCGCATACCATACTATCAAGCATCCCTGCTGGAGCAAAATGGTACACGGTAATCGATCTGTGTTCAGCCTATTTCAGTGTGCCTGTGCACCCAGACTCACAACATTTGTTTACATTCACATTTCTGGGACAACAGTTAACGTATACACGGCTACCTCAGGGACTGAACCTGTCCCCAGCCATCTTTAACAAAGTCCTGGCTGAAGATTTACAACACCTTGACATACCCAGTACATTGGTGCAATATATGGATGATCTCCTTATTGCATCAGAGACTCAAGAACAGTGTGAAAAAGATTCATTAATTGTATTGCATGCATTGGCAGATGGAGGTCATAAAGTAAGTAAGGACAAATTGCAGTTCTGCAAACAACAAGTAGAATACTTGGGAAGACAGTTGTGTGGGACCACGCGATGTATAGCCCCAAGCCAAGTGGAGGCTATAATCAAGGCTCCCAAACCCCAAACAGTGGGACAGATGCTTTCATTCCTTGGGATGGCAGGGTACAGTCGGCCGTGGATTTGTGATTATGCTATAAAAACTGCACCTTTGCGTGCCATGATTAGAGCAGTGGGGCAAACAAGCAATGCAGCTCTCCTCATCTGGACAGATGAGGCAACGGGAGCTTTTGAGGCCCTAAAAACAGACATGCAATCTGCTCCCGCGTTAGGTAACCCAGATTATGGGAAACCTTTCCATTTGTATGTTACTGAAAAAGCTGGTTATGCTTGTGCTGTACTAATGCAGGAAACAAATGAAGGAAAACAACCATTGGCCTATTATAGTACAAAGCTTGACAACATTGAAACTGTATTGCCACCATGCTATCAGGGTCTAGCAGCAGCTGCCTTTACATTTCAAAAAGCATCATCCATAATCATGGGACATGCAGTAACGTTGTACACGTCGCATCAGTTACATGCCCTGCTAACCAGTCAACGTTTTGTCTTAACACAAGCTAGACGCACTGGATATGAAGTTGTGTTATCCGCTCCAGAAATAACAATACAACGCTGTCACACGGTGAATCCCGCCACCAAATTGACCACACCGTTAGATGGTACTCCACATAACTGTGTGGCAGAGACAGAGAAATTTTTGAGAGCCAGAGAACATTTGTATAATCACGCCATAGATGCAGATCTAACCCTGTTCGTGGACGGCTCATGCTTTCGGGATGCCGCAGGATTGCGTGCGGGTATGGGGATAGTTAAACTAAACACGGATGGTGAAACCTTTGAATTACTGGAGTCCCAAGGAATTGATCAGCCTTGTTCAGCCCAACTGGCAGAAATCAAAGCCTTAACTATGGCTTGCCAGATAGCTAAAGATCAACGTGTTAATATCTACACAGACTCAGCCTACGCTTATGGTGTATGTCATGTACATGCAAACATTTGGAAACAAAGGGGATTCCTGAGAGCAGATGGCACCCCTGTCACTCATGGAGAAGTGATTTCCCAACTGTTACAAGCTCTCCAATTACCGTCTGAGGTAGCCATCATTAAATGTGCAGGTCATCAAAAGAATAATAACATCATAGCTCAAGGTAACAACCTAGCAGATGACGCAGCTCGCAAAGGAGCACAAGGAGAAAATATGTTTCCCCTGCTAACCATCCAAGATTGTGCCCCACTGGTTTCACTTGACGCACTGATAGTGGCTCAAAGTAGGGCCAGTGGAGAAGAAAAACGAATGTGGGTTAAACAAGGCGCTATTGAGACACGCAGTCAGGGGCCAGCGGACAAGCTGTGGCGCAGTAGTCATGGACATTTTGTGTTACCCACCAATTTATTACGACATGCAATCATTTGGGCTCACGGACCCGATCATTGTTCGCGAGTCCAAATTATGAACAAACTAAAAGCTGTCTGGTGGTCACCATATATGGCAGCTACAGTGGACCGTTTGTTGAATGAGTGTGAGGTATGTGCACAGTACAATGTCCGGAAATCATTCACAGCCCCTTTAGCCCACATTCCGGTCCCTGATGGGCCATTCAGACATCTTATGATGGATTTCATAGACATGGGAGCTGAAAATCGAGTTAAACGAATGAGATATGTTTTGGTAGTGATATGCAGATTCAGCCGATGGATTGAGGCAGTAGCCTCTGCAAATCAAGACCATAAAACGGTAGCCAAATTCTTGTGCCGAGATGTCTTTCCAAGATTTGGCATTCCAGATACTATCTCATCTGACAACGGTAGGGCTTTTGTAGCCAAGGTTACACAAGAAACATTCAAACAATTGGATATCAAACAGAAATTTGGGTGTGTTTATCACCCTCAATCAAATGGGGCGGTGGAACGGGCTAATGGCATTTTAAAGAACAAACTAGCAAAAATCATAGCAGACAGCAATGGCAAACTAACCTGGCTGGATGCGTTGCCGCTTGCTTTATTGTCAATGCGCTCACAAACTAACCGACTAACCCATTTGACACCATTTGAAGCTCTTACAGGTCGGCCGATGCCTATTCCATACCTGAGAGGACCCTACGAAGGACCATCGCTGGAGCAGCTACAAGACGAATGGCATAATTATCTGAGACAGTTAACCCAAATACACAAAACTATCTTTTTGCAGGTCAAAGGTGCTACAGAAGACAGAGAAGCAGAGATTCCACTCGAAAATCAGAGCATCCAGCCTGGTGATCTGGTTTACGTCAAAGTGTTCAAAAAGAAGTGGGACAGGCCCCGCCGAGAAGGTCCTTTTAAAGTTATTCTTGCCTCACGTACAGCAGTCAAAGTAGACGGTAAGGACACTTGGTTTCATTTAAACCACTGCTGTAGGGTTGGTGGCCCAGCGCCCCTGCGGCCTCGGCAAGCTCGTCTTGGCAGAGCCGCCGGGCCAAGGGGGGAAGCAAGAGAAGCCAGAGACCCTACAGCAGCACCGAGGGACGGCCACGCCTCCCTGCAGCCAGAAGAAGCACCGAGGGAAGGCCACGCCTCCCTGCAGCCAGGCGAACACCGGCCAAGGCGCTCACAGAGACTGATTGAACAAAGACGACGCACAGCTTCAGAGAGTAGTGGATCCCTGCCAGATAGAGCAGTGACAGACTCAGATGCAGACTCAGAAACAACTGGAGACGCAGGCCAACAGACAGACAGAAATACAGACCGACAGATAGACAGGCCACAGGAGACATCAGACTCGGACAGCAACTTAGTAGATTTACCGACAGAAGAACCACAGGAAGTACAACCCAGACAAAGCACAGATACACCACACATCCCTAGTGACAGCTCATCTAGTGACGGCTCACTCAGTAGCACATCTAGTAGCACATCTCAACAGTCATCAGAGCAATGATTAAGGAATTATTCAAGGGATTGACAATACTACTGGTGGTCAGTATGGGAGAAAATAGACATCCAAAACATACAACGGACTGTGCCGTGGCCATGGCCGCAATAGCAGCTAAACAAGGCATTCTAAACACAGGAAAAACATATAATTTGGTATACATTAAATCAAAAGCCTACAAGAACATAGGAATACAGGGAAAGCTGGGGGATTACATATTAGGCGAAGCCATTAGCATCAAATGTGAAGAGGAGGGAACACTCAACATAGAGGTAATTTGTGATAAAGGAGGATGCAGGGAAACCAAGCAAGATGTAACTGTTACAGTACATGAAGCCACAAAATGGGTAAAAATCAAACCAAGGAAAAAGAGGACAATTAGAAGCCTAGAAACAAGCAGTCACTTAGGGAGATGGGATCCCAGTACAGACCTAGCCCGCACACAAGGGTTGAAGACCAATTTATTTTACCAATGGTTGAAATTTTCGGCTAGGCAGATCAGTGAAAAGCCTTGCATAGCCTGTCACCGGAAAGGTGTGATACCTCAGGCTAAACCCCTACCTGATATCAACAACTGTTATAGGAGCCCCCAACATAACTCAGACCAAGCAGAGTGCTATACACAATGTGTTATGAAAATGGCAGTAGGTGATGAAAAATATGCTGCCGACAGTAAACTTTGTCCAGTGCCTCTAAGTACAGAAGGAACCGTTCCACCTATGATTAAAATAGAGAAAGGGATGATACACCCATTCTGTATAGCTAAAGGCTTAGTAGCACAATACATAAGCGATTGGCAGGTAGGGACGACCCAGCCAAAACATCACATACAGTGTATGCAAAAGCAGCAAGAATACAAACCGGCCAAAACAGCATGGAACATTACCGTCTGTCACACCCTGCCAGCAGCAGGCATACAGTGTGAACAAATAGTACCCGCCACAGGGGGGTCTGTAATTGGACTGAATCTCACCCATGCTTCATGGGTATCTACTCCAAATTTAGCTAAGGGAACGGTACCCTTAGCTGACATCTTTTGGATATGCAGACAAAGAAGGAAACTCCTGTCATCGCTGTCCCCTAATTGGAAAGGCCTTTGTGCTCCTGTGATGCTCACAGGAGCTATAACAGTAATTGAAATGCCAAATTCAATACAACCCATGCCACAGAAACTTCGTAAGAAAAGAGGAATAATGACACTTAAAACAGACTACAACATCACAGTAAGAAACGGGATACCAGAAGGGATACCCCAACAGTTAGAAGCCATAGACAGTAGCAGAGTTAAAGCAGATGAAGACGCGGATAAATGGGGATGGGCATTGGCGCTGTTCGGGGTTACTCCAAAAATCCGTTCTAGGTTCCAGGAGGTGCAGTGGATTAATTACTTGTGGTATAATCAGCAAAGATACCTGAACTGGACATTGGCAGCAGTAGGAGCCTTAACCGAACAACTGCACGCCACCTCGCTAATGACAATGCAAAATAGATTAGCTATCGAGATGATGATGGCTGATGAACAAGGAGTTTGTATTATGATCAAAGCCACCGAATGTTGCACAGCTATTCCCATGCGTACAGGGGAAGACGGAAATTTGACAGAGCTCTTAATCACACTTGAAGAGATGCAACAGGAACTATTAAGTAACTCCATAGGAGGGAGAAATGAGACTGACGATTCTGGATACATTGTAGGGAATGGAATGAATATTGGCCCACTGTTTTCACTGTTTGGGGCTCTAAGGAGAGGGTGGATATCATGGAAAGACTGGTTATACCAGATAGGTGTAGTCTTGGCACTAACAGGGGTGGCGGTCTTGCTGGTAATATGTTGTGGTATTCCCTTGATAAAATTTCTGGTCAATAAATTGATTTCATCTACAGTAGGACAGCTCCCACTGTTAGCCATCCGAGCCCTAGAAGAAAGCACAAACGAAACAGACAGAGAACCAGAATATATGGAAATGGATGAAATACCAATTATCCTCCCCGACAGCCCCCAGCTCCCTAATATTGTGGCGTATACCCCAGATAGGGAGGACTGGGATGGACCGTGCTTGGTGATATTGTAGACGAGGAAGAAGACATGCACGCACATTTACATTCACACACATGCACCCACAAAAATGAGGGATAGGATAGACAATATCTGAAAGAATGACATGGAGCTGTAATAATGAACGTATATGTATATTACTAGGACACAGGAGTATGGCTGAGAGACCAGACTCCCCTGATCAGGGACCTATGCCTGATCTGCCTCTATCAAGTCTGATTGGACTCTCAGAACTGTTTGGAGAAGAGGATATACAGGAGGGATGGTCGAGACATGATTGGTCGCCACAGCCGCCATCCATCCAGCAGCTAAACCAGTTGGCAACAGAAGGATCTTCATCGTTCCAGCACCTGGCGATGACGGCTTCACAGAATCTGCCTGCAGCAAGAGTCGGCCCAAGGACTCCACCATCACCTGAAGGACCCTTTGGACTCAGGAACACACCCCTTCCGCAGATGCCATGGAGACAGTCACATGTGCCAGTGGCAACGATACCCTCCAGGGGAGGCAGCCAAGGTCGGCCATATGCAGCAACTGCCCGAGTGCATCCTAGACCCAATTCACTGCTAGGACCTGTCCCCAGCTTTCCACCCCCAAGGCAGGAGAGATATTCCGATCAGCCCAGTGCCTCTGGAGGAGGATCAGCAGGGGTGGACCTTAGCCGAACTCACCCACCAGGACAGAGGAGAGCTTTGTACAGGCTGCTAAATGCCCAGAGTGTCCCAACCACTTGCCTGTGCGACATCAACAATACTCCCCCCACACACGAAATGCCTTCCCCCTTGTACTTCCTGTCCCCTGGACTGCACAACCTTAATCTGGTCATGGTCACCCCACTGGACATGGCAATCTTGGTTCGAGAGCTTCGTCTTCCACAAGAGTCTGTTCCAAAAACCTTGGAGCAGCTCCTGCCCCTCACAAATCACATTCCCCATGGGCTATTTGAGGAAATCATGCCACAACTGAGTCAGACAGCTGCATACCTGTTAAGGATACACCGTGACAATGCCAACATCTCTTGTGCTCAGGAGGGCCTCCATACTCAACTGTGTGGTCTTCAGTCTAGTATGGACATGCTAGCCAGCATGATGGAGCATATGGAAAGGGAACAGCTAGGGCTGGCCACCACCACCCTGAATGTGGGCAAGAATTCTCTGGGGGCCCTGTACAACCTGGCCAAGCAGCACAAGGAGCTGGAAAGATCCATCAGAGAACTGCGCGACTGTCTGAAAGCCAGAATTCCTGATCCTTCCCCCACTACCCCTGAAAGGCCAACCTCCCCATATTCCCCAACTTCTCCCAAAACTTCAGACGCTGAGTAAATGCTGAGGAGCGCGGACTGACGTAATGGCACTGAACACGGACTATGATCTTGGTTCTTGAGTTTGAATTGCGGACTGGTTTCAGAAATCTGAGTGTAAATAAAAACAAAGAAGGATATATGTTAGTAACGAAGGTCGGGTAAATGTCTGTCCTTACCATCATCTGCGTAACACAGATAAAGCTAAATGCGTACACATAGATATCACATTGCAAAGTTATAAAAAGGGGACCCTTACACGGCGTGTTTGTAGATTTAGTAGTAAAGATGCACCATAGGGACCCCTTTTTCTTAAATTATAGCATGCCTCAAGAGACATGCATCGCCTAAATTTGGCGTCTGGACAAAAAGGGCATTAGAAAACAAGCTGAAAAAGAAGAAAAACAAAGTGGAGAATGTTGAGAAATGGCCTATAATGAAAACCATTATATGATTGACTAAGGCAAATGACTTAAGGACGGACATGAAGGGAAACCATTTATGGTGTTTATCATTTAACTAGACATAGCTGCGCTAACCTTAGAATAGTTTCTTGATTGGTTGACTAAATAGTGGTAACGTAGGGGTTATTTGATGCATTTAAATAATAAATGTGTGACGCTTTAACAAAATAATATGTAGAACCAAGTATAATGGGTTGGAGCCTCTGGTTGAGTGAGACAATAGATGCCAGAAGATGATTGGTTGCACTGATGTCAATGTAAAGCCTTTACTTTGCCATGATTAAGAGGTTGCTGTAACTTGTTTTATGTGGCCATTTTAAGTGCCTTGAATTACACCAAAACTCAATGTTTGAATGTCACCTTGCGTTGATATAATCCAGCTAATTGATCACCTTGTGCCTTAGTATGTAGGTTCACCTGCACTTCAATATATTTACCGTGTGAAGTATCACTGATATTCATATCCGCACCAGAGTTATCAGTAATTCCAGTGATGTGTTTTTCTTTTTTATTGCAATGCACAAATGAGGATGTCTTGTCAGTAAACAACCCAAGAGTATAGTTGATGTAATGGGACTCTTTCGAGTCCCAGAGGAGGGACTGTAGAAGAATTTTTAGGTCCTTATTTGAACTATGATGAACTATCAAGTGTCCTGATCCGAACTGTATGTCCTCTGGTTGAACTAGCAGGTGTTCAACCCAAAGAAAAGGGCTCTATTAGTCATTCAGTCTGTCAGGGGCTTTCCAAGGCCTCTTAGGTGCTTTCCCGCAGGCCACATGCGAGGGGCCCCGGGCCAGCTGCACCTGTGGCTGAGGCCACGTGCGGGGGGCCTCAGGCCAGCTGCACCTGTGGCTGAAGGTCTTTTAAAAAAATCAGTTGTAAATCCTTCACGTTTTAATGGGAGCGTTTGTCACATTGAAATAATGGCCTAACACCTGCTTAGGGTTCACTAGAGGACGCTTCCAATAGAAAACCATGTCTTGGGAATGAAATAAATAAAAAAGTCGAAGGAGGAGCGATGCCCGCGGGTCTCCAATAAATAGATGAGCGCGGTTGTCACATATTCAGTCTCTCTAGAGGACTCAGTTTGTCTAAGCTCTGTGTCGAAGGCTTAAATAAACTTAAAAACTCTGTGCATTTTATCTTGCTTAAGGCTGAATTATTCTAAAGTGTTCTGTCCTTTTCTAGCATATCACTTGCAATTAGTTTGTGTTATCTAAAAGACGACATCCCGAGAAGACTAAAGACGAACCACGACACGTTATTAATCCTGAAAAAACCTGCTTATGTGACAGCTGCACAGGCAAACAGAGACAAAAGTTAGTGTGAGGAGCACTACATAAGAAAAATAAACATGTAAGAAGAAAATAAAAAGATAAATACCCAAATAAGACTATAGTAAAACTCACATATAATGGATTCAGGTGGACCATCAAATTTTGTCCATTGTAATCTAAATCTGTTATATGTATAAAATGGACAAAATCTGTCATACATATAAAATGGACATAATTTGTTATATGCATGTAACAGATTAGTCACAGTCATGAGGTACCAAATGATCTGTGGGGAATCCTGAATCAGGACCTGCCTCATTTATTGACTGGGTCAAAATGTCGTCTGAAAAAATAAACACCTGCCTTAAAAAAGCGCCAGACATTATGTGCATTAAAAGGATTACATTTGGTCAAGTCACTTTTTTCTAAGACAGCTGCAGAGTGGTAGCTTAAAATCCTAAAGCTTGATTTATGCTTCTGCAACTCCATGGCCACGCAATGACGTTGACGAGCGCATTACCCTTTTAAAGTTCTCCGTCACGTCTTTATGCAATTTACCACAGGAACAGTGGCTTCTTCTGGATTAATTTGTCCCTCAATGAGCTCCACTTATTTATACAATCAACCTCCCAACCAACGATACAGTACGTACAATTTCCATCATGAATGGTGGGTCATTTGAGCATCTTTTTCCGACTCGCCGTTGTGAAGTTGGTCATATTTGCAGACTTCTCTGCCAAATGTATTTGATGCATGATTGAAATGTAATCAGCACGTGGACTGTAAAAACTTTTAAAAAATTATGGGAGAGGTAGGGGTGAAAACATAAAAGTGACTAATCACAGCCTTTGTGGTCTCAGTCATTTAACAGGTGCACATCACAGGGAAGACGCACAGCCATGCAGAGGGTCTGATCTAAAGCGATTGGATTCATCACACCCAGGGATATGTGTGAAACTTAACACCATATTACAGTGTGCAAGTGTGCAAGCTGCATTTTGTTAACAATCACCGGACTTGAATAAAGGCCATGTTTAGGCCCCATGTCTGAGCACGGTTTGAAAAAAATTAAACGGACATTTTTTTTAATCACAGAAATACAGACCCACTTTCCTCAAATTGGCGAGTGTCAGTGCTGAATTTCATTTCATACCTCTGTTACTGCGCACATTCAGACTGCTCTGTCCGGTACGTATATGCAAGGAGTTTTTAATAGAAATGCACTGGGATCAGATGAGACTTTTAGGGGAGTTTTACTGTACTTTATAAGAAAAACACCTATTGCACCTATAGTGCTGATAATATTGCATTTATAATTGATTTATTACACATTCTGAAGAGTTCTTGCAGCAGCTGCAGATGTTATTATTGTACATTTGAGTTGTATAAAAGGAGTACTGATGAGACGCCGTAAGGCAGGGAGGGAGCAGCTAGTGTGTGGATGAATGGCAGAAGGAGGAGTTTTAGAGTCTAATGGCTGTGGGGAGGAATGATTTTCTGTGATGTTCAGTGGAACACTTAATACAAGTTAGCCCTCTGCTAAAAATACTCCTCTAACCAACTGCAATGCTGTGAAATGTTTTGTTGGCATTTTCAATAATAGATTACAGTCTGGACAATATTGTCTGTTCTGTCACATATTGTAGTCAGGATAACAAGGATATTCTTGTAGGTCCATGGTGAAGAGGATCTTACCTTAAGAAATTTCGCTTACTTTCAAGGATTGCTTTAACCGTCTGAGGTTGATGAACATCATGTCCTCATGTTTCTATTCATAGATCAGTGATAGAACATCACAGAGACTTAATTCAACCACTTGCTGAAACTACAGGATGTTACCTCCAGTTTCATTACCTGGTATAGACAAGCTTTGCCTTACAGTCAATCCTAGAGCCTAGAAAAAGTCACATGGGTCTCTCTCTCCCTCTCTCTCTCTCTCTCTCTCTATATATATATATATCACTCTCTCTCTCTCTCTCTTGCGTCAACATGATCATTCAGAATGTACTCGGTCCAGGTCTCAAACTCAGTCACACTGCTACTAAACCAGAGGTCTCAAACTGATTCCAGAAAGAGCCAAGAGGGTGCAGGTTTTCTTTGCAAACACCAGGTCCAGCAGGTGATTTCACTGATCAACTGATTCCATCTGCTCAATGATGTTAATCAGTGAAATTACCTGCTGGACCTGGTGGCTGCAAAGAAAACCTGCACCCTCTTGGCCCTTTCTGGAATCAGTTGGACACCTCTGCACTAAACCCTCATAAATGTCACGCCCGGTGGGTGCCAGGCATCCGAAGTGTTTGGACCCAAAATGCAAACTCTCGGACTACTGGATGTAGAAGTACTCATGGTCTTTAATTCAGGCTCTGGTTCGGTACACAGGTGATCAGTCGGTGAGGCAGAAAGTCAAGCAAAAACGCAGTCATGGGCAAGCAGGGTTCAAAGGCACGAGCAGACACAGACATCATGGGCAAGGCAAAAGGCGCAGTCAAAAAACACAAAGCAGGATCTGGATACACGGCAAAAACAGGACTAGACAAAGCGCTGGTGAGTGTACAAAAACAACAAACAAGCAAGGGTGTGGTGGCTGGGTGGAGATTAAATAAGACAGGAGTTAACTAGGTGCACGTGAAGGAACAATCAAGAAGGGGGCGTGGCTAGTGAACAAAGATACTTCATAGTGCAAGACAGTGAGGGAGGACAACACAAGGTGGAGTGAAGAAAAGACAAAGATATGTGAACAGGTGCACAGAGCGTGAGTGAAAGAAGACAAAGCAGACAGAGTTATAGTGAGAGAAAAACATGACAGGTGCAGGATGTGAAGTGAACATAAATAACTGGGTGTGAGACATGTTAAGTGAACATAAATGGGTGTGAGACAAGGACATGAAAGCAGGTGCAGGATGTGAAGTGGGAACAAGTGTTGTGAAAGTGTCGTGACACGGACCCACAACAGGGGGCGTAAATGAACGGACAATGAAAGAGTCAAATATGAACACTTTACTGTTGTGAAAAGCACAACCAAACACAGCAGATTACAGAATAAGCACAATAGTCAATTAGCAAAGGTGACATGTGGGCAGGCTCGAGGATAGAAGACGTCTGTCCTGAGAAGAACCGGAACCACACGATTTCCTCCGCCGCCGAACCCAGAGAATACTGGAGCCGCCAAATCCCGAACACCCCAGGTGGCCACTGTCTCCGCGTGTTGGATCTGGTACTGCTGGCGAGGAGCAGAGACAATCAGATGTGGGTGTGTGAACACCCAGTAACAACAACGGTGGGAATTCCACCTCCACCTCTAACACACACTCGTGCAGCGTCTGTTTAACCACTTATCTGACGGGAAGTAGGACGAAACAGTCGCGACCCACGCCGGTCCTCTGGTTAGACAGCTGCAACTCAATAGCACTTGGAATCGATCAATGCAGGCAGAGAAAGTTACCTCCTAAGGTAGACGATATCTCGGCAACGAGGTGGAGATGACGTCCGGTCTTTATGGAGTGGGATGATGAAGTGTAGATGGGTGACAGCTGTCAAGAGATAATGAGTGACAGCTGTCACCCCCGGCTGTGTCCGAGGCGGGCCTGTGCCTGAAGCCCGCACTTCAGGCAGGGCGCCCTCTGGTGGTGGGCCAGCAGTACCTCCTCTTCTGGCGGCCCACACAACAACAAGAGGCAAAAACAAAACTGAATCATATTTCCGTGAACAGGAATCAGACATGAACAAGAGACTAGACTAAACATGAACTGGCGAGACAGACTTAATCAAGACAGAAAAGCAGACCGGAGATAAACTAGATAAAACTGCTCAGAGAATAATAAGAAATGAAACACCATGACAGAACTAATACTGGAACAGGCAGACATAAACTCTAAGTAGAAAAGAAACAAAACCAGACAAAGTGCAAACAGAAATGAGAACAGCATAAATGAGCAAATGACCAACTATGAAAACACAGATTAATAGAAAGGAATTGAGACATGATCAGAATATAAATGTAACAAGGAAAGTGACAAAGCAAAATTAGAATGTAGAATAAACACATGATGAAAGTAACAAAAACAGAACTGAGAATAACCATATGATGAAAATAATATGACTAGTGAATAGTAACGAACAAAGTGACAAGAAAAACATGACAGAATAAATCATGATGAAAATAAATAGTAATAAATCAAAGCTGCAGCAGACGGGAAACCATGAAAAGAGGAAAATCAAGGGCTTAGCGCCCTGACCGGGCCCAGTCCCTGACAATAAATGCTTTTAAAAAAAAGGTCCTGGACTTCAAAATGGCGGCGTAGAGAGAAGTCAGGTCCGAGAGTGTTGGTAAAGCTATTCATTAATATTTTCAACTAATCCTACTAAAGACCACAACTCCACTCATCTGGTGATAGATCTGTTTAAGATCAGCATTAACAGCTATTTTTTGAGACAAGAAGGATTAGATTTGCCAGAAATTAAAAATTACCTACTGAGCACGCATTTACGAATTACAGCTGACTGGGTCCAGTCTGCAGGTCTTCAGTACCTCAGATTACTTCCTCCCCCCAACCCAAATATGTGAAATCAAGTGATGTGGTGAGTAGCGGGAATGAAAACCTGCAGACTGCTGGAACTTCACGGTGCATAGGCTTAGTTGTCTTTTCATGACCCAGACAGCAGGATCGATAAGAAAGCATCCTGTGATCAATAGATCAACTTATTTGCCAAAGGCAGCTGGAATCCTGAGCTATGATCACAACCACCTGAAATCAGTAACCGTAGCAACAGCAGTGAGTTGTAAATCAGGCACATGTGAGGGTTCAGTCATCGCTCGGGGCAACAAACCCATGTCCTCAGACTGCAACCGTCACCTCTTAGCATTTATCATCCTCACCGTGAACACCTTCACCATCACAGCTCTTCCTCACCGCTGTTATATAACCACAGTGTATCCACATCACGGCATCACTTTTCCACTCACACACACTCGCTCACATGCTGCTGTTGGTTTGTGTTTCCACACAGTGTGAATTACAGCTCCATCACGGCAGCGTGACGTTTTGTAACAGCTCGTCTGTTCTCCTTCCGAAGAACACTTCAGCAGGTATTAACACCAACCAACTTCCTCAGCCGGTTGATTTATGTCCAACTCAGAGACGGAAGGCGAATGGAAGCAGACACACACACATACATACATACACACACACGAATCAGCTTTTCCAAACAAAGAGCAGAACCGACTGTTTACAGCTGGCGGCCACATGTTTCACTGTGGTGTCTGTTTTATTCCACCACATTCCACCACTGCAGAGGACACAGGACTGGATGGTTGTGTGTTCATGTCCGAACAGTCACCATGAAGCCAACCACGGTTACAATTTACCAAACCATAATGAATGACTGAGATTCATTCATTCATTCATTTTCTGCATACACTTAAGAGTCACGGGGGAGCTGGAACCTATCCCAGCAGTCACAGGGCGGGAGGCGTGGTCCACCCTGGACAGGACCCCACAAATAGACAAACATATTCACGGACACTTAAAGTCTATTTAAGGTTCCCAATTCATCGTGTTTTTGGAAGTGGGAGGAAGCACCGAGAGTGAACCCACACAAACACAAGGACAACACGCAAACACCACGCAGGAAGGACCAGGCAGGAAGTGATCACATGACCTTCTAGCTATGAGGCATCAGTGCTACACCATCATGAGATCATTTGCTAAATATGTTCATGTACAGCAGGTTTTGGTCATTAAAATATTCCTTCATTGTCCAACCACAGTGTAGCCAGTGACCAATTTATTTTGTCATTTAGGAATCCAAACTAAACAGAATCACTGCATCTGCACTTTTTGTTCAACACTTGACAAACAGGAGATCATCTTTATTTACCTCACAGGCCTATGTGGAATTCATAAATATGAAATATACTGTTTAGCTGGACAGGATCAGGCTTACACACAGCAGACTGGCTGCATAACTTCAGAAAAAAAAGGCTGGATTTTCACCAGAACTATTCAGATTATTCTGACTATTCTAATATAATGACTTGGTCAGAATATTACTTAGGCTGATATCTCAAGATGATTAACTTTTGAGGAGGACAACAAAAACGTGGTGTGAAAAACATATTTTCTGCTATATCTTGGCAACCAAAGGGGCTCCAGAAATAATGATCTAAAGCTTTATTGATCAGCAAAGTCTATACAAGTTGACTTAACATGTTTAAAAAAATGTGGAAGCCAATTGCTTGGAAAAGATAAGTAAGGAACAAGTACTTCTTTCATTTAAAATTATTGTAAATGACAAAAGTACTTGTTCCTTAGACCCCTATCACACATAGTACAAATGCACACGAACCAGCCTGACTGTGGCCGCAAAAGCAAAAATGGCCATAATTGAGACGCAGTCATGAGGGAGATGCATTTGGACAGCTGTGTACGAACGTCAGATGACCACATAGAATGTGGGCGGATCCTGTCCCGACAGAAGACACACACTGCTGGTAGACTGAAACAAGATCATAAATAAAGTGCTCAGGCTGCCGGATGGATGCAGTCGAGTGCCACCCGATGTCCAAACATCTGGATGGCAAACACGGGGAGAGAAGTGGGAGCCAGCACTGTCTGCCGATACTGGACATCAACATATAACCACTGTATAGACTGGATTCATGTCATATGTGTCAAAACTGACATTCACGTTGTCACTCACTCACTCACTCACTGCTTCACTCATCCACTCTTTCCGTTGCGGCACGATGGACATGTGTGTCCCACACATGATGGACTTTCAGCACTGCACATATGGACACAGCATGGTGATGTGATAAGCACACGGAGGGGCTGTGCACTGCACTGGCACAGCGGGATGGCGCGTCGCATGGGATATTTATGCTGTGGTGGACAAGGCATTTATGAGCCGATGATGTCAGTAGAGGGATGTCACCGCAGGCAGCAGCCTTTGGCTGTTGTCTGTCCTGCACTGTGACATGCACCCGGGGCCATACCAGAGGGGAGTTTCCATGTTTATTTATGTTGTCATGGGCTGGTGAAACAGTTCCACTGTTATTCCTCCTACAGAGTTAGATGGTGAACATGTCATAATATGTGTATTACAACGGTGACATCCTGTTCAGATGCATTGCGGGGCGCCGCACTGAGCCTCTGATGCACACAATGACACATTGACTCACAGTGACAGTGCTTTTGGTTTGATTGTGCAATGTTCACATCCACTTCACATGATGACTGCATGCCCCATACATGTTGCATATCAATATTTCCTTTGAGCTCCCTGAACCAGATTCAGTGGAAGTGCACGTACACAGCACAAGTGGGGTATGCCAGGAGGATGTGACGTGCCCTATTTGTTTCGGGGTTCCTTCTACCACAATCAGATTGTTTCAAATGCTGTTATGATGCCGTACAAATATGTAGATTGCAGTGAGATTGCACTCAGACTGCACATTGACTACTGTTTGATGGTTGTCCCACCTGGACATGTGCAAGACATTTGAGGCGGCCACACGAACGGGCTCGCCTGTTTCTCTCTGTCTTTGAGACTGCTGTCCGTCGTTTTCAGACTGCACCTCAACACTTCCCGAATGTGGGTCGAATTTGCATTTGGACGCCATTTGGCCTCATTCATGCTATGTGTGATGGGGGTCTTGCTTATCTCAAGTACTTTTTTATTTACAATAACAGAACAAAAAGGGCCTTGGTCAGGGTGGTGACCAAGAACTCGATGGTTACCCTGTCATGTATATCATGTTTTTGTTTTTTGTTTCTTTGGTTTTTTTTTTGGTTTTTTTTTTTAAGTTCAGACTATCAAAATAATCTAGATACTACTGTAAATACATGATTTGGACAGAAAATGTGAACATAGCACACATGGCTCTGGATTCCGGTGTGTTGACTCTGACTAGGGTCAGCCAAAAGAAATGAGTAACGTGGCCTCACTGACCATAGAGGAGGCCTGAGAGATGGTTACCCCCATGAAGTGTGCTGAAGTGTCTCAAATCAAATTGAAACCACATGCACATAAGTGTGCACATACCTTCTTTGAGCCCTTCAGTATGAGCAGAGTAAGAAACGTCCTCGTGTGTGATCAGCTGATTGATTGAAAGCTGCAACAGATATGACCGGGGACGTAGGACTTTATTGCAGTTAATATAAATATTAATTAACGTCGCCAATATTAAAAATAAAAACTGTATGTCCTTCATAAACTTTACAGTTACCACCATAAATAGCTCACACTGCCACACTTTAATGGTTCGCTGTGTGTGGTGATGTCAAAAGACGGTGATTTACACCGAAATGCTTCAGAAGCAGCATCCGCTGCAGATCAAATCCTTCCCCACATGAATGAATTCTGCATTTTATTTAGCATCGTTGCCAATGTTTAATTAACATTTAGACTCTGATGGAGAGCTACTCAAAATTGTTCAGACAGTTAAATGTAGACAAACGGTCTCTATCACCCCCTAGTCGCTGGTTTCAGTGAAGATTCTATAATTCAAGAATAGTTTTTTTTTATCATAGTTTTTGGTATCATGCAATTTTAAAGCTGTACAGCCTTTCAAACTTCACAAAACTGACAAAATTTAGTTTCTACCGAAATCCAAGCATTATAATGTTGGTTATTTTATGTAACGTTGCAAAATTACAGCTCATTTTAATGAATAGAACACATTTATCTGGAGGGAATTCTATTGTGAATATTGTCTTTTCCTGCTCATGCCGTCATGCATATGGACACCAGGAGTGTGGACTGTGTGTACATGCATGAGGTTCTGATATGCCCTGTGACCTGATGCACTTACTCTATGCACGTTCCCGGGGTGTGCACACTAAGATCCATAAGATGTCTTATAAATCACTTCAGACGTGTTATCTGGTTACAAAAACAGTTTTTAGATTTGGAAGTGTTTATTTCTCACTAACCTTTGCAAAATATATGAAAAACATATTAGATTTATACATAAACAAGCTGTTTTGGAGCACTTTCCACCAACTTGGTTTGTTTTGTTCAACGGAGAAGCTGCCTTTCTTCACCGGGTCCTTCCCAGAAAGCTCGTGCAGATTGGGGAACGCCCCCATATGATCTATGACACGCTACCAGATGTATGTCATGGCATCTGATTGCTTGAATTTCTTCCCTTCAGGGGTTGAATTTCTAAATTGTTTCCAGATGGTGTGAATTTTGCTCATATTGGCAATATCATATTATGAATTACTTACTTAAATGCTAAGGAATAAAATTATGGTGGTACTAAAGAAAATTCTTTTTATGAGTTCAGTCTTTTTTTTAAAAGCCATCCAGCTTTAAAGAACATCAAAGGGAACTTTAAAATAATGATCTCTACAAAGTTTTTGACTACTTTTTGTTTTATGTTGCACAAACAGCAACCTGACACGCACATAGGACCATCCTCCTTTCCTTGGCAGAGCTTACAGTACCTGTTAAACTCCGAATGGATCAAAACACTTGGAGCTCATGCAGTACTGCGGAGTAACCAGGATGTGGCACTGCTTTCAACTCTCTATGACTTATTGTGTGTTCATCTTTGCTGCCAAAGTACTGGATGGAGGAAGCGATTGTGCATCTATTATTCAGTTCGCAGACAGAATATATGATCTTAAGATCTTAACAGGTGACTCCCACATTCGTAATAAATCCAGCAGGTGGGGGGGCACCGGTGAACGCGGTAATGGCAGTAATAGGACTGGACCAATGCTGAGAACAGACAGATAGATGGACAGACAGACGGACAGACGAATGAAACGCCTTCGCAGTATCCGACAGCCATATTTGATGGCCTCGGGAAATAAAATAAAATAAATAATAATAATAAATTGGGCAGGTGATGGTCAGTGGTTAACACGGTGGGAGGATCCTCAGTTAAATCCCCAACAGACCACAAAATCAATCAGAGCCGTTGGGCAAAGGTCCTTAATCACCATGTTGATCCCATTGTGTAGTCAGCCACTTCTATGGCTGCACTCTGACACTGGTATGTGAGGCTCCACAGTAAAGGGTTTGTTGTTTTTTTCTCACTTGGGGTCTCGACAGCAGATCCAAGATGGAGCTGCATGTTGATTTGGCACAAGTTTTCTGCCGGATGCCCATCCTGACGCAAAACCACATGCCATACAGGAGAAATGTATATGAATATGTTAAAAAAAAACTTTTACAAATTTACTGCTTGTGTCATTGAATACCAAGTTATTTAAAATAAATACCTGTGTTTTCCACAAACTAACCTTTGTTCAGTTTTGGAGCCCAAATTTTGCTGCAGGTTTCAACCACTTCATCTGGCAATTTCCACTAACTGGGAGCAAACACAATTTAAGACCTGAGTTCTTTTCTGTGTTTGCTGGATCTTCTTCTTCTGCCATTCCGTCAATCCTCACATGACGATGGCACTTGACAAGATTTTCCACGTCGTCCTGTCCCAAGTTAGTTGTACAGCTTCTTCCATGCTCATGACAGGTATCTTAAGGTCTTCCTGTATATTATTCATCCATGTCTTTGCCTGCCGTCCCCTGCTTCTCCGTCCAGGGATATTGCAGTGCAGGATTCTTGTCAGTAGTCTTTCTTGCTTTATTCTTTAAACATGACCAAACCACTTTAGCCTCTTCTTGCGTATAATGTCAACCGCTGTTTCGGTTGAGCCTACTCTTTCTATCTCTTCTGGTTATCTTCAGCATTCTACGGAAGCAGTTTATTTCCAGTTTGTAGCCTTTGTTTGTTTGTGGCCTTTGTTCATCTTCTTTCTTCAATACCCAGCATTCAGAACCATATATCAGTACCGGCAATATAAATATTTTATAAACCATATATTAAGTTGATATATCCTTGGCCCTCCAGAGTTTGAGTAGTTTTCCAGTCACTGCTGAGGTGAGTCCAATCTGTTTCTTTATTTCTGCTGTACATTTGCCATCTTCTGATAACAAGCTTCCTACGTATGTGAATTCCTTTACTTGCGCTAAACCTCCATTATTCAGTGTGATGTTTACGTCGGCTCATCATTTTCCAGTCATCACTTTGGTCTTCTGTTCATTTATTTTCAAACCAAATCTCCTGCAGCAGTCGCTCACTCTGTTATTTCTTGTGAGTCTGCTGAAGTCTCTGCAATCAGGTCTGTCATCAGCAAAATGAAGATTGCTGATTAGTTGTCCGTCTGCACTCACGCCAGCAGTACAGTCAGGTCATGCTGTTTGCATCACAGCTTCGAGCAGTAACAGGAAAAGGTATGATAAAAGTCTGCAACCTTGACAAACTCGTGTGGTTACTGCAAACCAATCTGTCAAATTCTCATCAACCCGAACTGCACTCACACACTTACTATACAAGTATTTCAAGAGCACAACCAGTCGCTCCTGAATTCCATAATGTCGAAGCACTTGCCGTAGTCCTTTCTGACATACGCTGTCAAACACCTGCTTGAAATCAACAAAGTTATTATGCAGCATTTTGTTTATCTCACAATACTTTTCCACCAGCTTCCGTATTACAAATATCTGATCCACTGTTGCTCTGCCTTCTTAGGGCCCCTTCACACATAACATGAAGTTGGGCGAAAGAAGCAGAAACCGGCTAAAAAAGGGCAAAAAAACAAAGGAACTGGCGAACCACGAAAAATTCCAGCAGCTGTCGGGATGTACACACGGTTGGACAGGCGTGAATGATCCAGTGGCAACGGTTTCGTGTACACTCGTTGCGAGCACGTTAGAAGTGTGAGACCACATCGTGGTCACAGCAGCGGAAGGAATTAGCTGTGCAAATGTACAAAAATCAACGAAAAATTTTGAGTCCACAGTGAAACAGGAAATGTCAAATGTGTTTAGCTTTGGAAAGTGTTTTATATATATACATATATATATATATATATATATGTACACACACACACACACTCAACAAAAATATAAATGCAACACTTTTGGTTTTGCTCCCATTTTGTATGAGATGAACTCAAAGATCTAAAACTTTTTCCACATACACAATATCACCATTTCCCTCAAATATTGTTCACAAACCAGTCTAAATCTGTGATAGTGAGCACTTCTCCTTTGCTGAGATAATCCATCCCACCTCACAGGTGTGCCATATCAAGATGCTGATTAGACACCATGATTAGTGCACAGGTGTGCCTTAGACTGCACAGGTGTGCCTTAGAATCCCGGTTCACACTGTTCAGGGCAGATGGTAGACAGCGTGTGTGGCGTCGTGTGGGTGAGCGGTTTTCTGATGTCAATGTTGTGGATCGAGTGGCCCATGGTGGCGGTGGGGTTATGGTATGGGCAGGCGTCTGTTATGGACGAAGAACACAGGTGCATTTTATTGATGGCATTTTGAATGCACAGAGATACCGTGACGAGATCCTGAGGCCCATTGTTGTGCCATACATCCAAGAACATCACCTCATGTTGCAGCAGGATAATGCACGGCCCCATGTTGCAAGGATCTGTACACAATTCTTGGAAGCTGAAAATGTTCCAGTTCTTGCATGGCCGGCATACTCACTGGACATGTCACCCATTGAGCATGTTTGGGATGCTCTGGACCGGCGTATACGACAGCGTGTACCAGTTCCTGCCAATATCCAGCAACTTCGCACAGCCATTGAAGAGGAGTGGACCAACATTCCACAGGCCACAATTGACAACCTGATCAACTCTATGTGAAGGAGATGTGTTGCACTGCATGAGGCAAATGGTGGTCACACCAGATACTGACTGGTATCCCCCCGCAATAAAACAAAACTGCACCTTTCAGAGTGGCCTTTTATTGTGGGCAGTCTAAGGCACACCTGTGCACTAATCATGGTGTCTAATCAGCATCTTGATATGGCACACCTGTGAGGTGGGATGGATTATCTCAGCAAAGGAGAAGTGCTCACTATCACAGATTTAGACTGGTTTGTGAACAATATTTGAGGGAAATGGTGATATTGTGTATGTGGAAAAGGTTTTAGATCTTTGAGTTCATCTCATACAAAATGGGAGCAAAACCAAAAGTGTTGCGTTTATATTTTTGTTGAGTGTATATATATTAGGGGTACCGGAAAAAAAATCAATTCACATTTGAATCGCGATTCTTATTTATTAAGATTCTGAATCAATCCAAAATGTCTAAGAATCGATTTTTAAAAAGCTTTTTTTTGTTACATTTTCTTGCTTACTCGCTGTGTGTACTGTTTTTCAGGCAACGGCCTCCGTACTACAGCATCCCCGCGAGGGGAGGGTCCGGCGTGCTTCAAACATTCGTGAGCTGCAGCTTAGCATGGCGGACGAAGAGCTAATTCAGCCAGCACCGTCTTTGCTGAAGGCGTAAGAAGGAGCTTGACATGACTTACGCAGTGTGCAAAATCTGCAAAATGAAAGTCAACTACTTCGGAAACACTTCAAATCCGCAAGCCCACATGCTACGCCATCACCCAGAGCTAAAAGAGGGGAGCAGCGGTATCTGCCGACTACTGACCAGTGCTTTGCTAAACTGCCAGCCAACTCTGAACGAGCAAAGCAGATAAGTAAATTTACATCTAGAATCACTTAATTAACCTTGTAAAGCTGCATTTTCTTAAACATGAACATTTTTTAAGTAATATAACTATTTCTCAGAGCTCTTTCAATTGAAAATCGATTCTGAATCAAATCGTCACCCCAAGAATCGGAATCGAATTGAATTATGAATTGTTGTACGATTCACATCCGTAATATATATATATATATATATATATATATATATATATATATATATATATATATATATATATATATAAATTTCCCCCTAGTTTGATCTGTTTTTTTTAATTAACCTGTCCTTTGGTATGTTCTTAAATGGCACAACAAATCTCCGCAGTGGGGAAAAAGCCACAAACCGTTGTCGTAAAAAGCCGTAAAAAGCCACAAACCGACAGTAGACGAAATGCGGCTGTCATCTTAGACCAGTCATCATAGTGATTCTATCACAAGGCACAGTGAAGGTTTGATTTTATAACCTTATTTTCTTTTTTAATCTTTCTAATATAATATGTGTGAAATACCAAGTGTTCCAATACTTATGGAGGGCACTGTATTCTGAGCTTATGATGAGTGCAAAATGAGTGTGGTATTATTGTTTTGTTTAAGAAAGTTTAATCGTATATTATATTGATATTCAATTCAATTCAATTTTATTTATATAGCGCCAAATCACAACAAACAGTTGCCCCAAAGCGCTTTATATTGTAAGGCAAGGCCATACAATAATTACGTAAAAACCCCAAAGGTCAAAACAACCCCCTGTGAGCAAGCACTTGGCGACAGTGGGAAGGAAAAACTCCCTTTTAACAGGAAGAAACCTCCAGCAGAACCAGGCTCAGGGAGGGGCAGTCTTCTGCTGGGACTGGTTGGGGCTGAGGGAGAGAACCAGGAAAAAGACATGCTGTGGAGGGGAGCAGAGATCGATCACTAATGATTAAATGCAGAGTGGTGCATACAGAGCAAAAAGAGAAAGAAACACTCAGTGCATTATGGGAACCCCCCAGCAGTCTACGTCTATAGCAGCATAACTAAGGGATGGTTCAGGGTCACCTGATCCAGCCCTAACTATAAGCTTTAGCAAAAAGGAAAGTTTTAAGCCTAATCTTAAAAGTAGAGAGGGTGTCTGTCTCCCTGATCTGAATTGGGAGCTGGTTCCACAGGAGAGGAGCCTGAAAGCTGAAGGCTCTGCCTCCCATTCTACTCTTACAAACCCTAGGAACTACAAGTAAGCCTGCAGGCTGAGAGCGAAGCGCTCTATTGGGGTGATATGGTACTATGAGGTCCCTAAGATAAGATGGGACCTGATTATTCAAAACCTTATAAGTAAGAAGAAGAATTTTAAATTCTATTCTAGAATTAACAGGAAGCCAATGAAGAGAGGCCAATATGGGTGAGATATGCTCTCTCCTTCTAGTCCCTGTCAGTACTCTAGCTGCAGCATTTTGAATTAACTGAAGGCTTTTTAGGGAACTTTTAGGACAACCTGATAATAATGAATTACAATAGTCCAGCCTAGAGGAAATAAATGCATGAATTAGTTTTTCAGCATCACTCTGAGACAAGACCTTTCAAATTTTAGAGATATTGCGTAAATGCAAAAAAGCAGTCCTACATATTTGTTTAATATGCGCTTTGAATGACATGACATGATATGACAATATTGCCATATCATAATTGTCATATTGTAGGCAAAAAAAAGAAAAATGCTTAAAAAGGTTTACTTAAAAAGGAAGGTGAAATGTTTTAGCCATGCTCATGCTCCACCGAAGCATTTACTAAAAAAACAACAACAAAAAAGTCTGAAGGACTTAAAAGTCAAATGCTGAACACTTCCTGGTTTGACAATAAAGATCTCGTGGGATCTTGCGGGAATTCATTGGCAGGTTGAGATTGAAACAGGAAGTGCTAAATTTTGAGTGCACAGTGAAACAGGAAATGTCAAATGTTGAACACTTTCTGTCATGGGTGTAGCTGGGTTGCACTGGACTTCCCTGAAACCTGATTGGACAGCCAGATGCCACCCATATGCCACCCAGATGATTGACACATATTGATTGCTAGATCCCGCCTGTTGGCGCTGTGTTCCACAAAAAAAGTTAGAATACACCTTAGTAGCAGAAGAAAAATATCTGAACCAGATTTGAAGGTGAACACGTCATCTGAACCACGGACTCCGAGTTATATTGGTGAGCAAAGGGCTGTATTTTATGCCAGAAATGAAGTCCATGTTGTTAAAAGCAGTATTTCTCCTTTAATTCGGGTTGCCTTATATATACATACAAACAGATGCAAATAAAGAAAATGCTTAAAATGGGGGGAGGGTCTTTAACCATGCTCCAGAAGCGTTTACTGAAAAAGGTCTGAAGGACCTAAATGACATGGTGAGATGCTGAAGAGCTTCGCTCGTTCATGTCTGCGACATATTACATATTATAAATAATATTGTGTATATGATAAGAACCTAAACAATTTATAAATATATTAAGACAGAAAATTAACATTTAAAAATTACATAATTAACAGGAAATAAAAGGGTTGAGTTCTTCCTCTAAAAACTGTTGAGGGCCAAGGTTCTAAAAACATTCCGGACGCACACAGAAACTTTGCTTAATTTATTACCACCACTGAAAATGACAGCTACCTATTTTATAAACACTACCCAATCTAGAGCCCGTGGATCCCCACGGGCAACACGCTCGTGTACATATAAAAATCTCATGTTTAAACACACACTGATGTGTGTGAATGGACAGCTCCAATATCACTGCAGTGACGCAAGAGATTTACCAACATTTATTTAATTGACATTAAAGTCATAAGTGGAAAACATGTCAGTGCAGAAAAAATATTTCATCAAAAATTATGTTATTTCAAGTATTTTCCAAAACCAAAGTGCATATTTCTTTATTGCTGGGGGGAGCTACTCTATTTTACCATTTCCACGGCACAGAAACAGGTTGACGTGTTGTTATAGGGCTGGAAGATTTAAGGTTAAATAATGTCTCTGAGCCTGTTTGAGCAGAACTAGGATGCAAATGTTTCTACGTTATATATGTCCAGTGGCGTCATCGTACTTCTAAATTACTCAGCATCACCACAGAAACTGTGCGAAGTAAAAGTACTTAATGGAGAAAAGGAGGTGGTTTATGTTTCATATCAGTGTGTGAACTCGCTATGAATTTTACATGAAGCTCGACATTCCAACGAGAGCTGAATGTACAAACGTTTCCAGAAGTGACTGACAGAAAGTGTTTGTGCAGCCTGCCTCTGATACAACCTGATCACTCTGATCAATAATTCATCACTGCTCAGGCGTTCAGTTCACCAGTCCTTCTCCACAGATCACTCAGCAGTCAGCCAGATCAATCAATAAATCCACCAATCTGCCAACCAGTCAATCAATCAATAAATCCACCAATCCACCAATCTGCCAATCAATCCATCAAACCCATCCAGTGTCCCCTCATCCAGAAATAAAAAAAAACCAGGCTGCTCTTAAAACCTCCAGAAAGCAGAAAAGTGTGTAAATAAGGTAAACAAATGATTGATGTGTAAAAAAGAGAAACAAAAAGATTTCTTACCTCCAGTGTGAAGAGCTGAAACACACTGCACACAAGCGCTCCCCCTCTCCCTTCCTCTCTCTCTCTCTCTCTCCCCCTGACGCACATACAAACCACAAAGACCATAAATTTGTCAAAATGCTGACAAAAATGTTCTTACTGTCACAATAGCCTTTGTGACTCATTTAACCAGACAACCCCACATGAATGTCATTAATAACGACATTTTTTACCGTTTGTCCATCAACAAAAGAAATAAAATTGTGTATTCTGCTTTGTCAGGACATTTAGCATCAAATGAATAAGAAGTCTGCGGGTCACAGAGCTTTCTCTTATTGTGCTCCTGTTCTGTGGAATGATCTTCCTGCATCAATAAAACAGTCAGATTCTGTAGAGACTTTCAAGTCCAGACTTAAGACGCACTTATTTTCCCTTTCATATGGCTAGTATACTGGTATAGTATAGTTCTACGCTTGTTACTGTTTTAATTCATTTTATTAGGAAACGGAGCAGGGTGTGGCCTCAGCGTTACCTAAATTCTGGGTCTTTTAGTGAAGTTTAGGGCTAGTGGCCGGTGATCACAGTATTTCTTGTTTTTTTTTTTGTTGTTGTTTAATGCTGACAAATTATACTGTATTTCTAGTCTTTCTGACACCTGATTGTGTTTTTTCTGTCTGTTTAAGGTGCAGCTCCATCCAGAGATGGGAGTGGTATTTGTGCTGGAGACCAACAGCATTTCCTGTATATTCATTTTGTGAATTGTTCTGTAATTTATGTCTGTAACATGGCCCAAGTCACCCCTTTGAGTCTGGTCTGCTTGAGGTTTCTTCCTCAGAGGGAATTTTTCCTTATCACTGCTGCTCTGGGGGTTAGTAAGGTTAAACCTTAATTCTGTGAAGCACCTTGAGGCAACTCTGTTGTGATTTGACGCTATATAAATGAAAATAAATTGAAATTGAATTGAAATCAAATGCTGCTGGATGTTACAGTGCATCTGAAAAGCATTCACAGTGCTTCACTTTAACACATTTTCTTATGGTAGAGCCTTATTCCAGAATGGAGTAGATACATTTATTCCGTCAAAATTCTGCTCACAACACCCCGTAATGACAACATGATTTTTTTAAACTTTTGCAAATTTAAAAAAAATTAAAAACTAAGAAGTCACATGTACATAAGTATTCACACCCGTTGGTCAATATTTTGTTGATGCACCTTTGGCAACAATTACAGCCTCAAGTCTTCTTGAATATGATCCCACAAGCTTGGTGCACCTATCTTTGGGCAGTATTGCCCATTCCGCTTTGAAGCACCTCTCAAGCTCCATCAGGTTGGATGGGGAACATCGGTGCGCAGCCATTTTCAGATCTCTCCAGAGATGGTCAATAAGATTCAGGTCTGGACTCTGGCTGGGCCACTCAAGGACATTCACAGAGTTGTCCTGAAGCCACTGCTTTGATATCTTGGCTGTGTGCTTAGGGTCATTGTCCTGCTGAAAGATGAACCGTCGCCCCAGTCTGAGGTCAACAGCACTCTGGAGCAGCTTTCCATCCAGGATGTCTCTGTACATTGCTGCATTCATCTTTCCCTCAAGTCTTCCAGTTCCTGCCACTGAAAAACATCCCCACAGCTGCCACCACGCTTCACTGTAGGGATGGTGCCTAGTTTCCTCCAAACATGACGCCTGGCATTTGTTGTGTCTAACAGTACAATGTGTAGTGGGTCTCCAGAGAAAAAGACTTTAAGTTGGAACAAACAACAACTTTATTACAGCTCTTAATTTACACTCCACCTGTTCTGCTCTCGCTCATCACAAACACTCTCAACCAGCGGCAGATCCAGCCATTTTATACAGGCTCCAGCCAGGCCCCCTGCTGCTTCTCTGTGAAACACCACAGCATTCTCACCAAAGAGTTTAATCTTTGTCTCATCAGACCAGAGAATTTTGTTTCTCATGGTCTGAGAGTCCTTCAGGTGTCTTTTGTCAAACTCCAGGTGGGCTGCCATGTGCCTTTTACAACCCCGATTCCAGTGAAGTTGGGATGTTGTGTAAAATGTACAGTAGTGTTCAGAATAATACTAATGCTATGTGACTAAAAAGATTAATCCAGGTTTTGAGTATATTTGTTATTGTTACATGGGAAACAAGGTACCAGTAGATTCAGTAGATTCTCACAAATCCAACAAGACCAAGCATTCATGATATGCACACTCTTAAGGCTATGAAATTGGTCTATTAGTAAAAAAAAAAAGTAGAAAAGGGGGTGTTCACAATAATAGTAGCATCTGCTGTTGACGCGACAAACTCAAAACTATTATGTTCAAACTGCTTTTTTATCAATCCTGTGAATCACTACACTGGTATTTAGTTGTATAACTACAGTTTTTCATGATTTCTTCACAAATGCGAGGCATTCATTTTGTTGGTTTGGAACCAAGATTTTGCTCATTTACTAGTGTGCTTGGGGTCAGTGTCTTGTTGAAACACCCATTTCAAGGGCATAACCTCTTCAAGTATTTTGACATATCCAAACTGATCCATGATACCTGGTATGCGATATATAGGCCCAACACCATAGTAGGAGAAACATGCCCATATCATGATGCTTGCACCACCATGCTTCACTGTCTTCATTGTGAACTGTGGCTTGAAGTCAGAGTTTGGGGGTCGTCTCACGAACTGTCTGTGGCCCTTGGACCCAAAATGAACAATTTTACTCTCATCAGTCCACAAAATATTCCTCCATTTCTCTTTAGGCCAGTTGATGTGTTCGTTGGCAAATTGTAACCTCTTCTGCACATCTTTTATTTAACAGAGGGACTTTGCGGGGGATTCTTGCAAATAAATTAGCTTCACACAGGCGTCTTCTAACTGTCACAGCACTTACAGGTAACTCCAGACTGTCTTTGATCATTCTGGAGCTGATCAATGGGTGAGCCTTTGCCATTCTGGTTATTCTTCTATCCATTTTGATGGTTGTTTTCCATTTTCTTCCATGCATCTCTGTTTTTTTGTCCATTTTAAAGCATTGGAGATCATTGTAGATGAACAGCCTATAATTTTTTGCACCTACGTATACAAGTTTTCCCCTCTCCAATCAACTTTTTAATCAAACTACGCTGTTCTTCAGAACAATGTCTTGAACGTCCCATTTTCCTCAGGCATTCAAAGAGAAAAGCATGTTCAACAGGTGCTGGCTTCATCCTTAAATAGGGGACACCTGATTCACACCTGTTTGTTCCACAAAATTGATGAACTCACTGACTGAATGCCACACTGCTATTATTTGTGAACACCCCCTTTTCTACTTTTTTTTTTTACTAATAGCCCAATTTCATAGCCTTAAGAGTGTGCATATCATGAATGCTTGGTCTTGTTGGATTTGTGACAATCTACTGGAACCTTGTTTCCCATGTAATAATAAGAAATATACTCAAAACCTGGATTAATCTTTTTAGTCACACAGCACTACTATTATTCTGAACACTACTGTAGACGGAACTGGTAAAATGCAGAAGGTTGGCAAGATGAATCAAAATGTGGCATTTCATAAGGAGGAAGTTGAGTGAAGCAAACATTAAAAGCAGAAGAGTTAGAAGAAGAAAAAAGCATCTAGAAAAGTCTAAAGGTTTTTTATCTTCACTATTAGTCCAAAGAGAATAAATAATTCAGGATGTGAAGCATGTTGGGAGTAATCCACAAAAATGTACATCAACCACAATCAGAAAAGGTAGGGACAGTGACACTATGGAAAATGAAGAGAAAAAAAACAAAACAAAAAAAAAAACAATAATTGTTACATTTATGTTCACTTGTTTCATTACAGACATTATGAACCGAAGACATTCCATGTTTTGTGTGGTTAACTTCATTTCTGATTTTGTTTGTTAATATAGAGCCATTTCTGCATGTTAGGGCTGCAACACATAAAAAAAAAATGATGTTACAAGGTGACTAATCATGACTTTGCTCAAAAGCAGTATTGAGGAACAAAGATAGGCATCGGACCGACAGTTTGTCAAGAAAAGTATTACAATATGAAAAATGAGAAAAGTATTACAATATTGAAAACATTTTTCCTCAAAGAAAGATTGGAAGAGGTTTTTATATTTCTCATTGTACAGTGCAAAATATCATTAAAGGATTCACAAAATCTGGAGGAATTTCAGTGCATGACACAACCCTAAGCTTAATGCCCATGATCTCTGATCCCTCATATGGCACTGCGTCAAGAACCGTCATTCATCAATAGCTGATATAACTACACGGGTAAAAGGGATCAAGCATGACATTGTGGATCTACATTCACAACCACTGAAAACTTTACTGTTAAAAAAATAAATAAATAAATTTAAAAAAATCAATTAAAAAAATGGAAAAAAGAAGCCTTACCTTAACCTTGTCCATAAGTGATGTTGACGTCTGTGGGCTCAGCAGTATCTGGGTTATATCATTACACAGTACAAACATGTATTGTGGTCACACAAATCAATATTAGATTTATTTATTTTAGTAAGAAATGGATGCTGTGCGCTCCAGACCAAAGATGAAAAGGACCAGCCAGACTGTTACCAGCAACAAGTCTAAAAAAAAAAATAAAAAAATAAAAAATGGCTGCAGAAGAAGTGAGTATGGACGTACATAAAGAAGTTTAATGAGACAAAAATATTGGAAGATGCTCCAGTCAGCGACCTTTCAACATCAGAGATCACCCAGTGCCTCCATATCTGAAATGGACATTTGGGATGTGAGGATTATGTGACGTGGTTCTCCATCTTTTGGATTGAGAAATCAACATTTCTTGAGAACGTGTGAAGTTTTGAGTCAGTGGGTGAAATGCTGAGAAACGTTGGTTTCTCAGAATGGAAAAGATGGAGAACCACGCCCTACTTTTTCTCGGTCAGGCTCAAAATTTCTCAGTCGACCCTCGCAGTGTATCTCCTCCACTATTAAAGAAAAGACAGCCGACACATTTAAAAGGACAGGATGATCTGTTTATAAAAAAGTTTTTAATATCAAAAGTTTGTGCTGAATTGTAACAGTAACAGTTGCCAACGTCACAGAACCCCCGCCCCCCCAAAAACCCCATTTATGCTTTTACTTCTCTCTGGCGACGCTGCCTCACCGTGCAGCTTTTCGCTGCACTTTAATTCCAGTTTTTCATACAAGTGCTGAGATGCGACGCAGAGCTCACAGGGTGTCGGGGTCAAAGGTCAGGAGATGTTTTGTGGAGATCAGTCGGTTGAAGCGCCAGAAGCAAAATGAATGATTCAGGTGCTGTCGGGTACAAATAAAATAAATCTCAGAAAAACCTCCTGCAGCTCAACAGAGCGAGTTAAATGACACCGCGCCTGTTGGAATACGGTGTTTTGTTTTTTACATCAGTAAACAAACATACACACACAAAGAAATATCCTTAAGTTTGACAGCAGATTAAAAATAAAAAATACAAATGGAAAAAAAAAATCAGCTTCTCCAGTTAAGTAAATGCATTTCATTTAAATGTCAGATTTTATAAACAGTATCCAGTCTTGTAAAAACTATATAACACAATAATTTAGCTTCTTGTATAATGACACGTGGTTAGTTTGTGACCTTCATCTTCATCATCCTCGTCCTTTTCATGGTCTTTCTTGTACAGTATATCTAAACAAGCTCATTAAGGAACAGCAGCACAAACATTTTTTAAACATTTGTCTCCATGTGTCTGATTTCTTCCCCTCCCTCCCTAAAACTCAATAATTTTTGTTTTTAATTATTGGTCCTCAATCTTACAATCCACCCCACCCCATCCGTGCACTCGTTATTGCCGCACTCAGCGCTCATCAATGCAACCCAAGTTCAATTAAATTTATTTATATAGTGCTGAGTCACAACGTAAGGTGCTTCACGTGAAGGAATCACCTCACCATCCTCTAGCGGGAACACATATGTGGACAGGACAAACTCTCAAGCTTTTTTTTTGGGGGGGGGGGGGGGGGGGGGTGACAGGAAGAAAACTTAAGTAGATAAGACCGAGTGAGATGACCATCTGATTTGGTCATACCAAAAAAAAAAAAAAAAAAAAAAAAAAAAAAGCACATCAAATAATTGTCAAACATGCAAAGAGACACAAGATGCAGCTTTGCTACCAATTAATTATAGAAAACCTCATAGGCGCCATCTTGTTTTCATTTGATAGCAAGTTCCTGCGGCTGCTCCCTTGATTTCACTCGAGGGTCACCAATGTGGTTCTGCGTGTTGAATTGGCACAAGTTTTACCAAGGATGCCCTTCCTGACCCAGCTCCTCATTACATGAGGGGCGGGGTTTGAACTGGGAACCTGCCGCACTGAAACCAAGTGCACTAACCACTTGGTCACCACCCTTGCCTCCATGATATAATTTGATCATGTGTTTAAATTTGATATACCAAAATAAATAAATAAAAAAAACCATGGCTCATTTTTCTCAAAATGAATCAATCACAAATTTATTGAGTCTCAAAGTGTAACTGGGCAGATACTCTCCAACAATCTTAAATTTATTGCTTATCTGAACCTGTAAATGATCTCAGAATGGTGACATTCTGAGATCATTTACATCACCGGTGCAGCAGTTGAACCTGTCTCAACATCAGTCATGGAGATACCTTCAACTCAGACATCTTTTATGTCAGACCTTTAGGTCCACTTTAATACCACCTCCATGTTTCATGGTCACAAGGCCTCTAAATTTTACTCCCTGCTGATAAAAAATTCCAATAGCAGGATCTTTAATTTGAAATCAGCCTGGGAGCCTGATCTCAATGAAAACATCACAGGAACTACAACCCCTGGCAAAAATTATGGAATCATCGGCCTCGGAGGATGTTCATTCAGTTGTTTAATTTTGTAGAAAAAAAGCAGATCACAGACATGACACAAAACTAAAGTCATTTCAAATGGCAACTTTCTGGCTTTAAGAAACACTATAAGAAATCAAGAAAAAAAGATTGTGGCAGTCAGTAACGGTTACTTTTTTAGACCAAGCAGAGGAAAAAAATATGGAATCACTCAATTCTGAGGAAAAAATTATGGAATCACCCTGTAAATTTTCATCCCCAAATTAACACCTGCATCAAATCAGATCTGCTCATTGACATTGACACTATGCCATGACATTGACCCTATGTGTCTTTTTGCAAGGAATGTTTTCAGTTTTTGCCCTATGGCAAGATGCATTATCTTCTTGAAAAATGATTTCATCATCCTCAAACATCAGAAAAGTGTCCAAAATATCAACGTAAACTTGTGCATTTATTGATGATGTAATGACAGCCATCTCCCAAGTGCCTTTACCTGACATGCAGCCCCATATCATCAATGACTGTGGAAATTTACATGTTCTCTTCAGGCAGTCATCTTTATAAATCTCATTGGAAAGGCACCAAACAAAAGTTCCAGCATCATCACCTTGCCCAATGCAGATTCGAGATTCATCACTGAATATGACTTTCATCCAGTCATCCACAGTCCACAATTGCTTTTCCTTAGTCCATTGTAACCTTGTTTTTTCTGTTTAGGTGTTAATGATGCCTTTCGTTTAGCTTTTCTGTATGTAATCCCATTCCTTTAGGCGGTTTCTTACAGTTCTGTCACAGACGTTGACTCCAGTTTCCTCCCATTCGTTCCTCATTTGTTTTGTTGTACATTTTTCGATTTTTGAGACATATTGCTTTAAGTTTTCTGTCTTGACGCTTTGATGTCTTCCTTAGTCTACCAGTATGTTTGCCTTTAACAACCTTCCCATGTTGTTTGTATTTGGCCCAGAGTTTAGACACAGCTGACTATGAACAACCAACATCTTTTGCAACATTGCGTGATGATTTACCCTCTTTTAAGAGTTTAATAATCCTCTCCTTTGTTTCAATTGACATCTCTCGTGTTGGAGCCATGATTCATGTCAGTGCACTTGGTGCAACAGCTCTCCAAGGTGTGATCACTCCTTTTTAGATGCAGACTAACGAGCAGATCTGATATGATGCAGGTGTTAGTTTTGGGGATGAAAATTTACAGGGTGATTCCATAATTTTTTCCTCAGAATTGAGTGATTCCATATTTTTTTCCTCTGCTTGGTCTAAAAAAGTAACTGTTACTGACTGCCACAATCTTTTTTTCTTGATTTCTTATAGTGTTTCTTAAAGCCAGAAAGTTGCCATTTGAAATGACTTTAGTTTTGTGTCATGTCTGTGATCTGCTTTTTTCTACAAAATTAAACAACTGAATGAACATCCTCTGAGGCCGGTGATTCCATAATTTTTGCCAGGGGTTGTAGATGAGATCAGTTCTAAATACTGATCCTGGAATATGACGTACCAGTCTGCCTAGGCCTGTTCATTCTGGATGACCCTCAATCTCCAAGTCCTCCCTGCAGCTCAGCCAGACTGGGTTCAGTCATCCTGCATGTTGACTGTATGCTCCCCTGCCAACAGAGAGGGCACAGATCCCCCATTTGGGAATCCTAGCAGCATTTGAAGGCAAATGACATTTCATTAAAGGACCCTGACAATAAAGTATAATATACTGTAATAATAATAAATGCTTGTGTCTTGGTATCGATTCTTCAGAGGTGAAACACAAGATGCTCAACAACATAAGACTCTTCTGTAGACATTCTTTACTTCTCAGCTTTGTTTGCCATTTTAGTTTTACTTTCAAGTGGGAAGCTTTACAATTTCAAAGCGCAACTCCCAAAATTCTATTTACCCAACTCCCGCTGTGGTGGCGCTGTTACATCAGTTGACTGCTTTTGTTTTCAGACACAGTATTGTGGGACAAAAGGCATGCTTCAGTCACTATATCCTAATTTATTCACCAAAGTGATGAGACCAACACTAGGTAAGCTAACTGAATGCTCATTCATTTTTTTATACTCACTTACTCCAACCAAGGGTCGGGGGAGGAGCCAATCCCAGCAGGGCTTTCAGTGAATGTTGTGGTACTGATTATTAACATTGTTTGTGTCACTGCATGTTTGACATTTCTTTGTGATGCTTTATTTCGTTGTTGGTACCTAGGTCAAAGCAGATAGTCACCCATCTCAGTCTCATCTGCTTGAAGTTTCTTCCTATAGTCAGAAAACACCTGAGTGAGTTTTTCATGACCACCGTGGCCAATATGCTTGCAGGGGGTTGGTAAGGTTAGTTCTCACCCCTGTGTAGCGCATTGGGGTGATATATTCTATAAAAAAATCAGCCCGTGGTCAACCAATTATTATTATAAAGAAACAAAACCTCATGACATTACATCCGTGACCAGTCGCAGCCCAGGACACGTCAGCTGGACTGTGCAGAAACCTCAACATGCTCTGACTATAGACGCCAAAAGCAGGTTCCAAACTCACAGCTCTTATGTAAGTGATGGAGCTGCCGCGAGAAACCAACGTCCAAGTCTGCCCAAACCAGCTACAAATACCATGTGCCATTTTTACATCTAGACACCGATAATCCAACGTGACAGCAGCAGGATTTATTAGGGAAACGTGCTCATTTGAATATCTACATTCTCAAAGTAATTTTTTTTTCTTTTTTAAACGAGAACTACTATTAAAGTGAATTTCTTGCATACAGAGGACCGGATCACAGTGGATCTGGTTTTAGCCTGAGTCTGTCTCTTCTTGTGCTTCTGACCAAATCACAGCAGTTTACCGTGCATGTGTGTGTGTGTGTGTGAATGGCCAGCAAAGCCACACCCACGCCCCCTTCAGCACAGAGTGTGTACATGGTTATATATACACATTGGCAACAAGCACCATTTCCAGTAAAGTGACAGGAGTGTTGCATGCTGGGATAAACTCTAAAGACGGAGAGACTGTAAGTGGGAGAGGTCGTTTCATCTCTGTCTTCATTTCTCCGTCCGTCTCTATATCTGTCGCCTGCCGCTCTCTCCATCCCAGCATCCCTCTGTGTCTTCTCTGTATCCTTGCTGCCATCGTTTACTCACTAGCTGCTTTTTTTTTTTTTCCTTTCTTTTTGCCTCAATTGCTGCATTCCTCATTTCCAGTGTTTTGACTACAGAGTCAGGTCCATAAATATGTGGATGTTGATTGAATTTGAGGGTAATTCCATCTAAACACCGTGGGACTTACAGCAGGTTGTGTGTGTGTGTGTGTGTGTGTGTGTGTGCCCCATGTAGTCTCTCTAGTCACAGAGGTGTCAGTGTCTTGGTGGCTTCCCTCACTCATCTCCTTCATGCACACTTAGACTTTAAACTGATGTACCACACACTCACGCATTTTCCTTTTCTTAACAGTTAATTAGGGAAATTATGAGAACACACAGCTCAGCAGATAACTGTCCAATTACCTTTGGCCCTATAACAAGTGCAGGACCACACAGTAACGGATCTGTAATTCAGACACTGTTCACCCAATCTGTATGCAGTTACACTCCAATCAGATCAGATGTAGTCTACTTGCATTTCAAGTCCAGTAGGTTGTAGCGTTCAGAAATTGTCCAAATATTTATGGTCCTATCTTTAGACAAGAAAAAGAAGGGCAGAGGTGTGACGAGAGTCTTGTACATTCAGTCGTTCTCATGATTCTCCTTCACTTTAATTTGGCTTCGTCCTCCCGCTCGGCACTGACAATGAAACCCAGCGGTCACAGTCTATTTCCTGGCTTACAACAAAGGCCCACTGTTAGTGTTCTGTTCCACAACTGTATGTAAATTAATTTTCTTCCAGCACTTATCCTGACCCTTTCCTAGCTATCAGCAGTCACTTCCATCTCTCAATGTGTTAAAATACCACTCATTGGTTAAAAAAAACAGGACAGTCAACAGGATAAATAGTCGGTACGTTGTATTCGTAGAATCTAACAGCGATACTACAACGGCAGCCTTTGTCCTTTTGTGTCATAGCGTCCGGAAAAAAAAAAGAAACTGGTGTTTCTTTTACTTTATATCTCACAGCAGCACTCATGTACGTGATGAAATCAGGTGGAAATCAACTCCACCAGAGAAACCACAGAGAGTAAGTTTAAGGACAATGTGGAACTACTGTGTCTCCTTTCCGTTTTTCAGCAAACCCACAGATGTGTTTATGTGCAGCATTTTTCTTTTAAGTGTTTAGTCAGAGCCAACAGACATCCAGTGGTTTAAATTTAATCCCAGCGTTTCCAGAGTTATAATCCACAGCTGGACTGATTACTTGTGTTTCAAGAGTTCATGCCCCAGAATCCTCTAGTGCTGAGATGTCCACTGTTCCCACATTTAGACACAGCCACATGGTGATTACAGTGTTTAGACACAGCCGTATTCGTACCACACAGTCTGGGGGTCATTGTTGGGGTCGGGAGAGGCCGGCGTACTTTTTGGGCGTTCCACTGAGGCACACCTCCCTCGCTCACCTTCTGTTTTTAAGTGGAAGGGGTCAGTGGGCGGGCCCTCTCTTAGCCCCTCCTCACGCTGCATGGATTCATCCAAGTGATGAGCTGGCACTGCCCTGACTGGTGTTACCATGGCGACCTCTCCACGGTGATGATAGGAGGAAGAGGAGGGGCCGTTTCGTGAGGTAGGTGTCCTCCCTCGCTCTCTTTCTCTCTCTCGCTCGGCGTATCTCTCCACTTGTAGATTGACAGAGGAGGAGTGGTGAATAGACGGGCTTAAGAATCCGCCCCCTCCCTGCTGATTGGTCAGGCCAGCCATGCGGGCGGAGAGGGGCCGCTCTCTCCCACCTGCTCCTCCCCCTTGCCGTCGAACTACGACTTCTCCTTGGGCAGGGCCATCATTTGCGGGGAAACTGTCTGGGCCGTTGGAGCGCAACAAATCAGCAGAGGCCACACTGAAGGACCTGCTCAGTGATTGGCTGGATCTGGGGACGTGGGACTGGCCTGAGGATGGGGATTGGCCAACAGGTTGCCGTGGTGAGGGTTTAACGCTCTGTCCTGGTCTATGTGTAGAGGGCTGTACGGTGGGTGTGACATAGCTGGTGGGTGTGACCTGATCTCGTCCAGCGGGAGTGGAAAGGGCGGGGCTTCTGGTGAAGTAATCTGTCATCAAGTCTTCCCTGCTTCCTGTAGACATCTAGACAGAAAACAAAAACCATTTGGTCAGATATCGTAAGTCTTGTGTAATATGTTCCACTCCACATAAAGTTGTGACTGATGAAGCAAACGTAATGTTGCCGAACATTCACCCCACCCACAGGTATGAAGTCTGTGCTCCAGTATTTCCTTCAAGCAAAATGTTGTGCTATTCAATTTAATCAATGGCAAATAAAACAAATTCTTATTATGCTATTATTGATATGTTAGCGAGGTTAGCACAGTTAACACTTTTAGCTTGATGGCATTTAGTCCAATTAATCCTATATTACTGAAGTAGTAAGAGGGTCATAATTTTTTAATACCCACACAAACCCTTATGAAACGATTGCCCAGTCCCCAAAAAAAAGGCTTCAATAAAACACCTGAACGTTAGCCTGTTAGCTGTAGGTTCGGTAACTCTAAGATGGGGGCATGTTTGGGCTTCATTCGACCCTCCTAGGCCACACAAGGTATCACCAACCTCTTTACTCATTTTGGTGTTAGCCGGGAGGTGATTGGCATTCCATTTAATGTAACACTGACTGTGCACTCATGCATCCACCCACCCCCTTTTACAAGCAGCCCTGGGTGTTCCAGCCTGTGAGTAGGGTATGTGGTAGGACTTCTACTTTCTGATGATGGGGTTTTCACCCTGCACTGCACATATGTTTGACACCTCCTGAATGGATGACATTTGGGTACTTTCGTGCCACATTATATCTTTTGACAGTTTAAACCAAAAACCACTGGAAAGTCCCTCTGAAACCCCAAGCAGCCTGCGTCTGTGTGTTTCAAGTGTGGCGGCTGGATCAAATTTTCAAGAATGAAGTGCTTTACCTTTGGAAATGATATCAGGAATGTAAACACACAAAGTCAAAGCACAAGACACATTAACATCACAAAACTCAAAACCCAGAAACTATAAAAGTACTGCAAATTAAAGGAAAACAAAAAGTCAACTAAAGCTAACTCATTAACTGCAAGTACTTTGGGTTGAGCCTGATACTCAAAGTTTCTTCATCACCCTGACAAGGCGCCGTTAAAGTGTCTCCATAGAGCACCTGCTCAGTGTACTGACAGAGTCAACATGAAGGTTGACCCACCCTCTCACTTTGTTATTGACAAAGAGTTTGCTGCGATGGTTGAGGCAGATACGGGTGGACCTGAACACCTTTTGCTTCAGATGGCAGATGAATGATAACGATTCTTCCCAAATGATTGAGTGCAGCAAGTTGTCAGCAGTGGTATAATCTTCCCACTGCAGTGCACAATTCATGGAGCACTTTAGAGCCTCATCCTCCTCTCACCATCTTTGAGAAATTCTGGCATCCAAGAAGATGCAGCTCAGCTGTGTAGGCATCGTAAAATGGCTGTGTACCATTAACCATACCAATGTTATCAGAGATAACTCATAACTGAGCAGGAGAACCGCTGTTGCTACCTGCTCTTTATTTTTAAACTGCGACTACGTTGGAGAGGTGGAGGCATGCACGCAGGAATCCTAGTGCATCATTAGCACAGTTCTCGCCCACCTGAAATATAGTGAGCACAGAAATTGATGAATACCACTGTAATAGTGCTGGGATGGTAATATTCTGGGCCCCACTGCACTGCAAATTGTATTTGAAGATTATCAAACCCAATCTTTGGACTGACTCTGGGGAAAGTTCCAGTGACTGCAGGGAAAGTACTGAGGACACCTGGGAAATGCTGCAAGCCAAAAACCATTTCAAGGGGATGTAAGACTAATAAGCCAATAACAGCCTTAGCCAGTGTTTGGGGTGATATCTCTCAAGTTTACCTAGGTTTGTTTCCCAGTAGCCACGTCTCTTTTCAGCTTAGTACCAGGTGCCCAGTGTGCCAGCAACCTTGCAACACATCAAGGCTCCCCAAGGGTGGTACAGGGCTGCTGACGTTGGTGGATGAGCTGCGACACTACTCTGGGTCTCGCTGTACTGCACGGTGTATTTGAAGGTTATACAAGTGGGGCTCACTCTATGGTAGACGAAGGCACAAACCGGAAAAAATCTCCCCCAGTGGGGAAAAAAAACCCCACAAGTGTTGCCGTAAAAGCCACAAACCGAAGGGAGACAAGGCACAAAAAAAAAAAATCACAGTACGGAAAAAGCCACAAACCGTTCTCATAAAAGCCGTATAAAGCCACAAACAGACATTATAAAGAGGAGTAGACACCACGTTAGGTGTTGAAGTGCTAGAAATGCAGCTGCCATCTTGGAGTGGTCATCGTGGTGATTCTATCAGAAGGCACAGTGAAGGTTTAATTTTATAAAAAAAAAATTTTTTTAACCTTTCTAACATAATATGTGTCAAATACCAAGTGTTCCAATACTTCTGGAGGGCACTGTATCTGAGCTTATGGGTGAGTGCAAAATGAGTGTGGTATTATTACTGTTTTGTTTAAGAACTGTTGCTGCACTTTGTGTGGAATCATAGCCATATCTTATATCATATCGATATGACAATATTGCAATATGATAATTTGGCCATATTGTAGGCAAAAAAAAAAAAAAAAAAAAAAAAGAGAAAAATGCTTACCTTTCAGAAGCTGAAAGGCAAAATAAATAAAGAAAAGGCAGGGGTTAAGGTTAGCTTCCCCCAGAAGCTGAAGGGTTTTAGCCATGCTCATTCTCCACCAAAGCATTTACTCAAAAAAAAAGTCTGAAGGGCCTAAATGACATGGTGAGATGCCGAAGCGCTTCGCTCGTTATGTCCGCGACATATACATATTAGTTTTTATGATTACAGGAATGGTTTTCTCAAGTATCTGAGGTGTTTCCATTGAAATCTTTGACTTTGTTTAACACCATCTTTAAATTCCTTTTGTCAACTTTAATCTTGCAGCTGGAAAAACATGATAAACTGACCAGTAACAAGGAGATAAATCCATGACCCATCATTCTGTATTCCATCTTTTTTGTTTTTGACTGCATCAAGGGCCTCAGTGTCTGCAACGGACCATTAATAACGATCGCAGTCAGTGTTGGGAGTTCTTAGTGGACTGAAGTCATTTTCTCATGCTGCGATCAAGTGTTTCAGTCAGCATACAGTATGTAAATGACAGTTTTACTGGAGCTGATAAAGAGGATGTTAAACTGCATTTCACCGGTGACACTCCACAAAGCTTTAAAAATGATCTATATTAATTTACTCTTTGTTCAGTTCACTTGGTTCCACCCATGTACTTTCTGATGTCAACATCAATAGCTAAACATCTGCTGACATTGGAAGCATTCCACCTCAAAGTGGTGATTTGGTGTGTCGTCGTGAGATGCCTTTTATTACATTTTTCTTTATGCACAATCGGGCGTGTCGGCAACAAGCGATCACAGCAGATTCCTCTTCAGTCAGACTGCACACTCAACATTCTATTCAAACATTAATATCTCAGGCTATCAATAACATGAAGAGCACTCTCAGAACTTAAAGCACACAAAAAAAAAAAAGAAAACGGGGGGGGGGGGGGGGGGGGGGGGGGGTGTTGATTTTCCTTAACTCATCTCACAAACACACGCGTGACAGCAGTAGTTTGTACTTCACTTTTATTCCCTAGTAGTTTGTACTTCACTTCCTCCACGAGCTGTGTTTTATAATGATCACCACATCAGATTATATATCTGTATTAAATAATGCACACCTCGTTTAGGTCAGCGTGTGCTGGTGCCAAGCATTGCTGCATCCACCACAATGCAGAACCGCCTTGACTCCTGCGCGGCACCCACCCTGGCAGACAACCGATCGATCCCTACCTCTCAAAAGTAGTCATCCATCCTTCACATTCAGGTGAATCGTGGACATCATCGTGGCCTTCTTTACGTGCTAGATTCCTCAGTTCTGAGAAACCCATCACATAGCCAAAGTGTTGCAGTAGATGTTTCCGCAAATGCAAGTACCAATAGTAAATTTCACCTTTGTCTCCCTAAGCATTCTTCACCCCAGGATTCAACAGAGAGACCAAAGATACCCGTTTATGGATTTAGGTCACTGGTTCGTGTCCAGGTCTCATAGCCATTCAATTAAGGCATGAACCATCCGGACTTAGAAAACATGGGAGCTTCATTGGCCTGCAAATGTCATCACCATCACCAAGCACATCTGCCAGTGACATAACGCCGTAAGCTCTATCCAGGCATCTCTAAATGTCAAAAGCTGAGACTCCTCACTCAGTTTCAATCAATCAATCAATCAATTTTTTTTATATAGCGCCAAATCACAACAAACAGTTGCCCCAAGGCGCTTTATATTGTAAGGCAAGGCCATACAATAATTATGTAAAACCCCAACGGTCAAAACGACCCCCTGTGAGCAAGCACTTGGCTACAGTGGGAAGGAAAAACTCCCTTTTAACAGGAAGAAACCTCCAGCAGAACCAGGCTCAGGGAGGGGCAGTCTTCTGCTGGGACTGGTTGGGGCTGAGGGAGAGACCAGGAAAAAGACATGCTGTGGAGGGGAGCAGAGATCGATCACTAATGATTAAATGCAGAGTGGTGCATACAGAGCAAAAAGAGAAAGAAACAGTGCATCATGGGAACCCCCAGCAGTCTACGTCTATAGCAGCATAACTAAGGGATGGTTCAGGGTCACCTGATCCAGCCCTAACTATAAGCTTTAGCAAAAAGGAAAGTTTTAAGCCTAATCTTAAAAGTAGAGAGGGTGTCTGTCTCCCTGATCTGAATTGGGAGCTGGTTCCACAGGAGAGGAGCCTGAAAGCTGAAGGCTCTGCCTCCCATTCTACTCTTACAAACCCTAGGAACTACAAGTAAGCCTGCAGTCTGAGAGCGAAGCGCTCTATTGGGGTGATATGGTACTACGAGGTCCCTAAGATAGATGGGACCTGATTATTCAAAACCTTATAAGTAAGAAGAAGAATTTTAAATTCTATTCTAGAATTAACAGGAAGCCAATGAAGAGAGGCCAATATGGGTGAGATATGCTCTCTCCTTCTAGTCCCCGCAGTACTCTAGCTGCAGCATTTTGAATTAACTGAAGGCTTTTTAGGGAACTTTTAGGACAACCTGATAATAATGAATTACAATAGTCCAGCCTAGAGGAAATAAATGCATGAATTAGTTTTTCAGCATCACTCTGAGACAAGACCTTTCTGATTTAGAGATATTGCGTAAATGCAAAAAAGCAGTCCTACATATTTGTTTAATATGCGCTTTGAATGACATATCCTGATCAAAAATGACTCCAAGATTTCTCACAGTATTACTAGAGGTCAGGGTAATGCCATCCAGAGTAAGGATCTGGTTAGACACCATGTTTCTAAGATTTGTGGGGCCAAGTACAATAACTTCAGTTTTATCTGAGTTTAAAAGCAGGAAATTAGAGGTCATCCATGTCTTTATGTCTGTAAGACAATCCTGCAGTTTAGCTAATTGGTGTGTGTCCTCTGGCTTCATGGATAGATAAAGCTGGGTATCATCTGCGTAACAAAGCGTTTCTCAACTGCTACAATCAGGACATCCATTGATGCCAAAAAGATCACAACACTGCCCGCAAATCAAGGTCAGTAAACCTTTCTTCACTGATGAAGGCACCCAAGTCATTAAACTCCACAAACATACTTAACACCCATCCCACGCATATGGTGAACAGAGTTGAAGCCAGAACACATCCCTGTTGAACACCAGAATTAACTGGCAAGCGGTCAGAGACTCTTCTCCTGCTCCACACAGACGACAGGGTGCATCAAAATATTTTACATAGAGAACAGAAGAGTATTTTTGTAATACAAATATATATTAATTGTCCTTTAACATTTGACAGTTTCTTCCAACAACAGACACACTTGCACAATGTCTCACCAAGATGTTGTGGTAGATTGATGACCGAAATGGAACGTTATCTGTCTCTACATGGAAACACAACGAATAATGTTTGACTGATATGAACGGTTGCGCCAAGGCATCTCACTGTGGGAGGAAATAGTGGATATGTACTAAGGCCATATTAAACACATCAGGCATCAACATTAACGCTTCTCCGATTGTCCGGGACAAGTGTAAAATGTGATCGGACAAGCAATATGCTCTAATCGCTGTCCGACTGGACAAGTGGCATTTTTTTTTTTGGTTTAAAACGTAATTCTTTATTTTCATCGATTGGAACCAAAATACCTGACCGCCACCTTTTTTTATTATTTACATCACGTCTTGTCTCGCACCTTGCGCAAAATAGTCTTCAGTTTTTCCCGCCACTCTCCACGCAGCGGACAATCGGAAAACATGATATCAATGTGTGCGCGAGACCACTGTATGGAGTGTGCGTTCGTAGTAGAGGCTGACATTTTTCTGGGAATCCCACGGGATGGGAGTCAACTTTGCTATTTATCATGTGATTGGGACGGTACAGGATTAAAAATTCACGGGAGCGAGAACCAAGGTTTTAGGCAGCGAGCCGTCCTGCTGTCATTTGAGCCATCAATTTTCGAAAAAGACACCGAAAAAATAGCGGGGGCTTTGCTTAGAGTTGTCTAAAATTAAGACTGGGTCCGATCGCTGCAGCTGTCTGTGTGTGTGAGTGTGTGTGTGTGCACGCGTGAGTCGGATGGTTGCGGGGGGGGCTAAACTGTGGCGCTGCCTTTATTTCTCTCTGGACTTTTCTGACAGTATGTCCTGTTCATACCTTGTGCGTGTGTCAGTGACAGTTATACTGAATTTATGAGATGAAATAAATTGGTCAGAATTCCTTAAAATGAGAATATATGAATGAACAGAATAAAAATCACACACACGTGTGATTAAAAAAACTGATGTGGAGAAACTCTGCAATGATGTTCAGAAGCAGAAATCACATAAAGCAGCTGAGAACTCTGAACTTTAACAGGCTTTTTATTTTCCACAGAAATTTATTTTAGATGACTTAATGTAGTTGTTTAATGTTCAAGCACAAAATGTGACTGAGGAGGAGAAAAAAGAGGAAATGAACTCTCGTTAGAATAAAAATACAAGCTGCTGATTTTTATTTTTCAAAATTATTAGGCTGCATCTCTGCATTTCATTTATTTCAAAGTAAGTTACCGCTTATTATTTTCAAAAATCATGAGTCAAATCAGTCTGCATTGTTCAGTTTTTCCTGCACGTTTGTGTATTTTTTCCTTCTTTATAAGAGTTTGGTTTTTGTGTTTGTTCTACTAAAAACAATAAAATGTTAACACTTTTCCTTATAGCAGTTCTTTAATTTCAGAAATGGAACAAACAACCACAAATAAAAAAGTAGGGACTGTATGTAAAATGAAGATAAAAATAAAAATGTTATATTCCCAGTTTCGCCACTCACACCCACAGAAGCCAAACATTCTTCCAAAGTTGTGTCTTGGTGGCTTCTCTCACTTGTCTCCTTCCAGCATGGACATTTAGTTTTTGAGAGCTGCCTACCTGACACAGATTTACCATAAAGTACCACACTATTTGTATTTCTGAATGATTGCTGTAAATAAAGTCTAAGAAATATTCAGTGAGTTGGAAATGTTCATGTTATTATCCTCTGACATTTCCCAAGAAAACTGACTGTAAATATTATTAACTAATTCTTCCATTAACAATAAACTACCCTGTCCCAACCTTTTTTCTTAGAAAATGCTGCAGTCCTCAAATGTAGGAATGGATATATATTAACAAAAAATAAATAAAAATAAAGCTGATCTCACAAAACATGAAATGAAACATGAAAAAATGAAATAAAAGTAAATGTCAGGATCATTACGTGTCCATCACCACCACATTTTGGAAAAACTATAAGATCACAGGCCATGCATTATTTATGTTTTATGTCTTTTAGTGACATTTCTTTTAAAAATTTGGATTAAGGCAATAAGTGCCTCCTTGTATTACCACAGATGAACTGTTTCTGTTGCCACATCTGAAATAAAACTGCAAAATTTTACCACCCACACAGGAGAGTGACAGTATTAACTTTTTCATGAAGTGATATGTCACAGCAAAGTAGATGTGATAAATATTTAATTTGAATCTCATTCACGGGTTGTCCGAACAACCAGCTTTTCCTATAGGACAAGTCAGGGTTACTTGTCCTATGGACAAGTACACTAAAAAGCTTAATGTCAATGCCTGCACATCCCAGTTGTTATGTACAAAACTACAAAAATCCATCTCACAGTATATTTAATCATCTCCAGTTGATGGTCATTTCACTTTGTGTCCTCTCCTTAACATTAAATGTCGTGAATAGCACTGACGTTGTATAAGGATATGGTGAGTGAGCCCACAAATACAGTCCCTGGCCCATTTAGTTTTGATGCTGCAGTCATGTTAGCACGAGCTGTGCATTTAGGAACTAACCCTGTTCTGTCTGATGATTTGCGGACGGTAATTTTACAGTCACGAATTGAGTTTTACGGCTGTTTGCGACCGTAATCCAGCATTACCTTTCACAAATCAGACACAAGGGGGTTATTCCCATTCTAATCCAATTCCAATGTTTGCACAGATCCGTGTCCCCCACTGAGGGCTACATCTTAATTAGCATAATAATGTAGTGCGATAAATCTGTTATGCAAAGGGTGTGGTTGGCTCATCAAAGCTTACAGTAGCAACAGCGTCTTCATGCCAAACTGGAAATTCTGTGAGCAGAATTCACATCAATACTTTCATTTGGTAGCTTAAATTAATCCATTTCGGCATCGTTATCACTACGCCATTTTCTCTCGCTCTCAGCACCATTACTGACAACTGCGTAGCAGCGCACTGAGTCAGGGCACGGAGTAATACATCAAATGTGAAACGGTCCAATATTTTGCCACAGTCCACACGATATTTTATGGTTTGAATCTCACACGATTAACCCATCAGATTTGCAATAAATATTATTTATTACGGCTTCATCTCTTCCTGAAATAATGAGTAAATAAAGACAAACCACTCGATTGTCACTGCTCTCTGTCTTCAGAAAAACTTGCACCATAATGCAATTTAAATTTGAATTTGCTCTTGGTTGTCATTTTTATTATTGGTGCTTACATAACTTTGTTATACAAGTTTAATGAAGGGTTTTCTGTCAGCTCTCATTGACTGTGCTGCTAGATTTTATTTTTAATGAGTGCACTAAAGATTTGCACTAAACATCAGACCAAATCAACAGTTTGGAAGCCCTCATCTTTCTATTCGTTCGGCCAGAGACATTTGTGGAGCAGTAAACAAAATAATGACAGCGTTGGGCAAAGAAAATGCCTCCATTAGAGGCTGAAACCGAAGCCATTAGTGTTGCTGATTGGGTTCAGTAATTGGGGGAATTCTTTTTTACTTTGTCCGTAATGAGCTTCTTCGCTTCAGAGAGAGAACAAAAGACTTCGCAATAATGACGTCCACAATGGAAACTAAAGCTGCTCGCTAAGCTTGTACATGCATCAATAATGTAATGATCCTTTTAGGTCTTTAAACAAAGTCTGAACTCGACTACAACCTTGAAATTGAACTCCTTCCTTGTGAATGTTTTTACAGAGGAGTCATCAGTCTAAAACTGACTCCCGATGGGCTGAAAAAAAATACATCAATTTCAACAAAAATGTGATGCTCTTTTATTTTAAGGTGACTCAGTTGAACAATGTCTTGTTATTCCCCGAACCAGAACGCCTCTGACTCCAAATTCTTGACGTTTAACAATGACGTGTCGTCTCTTACGAATGAGTCAATCTTCATCAACTTTAATATTTTCACATCCCAAAAATTCAAAAACAATAGAAGAGACATGTGCAAATGTGAGTCCATATTTCCTTTTAAGGGCATGTATTTTTAAGTGTCTCTGAGGGGTACGAAGACGAAGTAATAATTAGAGCAGGTGTCTGATTTGATTTTTAGAAACCCATCACAACATGCATTTCCTTTATTTATAGTTTATGTGCTGCATATGTGCCCTGTCACATGATGTGACTCTGTGCTGTTGATGTTATGCACTACCAGTGGAACTAAGTGTTTAAATAGTGTGCATATTGCACGTGTACACAGTATACTGTATTACTGATTACCATAGGGGGCGACTGTAGATTGGTCTCATGGAGAAACTCTTCCAGTGTCACCATTTCACTGCCAGGAGAAGATGGGCGTGTCTTAGTCCTAACTCCAGCTCCGCGCTGTGGCTGGGCTCTCTGGGGGGTGTGGTCATATGGGAGGGTGGAACTTCGTGACAGAGTGTTGGCACCAGTGGCGTCATCACTGGAGAGGCTGGCAGAGCGACCCTGACGGTCAGACGTGTCTAAAAACACAGAGATTGTTCATATAGATGGCTAGAAGCGGATGATGCAGCGATGTTTCACACTTTCACGTAGATGTTTGTTCGCAGTTGACTGCACTGTCAAGAAGACTATAACTGAGGCTTCCTCACCAGTTTACTTAAGACAGAAGGAACCTCTTAGAAAGAGAAGTCCAATCGCTTTCATAGAAACATCCAGACATTTGAAATATGGCTGTACCTTTGCAGTTGGTAGGTGAGTTGGAGCTGGAGGTGTTGTGGCTGAGGTCACCTGATCCTGCGTGTCCTCCCTTGTTACTGTGGTGAGAATCATCTTCAAAGAACAAACAAAAAACACACCATGCTGTCAAATACATTCCAGCTGTAACATCAATAATATGGCTTGGGTAGAGTTGTACCTCTGGACCTGCGGCCAGAACCTGGCAGCGGTCTGGAGTTCAAGATGTTAGGTAGGCTCAGTGAAGATGACTGCTGGCTCGGTGTGGAACTGAATGGTTTGGGGGTCTGACCTGAGAGAAGACAACATCAACACAGAGGTCTTCTTTAAATGACAAAACAATCTAAAATGGCACTACACACTGGTATCGGTTAAACAACAGAATTGAAGAATAAAGATTTCAGATGTGAGACGAGAGCAAACAGCAAAATGTAATGACTCTTCTTTGACTTAAAGCCTACGACCTCACCAAATCTTATTGAAACCTGTTCTTATGTATTTAAGACAGCAAACCTCAATGATCAAACCCAGGATCCAGGCCTGGATCTGGATCTGCAGCAAAATGTAATGACCTCTTTCTTGACCCAACGCCAGTGCACACCAAAGCACATTCCTATCAACTGTATTTTATTATATTGTTGAAATGACTAATAATAAACTTGAACTACCTCACTTACAATTTCATTAAAATCTGTTCATGTTCTTTAAATATGCCCAGTTAATGAACTAAAGTTATTAAAAGACAAAAAGACAAAGAGACAAAACAAATGTCAACACAAACATAACCACCTTAGCAGAGGTAATTATATATTTACACAGTCCAGTGCAAATGCATTTGAAGTGTGTAGCCTGCATCTACTTTATAACTGCAAGTTTCATGATGTTGTGACTTTGACCTTAAAAAAAATTATAGCCAGGGGTTGTATGGATGATGTCAAATTTGGCTCTTTGCAGCTGAGTGAATGTGAAGATATCCTGTCAGATACTTTGAGGGTATCCAAAATGATACATCTGTGCATACAGGCGGAGCCATTCACTGTGCCGCCACCAAATGAGGCAACATGGGTGATTATTAACAGAATACTTAAGACAGAAGGAAAGTTACTGTCAAGTCACTTGTGTACCTTGACACTGTGACTCTCAAATACAATCCCAAATCATCTCCTGATAGATTAAATTCAATCATGACTTGTTCTGAGGCTTGATGGTAACTTGACAGGGACTTTATCCCACCCCTATATTACACACGTACGCACATAAGAAACTACTGTTTTAACTGAGGAAAAATGTAACTTTTTCTTGGTTTTACAAGCCAATCAGATCAACAGAACCATGCAGATGCACAGTCAGTTACAATACCTTCATGAAGCCCCTACATGAACTGTACTACCTGAAGGTTTTGTCTGTTTTTGAGTAGAAATAAATCTAAATTTTCCTTTTCCAAAATCAAATTTTTGTAAATTCAAGTTGTACTCTGCGCAAAATGTCCATCGCAACAGTGATAACATGGGTTATCACAAATTATGTATGCATATCCACACACATTATATATATAATGATTTAGAAAACTGATTCCTTCGATATGCATTGAAAACTCATATGAGGTTCTTCTTTTAGTACCAAGAAAGTTCTCCTTGTGATGGCTTTCACAATGTGTACGAATTACTGGTTTCTTCAGGTTTGTATCACTATCCAGATGTGTTTATATTAGATGCAAACGCACTATTTGCGCAAATGCAATTTCATCAGTTTTGTCTGCTGGCTAATCAAATAGAAATTTTATGACTAAATAGATAAAATATATAAAATAGGGTCCATATTCACTGCTGGTTTGCATCATCCTGATGCAGATATTAGTGATGGTACAATCATGTCTAAATAAAAGCAGAAATGTAATGCCAGAAGTTATACATTAGATTAGATAGATTTATTGATCCCTTTGGAAGACTCCCTCTGGGAAATTGAGTTTCCAGCACTGAATAGCAGCACACAGGGAAAGAAGCACACAGAGTATCAAAAGTGAAAGTAAAAAAGAAAAACAGTTTGAAAATGTAAATATAAATACACAATATAAATACGACATACTGATCAATACTGGTTTACTGGCTACTACTGTTCCTTTCGTTCCCATGCTCTGTCTTCCTGCTACTCCTCCTCCCCCTAAGTGAGGAGTTGTACAGTCTGATGGCCTGAGGGACAAAAGAGTTTTTCAGTCTGTTGGTCCTGCACTTAGGAAAGAGCATTCTGTGGCTGAAGAGGCTCCTCTGGTTGCTGATGACGGTGTGCAGAGGTTGACTGGCGTCATCCACAATGTCCAGCAGTTTGTCCAGTGTTCTCTTCCACCGTCACCAGAGAGTCCAGCTTCATGCCAACCACAGAGCCATCCTGTCTGATCAGTCTGTCCAGCATGGATGTGTCCTCCTTGAATGTGCAGCCCCCCAGCACACCAAGATGTAAAATGATGATCACTCCATGTCAATGTGTCCAATATTTAAATGTTAAGGAGTTGATACAACAAAACAGGCATCACAAATGAGCGACCGTGTGTGACGATACTTCAACAGAACCACCATGTTGACATCAGACTTTCAGGAAATGACTTCCTGTTTCAGTCACTGCTTCACAAACCAGACGTCACAACGACTGAATCAGTTGACAGGAAACCGGAATGTAAAACCAGTGTTTAGGAACTAGAAATACACTCCGACTATGAAAAGTGAACAAAGTATCACTTCAGAAAATCAAGATTTGCACTGAACTGTACAATTATAATAAATATCTACATATATGCTGGAATAGAATTTTGGTTCAGTGCAGCATTAATCCTGTTTCTTTTAATACCTTGTCCATGTCCCTCCTCTCCATTGACGCACTCGTCGTTCCCTGCTGGAGTGCTGCTGCGGACACCACGGCTCTTGTCATTCAAACCTGTCAATCAACCAGAACGCTGTGAGGAAGTGTTTTGGACCAACATTCCACAGTAAAACTACTCCACACACAAACACAGAAAGCACAACACTGTAGGAGTGCAAGAGAGGAGCACAGGGCAGAGCAGAGACGCATTCAGACAAACCGACAGACACTTCCACTTATTCATAGAGTCTATAGTACACCTTTCTACAAATTTCTAAAGCCTATTAGTGACTTCAGATGGACCACAAAGAACAGGGGGCAAAAAAAACCCACCTGCAACCATGTTTTACAGAACACAGAACCTACACTCCTTCTGAACAGACATCATGATAAGATTCCACCCACATGCGTGCAAACATTTCATATTTATAATCATTTCAAAGAAAACCATCAGTATGTGTTAACTAGCCGCCTTGATGTGCATCATAACGAGTCCCAGTATGTCTCAACATTACAGAGGAGGCGGAGGTATGAACACGAACCCACACCACAAAAACAAGGCATTTATACAACCTCAATTCCAACGAAGTTGGGACGTTGTGTAAAGTGTAAATAAAAACAGAATACAAATAGAATGATTTGCAAATCCTCTTCAACCTATATTCAACTGAATACACCACAAAGACAAGATATTTAATGTTCAAACTGATAAACTTTTGGGAACTGATGATGACTAATTGTTGAAGCTTTGTAGGTGGAATTCTTTCCCATTCTTGCTTGATGTATGACTTCAGTTGTTCAACAGCCCAGGGTCTCCGTCGTTGTATTTTGTGCTTCATAATGTGCCACACATTTTCAATGGGCGACATGTCTGGACTGAAAGCAGGCCAGTCTAGTACCCACACTCTTTTACTACGAAGCCATGCTTTTATAACACGCGCAGAATGTGGTTTTGCATTGTCTTGCTGAAATAAGAAGGGACGTCCGTGAGAAAGACGTTCCTTGGATGGCAGCATGTGTTGCTCCAAAACCTGGATGTACCTTTCAGCATTGATGGTGCAATCACAGATGTGTAAGTTGCCCGTGCCATGAGCACTAACACACCCCCATACCATCACAGATGCTGGCTTTTGAACTTTGCACTGGTAACAATCTGGGTGGTCTTTTTCCTCTTTTGTCCAGAGGACACGATGTCCATGATTTCCAAAAACAATTTGAAATGTGGACTCATCAGACCAGAGCACACTTTTCCACTTTGCGTCTGTCCATTTCAAATGGGCTTGAGCCCAGAGAAGGTGGCAGCGTTTCTGGATGATGTTGATGTATGGTTTTCACTTTGCATGGTAGAGTTTTAACTTGCATTTGTAGATGTAGCGACGAAGTGTGTTAACCGACAGTGGTTTTCTGAAGCATTCCTGAGCCGACGCAGTAAGATCCTTTATACAATGATGTTGGTTTTTAATGCCACCTGAGGAATCAAAGGTCACGGGCATTCAATGTTGGTTTTAGGCCTTGCCGCTTACACGTAGAAAGTTCTCCAGATTCTCTGAATCTTCTGATTACATTATAAACTGTAGATGATGGAATCCCTAAATTCCTTGCAATTGAACATTGAGAAACATTGTTCATAAACTGTTGGACTATTTTTTTCATGCAGTTGTTGGTGGTGATCCTTGCCCCATCTTTGCTTGTAAGCAGCTGAGACTTTTGGGGATACTCCATTTATACCCAAACATGAGTGTCCTCAGTTCCCAAACACTTATTGAGTGTTATTAGAAGGTAAGGTGATGTAACACAGTGGTAAACATACCACTGTCCCAGCTTTTTTGAAATGTGTTGCAGGCATCATTTTAAAATGAGCAAATATTTGCACAAAAACAATAAAGTCAATCAGTTTAAACCTTAAATATCTTGTCTTTGTGGTGTATTCAATTGAATATAGGTTGAAGAGGATTTGCAAATCATTGTATTCTGTTTTTATTTACATTTACATTATGTTTTTGAAACCAGATAACACCTCTGAAGTGATTTATAGGACATCTTACAGATGTTAGCATGCATGCATACCACGGGAACGCACACCAAGCATATGGGTCAGGTGACAGGTCCTCTCAAAACCTCATGCATGCGCTTCCTCCTGCAGTTTGTCTGCATGACAACGTTGGAAGGAAGAGACAATATTCGCTATGAAATTCTCCCCAGATAAATATGTTCTCTTCATTAAAATGAGCTGCAATTTTGCATTATATGACATTATAATGCTTGGACTTTGGTAGAACTAAATTTTGTCAGTTTTGTGAAATTCGAATGGCCATACAGCTTTAAGGACATAACATGGTTAAAGATGATGATGAAATTTAAGTTTCTGTTCCTTTTAGTTTCCTTCACATATTCGGAAAGCAAGCTTGTACTTTGCTGTCATCTTTTTCCAGTTATCACAGATACCTACATGATCATTTTACACATAATAATTTTGGCAAAAAAAACGAGGGTCAGTTATTGCAAATGATATATTTCTGACTATTTACAATTGTGCTCAAACGTTTACATACCCTGGCAGAACGTTTGCTTTTTTGGCCATTTTTAAGAGAATATGAATGACAACACAAAAACTTTTTCCCCACTCATGGCTAATGGTTGGGTGAAGCCATTTATTGTCAAACAACTGTGTTTCCTCTTTTTAAATCAAAATGAGAAGAGAACTACCCAAATGAACCTGAACAAAAGTTTACATACCCCTGTTCTTAATACTGTGTATTGCCCCTTTAACATCAACGACAGCTTGGAGTCTTTTGTGGTAGTTTTGGATGAGGCTCTCTGATGGTAAAACTGCCACTGAATATGTCTTGGACTTTATTTACATTAATTATAAAGAAATACAAACAGTATGGCACTTTATAGTAAATCTGCATGGAGTAGACAGTTCTCAAAATCTGAGTGACTGTGCAAGAAGGAGAAGAGTGAGGAAAGCCACCAAGACACCCAGACATCCCAGGAGAAGTTATGGGCTTATGTGGCTGTGATTGGAGAAATTGTGCACAGTGCAAGTTTTGCATTTTGCATCACTACTCTTAGCTTCATAGTGGAGTAGAGCAGAGAAGGATTTTCTTTCACCAAAATGGATCAAATCCAGGCTTGCATCTCAGATGTACCTTCTGGCAATTTGTAGCTAAACTTTCAGGTCTTCTTTTTAAGAAAATCCTCCTCTATACCACTTCATCATGAAGATGGATAACTAGTGATACAAAATGCAAAGATGAACCATGGCCTCAGATTTAGAGGTGCTGATCCTCATCCCAGAACCAGTGAGTGCTGGAGGTCACAGGCCGATGAAGTCAGCAGGACCACATCATCTGCAAAAAGCAGTCATGAGACCCTGAGCCTGTTTATCTAAGTATGAAAGTCTTTCTTGAAGATTTAATCTGTTTTCAGTTGTGTTCAATTTTCTAAATTGATTTTTTTGTCATCATTAAGCTTTTCTGAAACTGCTTAACCAGAACATCATTCCATGTAAAGAAATTACGAATAACTGAAATTTTATATTTGCACTCTGACAGTTTTCACATTAGATCCTATACCACCCCCCCCTTTTTTTTCTTTGTGTGAGACACTGCTGAGACACAATTCTGCTGTTTTGTCCTGAGTGTGAGCATGTTAATTCTGGGTTTGGGGTCACATGCCTACAGAAAATGTCCAGATTTGAATCTGCTGTCTGGGATGTTCGAGGAAAGGACAGACAGATAAATTCTGTCAGGTCTGTAGTAGAGTGCCTTGATCGGAGAGTGGCGTCAACTCAGAACATGGCGCCATTTTGGGTTCAATTGCAGTGAAATACTCAATGACCTTTTAATGTTTTCAACATTTTTTTTAAATCATTTTGCCACATACTGCAACACATCCAGGTACAGGTGCTATCAAAATAAATATAAAAATAGTTAAGCTATCAAATTCACATAAATTTACTATTTATGTTATTTATTTAATTAATTTAAAGCCTGATTTATGGAGCTGCTGCTCTGTAACTCCGTTCGGATCTGAAGGGAATCTGTACATCTTGAAGCCCTTGCTGCGTTTATTTGTGCCTCCAAATGCACAACCCATCATTATCAGTGAACAAATAAATAAAATAGCTGGATTCACATTAACAGCGAACGCTATTTTGAACCCAGGATGGCACCATGAGTCACGTGACTGACTTTTTTCGACTCGTCATGTCACCACTCTCTCTAATCAAAGCACTCTAGTCTACAGCAACCTGTAGCTTTTATTTTAAAATAAAGGCTCTTATTGTGGAAGTGGGACATAAACTGTTTACTGTTTGGGCACTCTGGCAAAATAATTTCCTTGGGGATTAATAATGTTCTTTCTTATTCTTCTTATTCTTAAATAGGCCTGTTTTCAAAAATTACTGATTTCTCAAAAAATATTGGTCCTATCACCTTGCTGTTTTCATGACTTGAATACTCATGAAAAGAGGCCATTCGCCTTTCATTATATGGATAAGCCAATGAATTTGTAAAAGTGAAAAGAGAAACCACACCAGCAGAGGTTCATGTACCAAACAGATTTCATCACCACACAACTCGGAGCTCAGAACTCAACTGATGAGATCTGCTGTAAATACTACATCAACTCAATGACAAACTCAGCCGATCAAACATCATCCACAGAGGCATGCACGCTCGCACACACAGAACATCAAAAAAAACTAGACACAGGAAGTCGTGAGCAAGCTTGGCGTGCTTCAAACAGAGCATGTGAGCACACACAAATCTTTTCAACACACACTACTTACTAGTAATACTTGCAGGCTCACAGTTGTCACATGCACCCGTTTGTGTGTTTTTGATGTAATCCATTACTATCGTTCATCCTGTGTACATCTGTGTAAATGTTTATATGATGCATGATGTGGAAATTTTCATGTCAAAGACAGGAAGTGACAAACTGTGAAATAGATGAGGGCTGATAACGGCGAAGGTGATGTTGATGGATGATGGACTGATGAGGTTATTAGAAAAGTCCGCTGGCTATCAGGGGTTGGTTAGCGATGATGTCAGCTGTGATGTCAGTGGAAGACCAAAATTGCAGTCGTCTGGTGAGAGAGAGGGAACGGCGGGTGGAGGAGGAGGGAGGGGGGAGAATTTTGTCTTGACTTTTACTACGGAGGAAACAGAAGCGTTTGGAAGATTGAGGAGCTAAGGGACAAAATGAGGAGAAATGACAGGAGAGAGAAATGATGAGAAACTGAGTGTGGCTGAAAGAGTGTAAAATAATAAGACCATGCAAGAGAACAAATTAGAACATAAGAAACAAAATTTCACTCTGTAAACTACAGGTGTCAAACTGATTCCAGAAAGGGCCAAGAGGGTGCAGGTTTTCTTTGTAACCACCAACTCCAGCAGGTGATTTCACTGAATAAAACCTGCACCCTCTTGGCCTTTTCTCGAATCAGTTTGACACCTGTACGTGTTAAGGACTGAACTCAACTCGCTCTGTGTTCGTTTCAAGAGAACTGGTGGAAAGGTCAGTGAATTAAAAAAAAAAATTGTTGTAAACTACAGTGAGCCAATGAAAGAACTAAACAGCCATGATATGAGCAAATGAAATTTAATAAGAAAAAATGATCAGTATCTGCAAAATTGACTATTGTCAGAGAGGTGCCATCATCAAGCTACAAAACTAAGATTCTCATGTGCATTACTAATTTCACTGAAGTAAATGCAGTGGTGGGCACAGTTGTGCTAATCCGCTAATTATTGAAGCTAATGTTTTCATTATCAGATTAGTGTTTCAGATAACTTTGAAAACCATCAGCGGACCAATTAGCTTCCGATAACTCCTAGACCACTAACACTAGTAAAAAACATTTATAAACCCTGTTGACTCCAGTTTGCTATCTATTGTGCAACTCTACCCCAGCAGAAGGGGCCTGGCTGCCAAGCTGGGAAAAAAAAGTCATTACCCTTAACAGCATACAGTGGTCCCACCGTGAGGCCAACGTCTTGAAAAGTAAAGCCGATTTGACTTATGGTTTTGGTTTATAAATCAAATTAGTCTGGATAGAAGAACTATATTAATGCCAAATCTCTCATTTGTACAAATTGAAAATAACACAAATTAATGTTCATTTTAAAATAATGCACTAATTCTGAAGTTTTGTAACATTAACACACACAGATGCCCAAAGGGATTATGGGTAATATGAGCCTCCGCTACCACTGATTGGTTGACTCATTCATTCTATGTAATAACCAACACAAGTTAATGTGGCGTGTGTGTGTTGGTGTTTACAAATAAATGCGCTTTTGTAAAATACGTCATTTTTTCATTTGTTTAAAAAAAAGGCATTTGCAAAAACCAAAAGTCTGTTTTTTAAGTTGTGATTAGACAACCGTCTGATATAGGTATTAAAGGCACTGCGCTGCGGTGGTTTGAATCATATTTATCTAATAGATTACAATTTGTTCATGTAAATGGAGAATCTTCTTCACAGACTAAGGTTAATTATGGAATTCCACAAGGTTCTGTGCTAGGACCAATTTTATTCACTTTATACATGCTTCCCTTAGGCAGTATTATTAGATAGCATTGCTTAAATTTTCATTGTTACGCAGATGATACCCAGCTTTATCTATCCATGAAGCCAGAGGACACACACCAATTAGCTAAACTGCAGGATTGTCTTACAGACATAAAGACATGGATGACCTCTAATCTCCTGCTTTTAAACTCAGATAAAACTAAAGTTATTGTACTTGGCCCCACAAATCTTAGAAACATGGTGTCTAACCAGATCCTTACTCTGGATGGCATTACCCTGACCTCTAGTAATACTGTGAGAAATCTTGGAGTCATTTTTGATCAGGATATGTCATTCAATGCGCATATTATATGTTGCATATGTTTGCATTTGCGCAATATCTCTAAAATTAGAAAGGTCTTGTCTCAGAGTGATGCTGAAAAACTAATTCATGCATTTATTTCCTCTAGGCTGGACTATTGTAATTCATTATTATCAGGTTGTCCTAAAAGTTCCCTGAAAAGCCTTCAGTTAATTCAAAATGCTGCAGCTAGAGTACTGACAGGGACTAGAAGGAGAGCGCATATCTCACCCATATTGGCCTCTCTTCATTGGCTTCCTGTTAATTCTAGAATAGAATTTAAAATTCTTCTTCTTACTTATAAGGTTTTGAATAATCAGGTCCCATCTTATCTTAGGGACCTCATAGTACCATATCACCCCAATAGAGCGCTTCGCTCTCAGACTGCGGGCTTACTTGTAGTTCCTAGGGTTTGTAAGAGTAGAATGGGAGGCAGAGCCTTCAGCTTTCAGGCTCCTCTCCTCTGGAACCAGCTCCCAATTCGGATCAGGGAGACAGACACCCTGTCTACTTTTAAGATTAGGCTTAAAACTTTCCTTTTTGCTAAAGCTTATAGTTAGGGCTGGATCAGGTGACCCTGAACTAGGGGTGTCGGAAAAAAATCGATTCACGTCCGAATTGCGATTCTTATTTATTACGATTCTGAATCGATCCAAAATATCCAAGAATCGATTTTTTTAAAAGCATTTTTAAACATAATCTTGCTTACTCGCTGCGTGTACTGTTTGTCAGGCAACGGCCTCCGTACTACAGCGTCCCCGCGGGGGAGGGTGGTCCGGCATGCTTCAAACACTCATGAGCTGCAGAGTTCAGTGGCTGTAGCTTAGCATGGTGGACGAAGAGCTAATTCAGCCAGCACCGTCTTTGCTGAAGGCAAATGTTTGGGCGCATTTTGGATTTTATTATTTGCTGCGTAAGAAGGAGCTTGACATGACTTATGTAGTGTGCAGAATCTGGAAAATGAAAGTCAAGTACTTCGGAAACACTTCAAATCCGCAAGCCCACATGCTACGCTATCACCCGGAGCTAAAAGAGGGGAGCAGCGGTGTCTGCCGACTACTGACCAGCGCTTCGCTAAACTGCCAGCCAACTCCGAACGAGCAAAGCAGATAAGTAAATTTACATCTAGAATCACTTGATTAACCTTGTAAAGCTGCATTTTCTTAAACATAAACATTTTTAAAGTAATATAACTACTTCTCTGAATCGAATTGTCACCCCAAGAATCGGAATCGAACTGAATCGTGAGTTGTTGTACGATTCACATCCCTACCCTGAACCATCCCTTAGTTATGCTGCTATAGACTTAGACTGCTGGGGGGTTCCCATGATGCACTGAGTGTTTCTTTCTCTTTTTGCTCTGTATGCACCACTCTGCATTTAATCATTAGTGATTGATCTCTGCTCTCTTCCACAGCATGTCTTTTTCCTGATTCTCTCCCCTCAGCCCCAACCAGTCCCAGCAGAAGACTGCCCCTCCCTGAGCCTGGTTCTGCTGGAGGTTTCTTCCTGTTAAAAGGGAGTTTTTCCTTCCCACTGTTGCCAAGTGCTTGCTCACAGGGGGTCGTTTTGACCGTTGGGGTTTTTCCGTAATTATTGTATGGCTTTGCCTTACAATATAAAGCGCCTTGGGGCAACTGTTTGTTGTGATTTGACGCTATATAAATAAAATTGATTTGATTTGATATAACCGGGGTCAAAATGCATAAAAAATACTGCCATCTACTGGCACCTAGATGCTCAGTTTACCCATAATCCCTTTGGGCATCTGTGTGTGTTATATTACAAAACTTCAGAATTATTGCATTATTTAAAATTAAAAGATGTGTTATATTTTAACTTTGAGTTATTCTATCTGGATTAATTTGATTTATAAATCAAAACCATAAGTCAAACCTGCTTTCCTTTTCAAGATGTGGGCCTCATGGCAGGACCGCTATATGTTGTTAAGGGTAATGACTTTTTTTTTTTTTTGTGGCAGTCTGGCGGCCAGGTCTCTTCTGCTGGGGTACAGTTGAACTCAGCTCCTCACAGCTGCTTCACTGCTGTAAAATACATAGCAAACAGGAGCCTCCAGCAGTGATCAAGGTGCACAAAGTCAGAGGCGCTGACTCATTGTTTGGGTTTGTGATCGCCTTTGATTCTATCAGAAGCGATGTCGATGTTGAAACTCAAAATTGGCTTGTTAGTAGCTGAGAGTGTACCAGAGACAATACTGAAAATTATCAGTTAGCTGTAGCTTCCAATAAATTTTTGGTGGTTTATCAGTTTAGCTTTATAAAAGATAACTTTTCAGTTAGCTGATTAGCTGCTACCGAAGCTAACGTTTTGGTTAGCTGTGCCCACCTCTGAGTAAATGCAAATTAACATCATAAAGTGTGAGCAAATTGAGTTCAGCACTCAATAAATTCCATTTAAAAAGGGTCATATTGTACAACTTTTCTTCAGGAGCTAAGCTTCGGCACAACTGGCTATTCCAGGAGGACAACAAATCTCAACATGTCTCCAGAGTTGACTTTCAAATGACAAAGTGAAAGTGTGCGTGTTTTCATCCCAAAGCCCAGATGGAAAATTTCAGGACGGAACTGAAAAAATGGGTCCTAACAAGCAGACCCAAAAAAACTTGACTGACATCAGTTCTGTGACGAGGAATGAAAAAAAAATCCCAACAAAATACAGTGAGAAGCCTGAAAGCTAGTCTAACCATTCCATTCAGGTTTGGCAAACAAAAGGTGGTACAATAAACAAACTAATAAATAAATGCACAAATAAATAGACTAAAAACAAATATAAATTTTTTTGACCCCTGATCTGATCATAGCAAGTGGTACTGGTCCTGTTCAAGACCACTTTTGACTGATCCCGCTGGATTTATTAAACAAGTGTCTCACACCAATGTCACTGTGTTCCGTCTTGGTCCGTGACATAAGCAAAGCAGCAACAGAGCTGAAATCAGCTCTATTTGTGGTTTCTGTTAGAGCAGCAACAGTGCTACAATGCAATTCAAAAGCATATTTACACTGTGTTTCGCTTCAAATACATGCAAAGTCTATCTGTGATGGATGGTTGATGTGGTAGGTTAGTGGCTTCCACATTAATATAGAAGTTCTGGTCATCATCCTGTCTCAGTGTTTTCAATTCATTTACATATCGCCAGTTCACAACAGCGTTGCCTCAGTGCGCTTCATACAGGTAAGTTCTAACCCTTACCACCTCCCCCTACCCCAAGCAAGCACATGGGCAACAGAGGCAAGAAATAACTCCCTCTGGCATTTTTGTAGAAGAAACCGCAAGCAGACTAGACTCAGAGAGATGACTCACTGCCCACTCTAATGGCCCAGTCACACGACACACGAGGATTCCTGAATGAAGGGAAAAGTAAAAAAAAAAAGTCAAATTCATTGAGAAAAGGTGGACGAAAGAGCTTTATCACCGAATAGCCTGTGAAGCAAGAGCGCAAAAGGGACAAAAGAGGAACTTAACAAAACTGAAGCTAACGATCTTGACGCTTTAAACGAAACGTGCCTGGAGCCATAGCTGGAGCAGTGTGTGTCTGCATCTCTGAGTTCCAGGACTTGGCGCTGGGACGGAGCTCATAGCACCTGAGTCCTGGAGAAACTAAAAATAGAAGCTGTGGAGATCTGTGCGCACGTCGGTGGACCGACCTGCTTTGGCTCCTCCTCCAGAACAAAAGAGGGATCATCTCCATCATCAGAATCCTCACCGTCTGTCAACACGCTGCATGCTCTGTCTTGCTCCAATTAAAAAAAAAAAAAAAAACTCTCGTGGGCTGTGGTCACTGCTGTATCACTGTATTATGTTCTAAGCCATATATATTGATTTATAACAGAAAACTGTCAAAAGGGGAATATATATAAATATAAGGAATATAAATATAAGGGAATATAAATATATAAGTGTAAAGATGATTAAGTAGTAAATTGATCAGTGCGTGTGAACACCGCACATTGACTCACATGTGCGGTTATTTCAACCAGCTGCAGCTGATCCACACCATGAATTCTGCCTTCCAGAACAGCTCTTTATATAATCATTTGAATCATCTACCTGTTCCCACATGTACATAAGGGCTGGATTGTCATTCCTACACTCATATTGTTATATTTAATAAAAAATAATAAGTGCACGCAGCAGCTGCTGCCGCTGCATTCAAGTACTGTCGGAAATTACACAACTTTTTTGTAGTTTCAAATTCAGCAGTTGCTTGTGGCAAAATAATTCATTATATCCACACAAAAGATTAACTGTGGCCTATGTAAGGTACCTGAGTCCATTGAAGCTGACCCCCAACCCAGATAAAAAATCCAAGCAAACAGGCTGAGTTTGCCCTATAATTTCCGACGGTACATGAACACAGCAACAGCCTCAGCGCTGACAAACCAGCTTCTGCACTGTGTGAAAACATTCAGGTGGTTGAACGAAGTCAAACTAAATGCTAACGTTACAAAAACTAAAATGATTAAAAAACGTCAAGAACGCCAGCAAAACGAAACACGGATGAATTGAGGTTTTTGTTGTCCTTCGTTCAAATTTTTCAACAGTTTAAAAATCCTGATGAAGTGCCAGCTGCAGGAACAAAGCTGTGTGAAGGTTAAATGATGCCAATGAAACTCAACGAAAGTCCAGATTTCTTGTTTTGTTAGGGTTTCGTTGCCTTTCGTTAAGTGCCGTGTGACTGGGCCATAACAGTCCTCTTGCTAATAGGCACTGTATTCACCTTATTCAGGAAGTTGGGGTGGGCGGCTCCATTTTGTCAAGCAACTTCCGGTTTGTCAATGCGTCAATGATTAGCTACGTGGGAACACAGTATGCTAGAAGTGCCCAAACATGAGCAGCATTAATTGTTCAGTTGTTGGGTGCCACAACAACTGGAAGAAGAGGAAACTATCGCTTTCAGAATGATGTTTTGAACATGGAAAGAGATCTGAGTGCTGTGGACCAACATTTAACTTGTTCCCTCCTCCACTGAAAGACAAGCATCTCTGGTGCTGGCTAAAGGCACTGAATTTGAAAAATCCACCCAAACTTCCCTATGACTGTTCTTTTTATTTTATGGAGAAAAAACCCACACCACTGGATCTTTACCCAGAGAAATGGTTGGACTACAACACTTGGTTGAAGAAGCCACGGCGGATGCTCGTGAGACAAACGGGTAAGCTGTGTTTGTAGCATTAGCTGCTATCTAATTTGCTCATTTTCTGGTGTTTGATACAACCAAACCCTGCATGAAATAACTCCATACGTATATTAACGTTACGTAATCTTGGCATTACGGTGGTACTACTTGTCGGGTAGTATTTTAACTTGATTGTGCTTTTATACGAGCTTCAGCAGCGCTGTGCGACACGGAGCTCGTAGTTCCTCATAGCCAAACTGTCCACGCTGAGTGACAACACAAAGTAGTTAAAAATAATCGAGGGCCCCTTTTTTGTGTCATCTTCCCAACTCTGTTATGACCTGTGGGTGAGCCAGAGTCCATCCCTTTGAGCTTGTCAAAAAGGTTTTTGTTTCTACCCCTGTAATATCTTCCATTGTTCTATACTGAAAACACTGCTCACCAGAAGTCCTAAGACAAAACGGAAAAGCCTCTGTTGTAAAAGTGGGCAGGGGTGAATAAGGTGAATAGTCCCGCAGACAGAGGGGAGTTTTTGGAAGGGGAGTTTTTGGAAGACACTCCACAGACACACACCTCAACCTTAGATAAAAGTCCATTTTTAAGATATAATTTGCATATAATAACAACAACCGTAGCAGTAGTAAGTGTTATTATGAGGAAAATTGTATTTTCAACAACTAAAACACAGCCACGTCTTTGATCAATGACAGTCCAGCAATACCACTCTGAGTGTTCCAGTTTTACTCCTACAATACTCCAGTAAGTGGAAAGAGCCCTATAAAAAACTCAATTTGTTTACATTATTAATTTGTAAAAATAAATATAATTATAAAATATTACAGAGTAGCTTGGACTAAAGGTATTTTTCCATAATGCACTGCAGAGTTGTTCAATTGTCACAGCTGTTTAAAATGAATCATTTCTAGCTTCAGTTTCACATAGAAGAGGAAAATTTAACACAAAACCCCCAAAATATTTAACTGTAAAAGAAAAACTTTGCATAATATGACCCCTTTGAAAAGAGACATAACACAAGACCAAGGTATCAAGAACAGTTAAGGGCATGCATTAGAACCCCTTCCCATCATTAGAACAGACTAATCAAACACATGCATCATGTATGATGTGAGTGCAGTTATGAGAACATGTATCCAAAAGCTACTGAACTGAAAGACGATAACATGGTGACCTGAAACAACCTGTTCGGCTCTGACTCTGTAGTCTACATTCAGCAAACAAACAGAAGGTTTCATCATTACTAAAGATACTCAAGATTTTATTAGTCATTACAGAAAATGACGCTAGGACCCAAAGGGGATATTTAGTCTCACACTAATTTTAACTTTTTTAATTTGCCACATGACCTTTGACCTTGACAGGTCAAACTCAAGGTTCTAACTGTTAAACCATTTGAAGTTGATATGCATTGGACATGAGGGAAGGGTTGTGTTTTAGTTGAGGATAAAATGGTTCCATTTTGAACAGAAGTGCAGAATGCAGTCCATACATAATCATATGTTACATCTAAGGCCTGTATGGTGCCATCTATCAGTACCCATTATTGTTTTTTATTCTTAGGCTTGGAGCATAAATTATTATTGTCTTTAATATATGAAAATTTTGGATGAAATCGTAATGCTTTATTGCTACATTTCAAATGTCATTTCCTGCTGACCCACTGATCAGGGGAGAATCACTGCGCTGTTATTGAAATTGGCCTTTGCTTAAAACATTAGCACAGTATTGTATTTTGTCATTAGAATGCAGTCAAAACCTATGTCAATACTGAATAATGCAGTCGTGTCATGTCAGTATTTGTACTGTGGAAGCTGACTGGGAGAGTGAGAATACAATAGAAAACAGAGCATACACACTGATCAAACATAAAGCTTCTTTCAGTCTTCAGTCAGTCATGTCTTGACCACAGTGCCCTCTATTGGACCACACTGCAAGGTGCAGCTCGTCCAAAGTATTACTGATAGAATTTATGAAGAAAATCAGAAACAACCAACTGTCCTTCAAAAAGCAAATTATGTGTTAAAAAATTAAATTAAATAAAAATAATCAGTAAATTCTAATAATCTTTATCTCCTTGCTGCACTGAGTGTTTTCTGTGTGTTATGACAGTGGGGCAGATCTGAGTAATTCTGCTGCTTATAAAAAGTTTCAGTGTAGGCTGGAGAAAAATCACTATCATGGCATTAATTCAGTCAAACGCTGTCTGAGGAGGCCGTGGAACCTTTAGTGCATCTCAGTTTTTACCTCGACTGCTGGAGGATGGACTCTGTGGTCCCAAGATGGGGGTGCTGGTGTGGTTGCTATGGTTACTGTCAGGCATGTGGCTTTCTTTTCGCTGTGGAGGTGGAGGCGGGGTGTCTGGGGAAAGGAGGGAGGGGGTTGCGGGGAGAGGGATATCCGGGGCGCTCTTGGCTCGCTCTCTCTCTCTGCACGCTTCCTTGTCGAGGTCACCCCCTCTCTCCCTGCTGCTCTCTTTTCGTGGTTTAATTAGTTTGACTAAGGCCTTCGCTCCAGACCACTGACTCCTCCTGACAGCACAGGACAGCAACACGTTTTACACATGAAGAATGGCTTCATAATAACCAGCTACACAGGGTTGGTAAATCTACACATCTGTTCAAAACATCCTATAAAATAAAAATAAAGGTGCTGATGCTAAATATTTTACTTTTTAGGTGTGGGGTCATAGAACTTGTACTGGTCCATGATCTTCTCTTCTAGTTTCTCTTTCTGACGACGAAGTGCATTTAGTTTATCACTGGACAGAGGAAAAACGGGGACAAGGGCATGTAAAGTCTGAACTATAAATTCATTATACATTTTCAAACATGCAACAACTGAAAAGGTAAATTTAACATGTCTGTGTAATGAAACGCTGTGGGAAGAGGGTCCTTTAGGAGGGATGCCTGCATTTGGACGTAATCAAGCTTGAAATTTCTCCTTTTATCATTCTTCCCTTATGACATGAGAAAGCTCAATAATCATCACACACAGGTGTTGGCTGACAGTCACACGGACAAGATCCAGAGTCTAATCCCACGGCTCATGACCTCTGAGCTTCTGTAAGACTTTGTTGTGAAACACCACTGCAGGAAGCTGTGTGTTTGACACCAGCTTGACAATGATTCAACAGGTAAACTGAGAACGGACTTGTATGAATTACAACCCCTGGCAAAAATTATGGAATCACCGGCCTCGGAGGATGTTCATTCAGTTGTTTAATTTTGTAGAAAAAAAGCAGATCACAGACATGACACAAAACTAAAGTCATTTCAAATGGCAACTTTCTGGCTTTAAGAAACACTAAGAAATCAGGAAAAAAAATGGTGGCAGTCAGTAACGGTTACTTTTTTAGACCAAGCAGAGGGAAAAAAATATGGAATCACTCAATTCTGAGGAAAAAAATTATGGAATCATGAAAAATAAAAGAACGCTCCAACACATCACTAGTATTTTGTTGCACCACCTCTGGCTTTTATAACAGCTTGCAGTCTCTGAGGCATGGACTTAATGAGTGACAAACAGTACTCTTCATCAATTTGGCTCCAACTTTCTCTGATTGCTGTTGCCAGATCAGCTTTGCAGGTTGGAGCCTTGTCATGGACCATTTTCTTCAACTTCCACCAAAGATTTTCAATTGGATTAAGATCCGGACTATTTGCAGGCCATGACATTGACCCTATGTGTCTTTTTGCAAGGAATGTTTTCACAGTCTTTGCTCTATGGCAAGATGCATTATCATCTTGAGAAATTATTTCATCATCCTCAAACATTCTTCCAATTGATGGGATAAGAAAAGTGTCCAAAATATCAACGTAAACTTGTGCATTTATTGATGATGTAATGACAGCCATCTCCCCAGTGCCTTTACCTGACATGCAGCCCCACATCATCAATGACTGTGGAAATTTACATGTTCTCTTCAGGCAGTCATCTTTATAAATCTCATTGGAACGGCACCAAACAAAAGTTCCAGCATCATCACCTTGCCCAATGCAGATTCGAGATTCATCACTGAATATGACTTTCATCCAGTCATCCACAGTCCACGATTGCTTTTCCTTAGCCCCTTGTAACCTTGTTTTTGTCTGTTTAGGTGCTAATGATGGCTTTCGTTTAGCTTTTCTGTATGTAAATCCCATTTCCTTTAGGCGGTTTCTTACAGTTCGGTCACAGACGTTGACTCCAGTTTCCTCCCATTCGTTCCTCATTTGTTTTGTTGTGCATTTTCGATTTTTGAGACATATTGCTTTAAGTTTTCTGTCTTGATGCTTTGATGTCTTCCTTGGTCTACCAGTATGTTTGCCTTTAACAACCTTCCCATGTTGTTTGTATTTGGTCCAGAGTTTAGACACAACTGACTGTGAACAACCAACATCTTTTGCAACATTGCGTGAAGATTTAACCTCTTTTAAGAGTTTGATAATCCTCTCCTTTGTTTCAATTGACATCTCTCGTGTTGGAGCCATGATTCATGTCAGTCCACTTGGTGCAACAGCTCTCCAAGGTGTGATCACTCCCTTCTTAGATGCAGACTAACAGGCAGATCTGATTTGATGCAGGTGTTAGTTTTGGGGATGAAAATTTACAGGGTGATTCCATAATTTATTCCTCAGAATTAAGTGAGTCCGTATTTTTTTCCCCTCTGCTTGGTCTAAAAAAGTAACCGTTACTGACTGCCACAATTTTTTTTCCTGATTTCTTATAGTGTTTCTTAAAGCCAGATAGTTGCCATTTGAAATGACTTTAGTTTTGTGTCATGTCTGTAATCTGCTTTTTTTCTACAAAATTAAACAACTGAATGAACATCCTCCGAGGCCGGTGATTCCATAATTTTTGCCAGTGGTTGTATTAACAACAGTACTTGTGCTCTAATATACACTTAAATGTTGACAACATGCCAACTCTATATTTATGCTTTGGAAATGCCGTCCTTAATTTATGAAGAAAAACAAAGCTAACAGGCATGATGGGTTGAGTTAACAACAACAGGAAGAAGAAGGTGTCCAGTGTTCCGGGTGCTATGCACATTTACATGTATACTTTCTGCTCCTGGTGGTACATCTCTTTGCTCTCCATACTCCTCTCCAGGAGAGTGTGGTTCTGTTGACTCAGCAGGTTGATCTGGCTCAGGAGGTGGTGGTTTTCCTCTTCCAGATTCCCTTTCAGCCGACTCAACAGCTGAACAAACACGCAGAGGAATGATGTCAACAAAGCAAAAGACATGGCATATAAAGACACTTTATTGTCTGCGTGCATTAAGACAGTCATTTGAGGAAAAGAGGCCGACTGCTTGACTACATGCTGCAAGAGAAAACTTTAACCCAGTGTTTGGTGTCAAATTAACACCCTGTGTTTACCTCACAGTTGTTGTCTAGTTTGGTCACAGCCACATCCAAACCCTGGTGCTTCTCCATCAGCGTATCATATAGTGACATCCAGTGATTCACTTCCAGCTGGGTGGAGCTCAACGAGCCCTTCAGCTCATTCATCCGCCGCTGGAGCCCCTGGCACTGCTCGGACTGCTGTGATTGGGTCTCAGCCAACCTAGGGGGTGCAAATGGGACGAGTCAGGCAGAACAAAAAAGCGAAGAACTCCAGTAGTTGAAGCCACAGTGGATGGTACCCCTTTCAAAGAAGACACAGATTTGATAAGAGTCGACTGAACACAGGATGAGTGCGTGTTGGACTCACTCAGATTGTTAGAAGCTGATCAAACCCAAGTTCACACTATTTACACAGAATTCAGGTCTTTCCAGGGTCCAGAAACTGTCTTTCCACATCAACACTGTTATTTTTATCAATCTATTTACATATTTATCCTAGGGATTGTAAAACCACATTTTCCAGGACGCGTGTCACTGGGAAGGGTGCATATACAATAATGTAACCACACGTACAACACTGTTCAAAGAACAAAACAGGAGAGAATATAACTGCTTGCAAGTTCAGAACAGTGCATAAAACAGCCTGCAGGTTGATTATTTAAAACGTATAAATGTGAACTTGTTCCTTTGTCTGACTGAGCTGAATAAAATGACATGATCAATAGTCTGTGCAAATGTCTGAAACATTAGTCAACCTGTCTGTCTGGAGTAAATGTGCAAATATATTATCCACTGTTCAGGCGGCATGGTGGCTTAGTGATTAGCACCAATGTCTCGCAGCTAGAAGGTCGTGGGATCGCTTCCCACACTTTCTGTGTGGAGTTTGCATGTTCTCCTCGTGTTTGTGTGGGTTCCCTCCGAGCACTCCGGTTTCCTCCCACATCCAAAGACATGCAGGTAAGTGTGTGTGGGTGTGAATGTGTTTGTTTGTCTATATGTGGGCCTTAGAGTCCCTTGATTGAGAGAGTAACGTCAACTTAGAACATGGGGCCACGCCATTTTGGATCCAACTGCGCTGAACTACCGAATGAACCTTTTATGTTTTCAACATTTTTAAAATCATTTAACCACATATAGCAACACATCCAGGTACAAGTGCTATCAAAATAAATATAAAATAGTTACGCTATCAAATTTACATAAATTTACAATTTATGATGATTTATTTAATGAATTTAAAGCCTGATTTATGCTTCTGTGACAGTTTTAAAGTTCTCCGTAGCTGGATTATGCTTTACTCTCAACTAATGTGAACCTCAACAAGCTTTTCTTTCTACAGTCATCACCTCCAATTCAAAGGTAAGCTGTACAATTTCATCTTTTTCAGACTTCGTGTTGTAAAGTTGCGAGTGTCAGCGCTGAACTTTAATTTGTACCTCTGTTACTGTGCACGTCCAGACTGCTCTGGGTTTTTAACTGGAAATACATTACGATCAGACAGACATTTTATCCAATGTGAGCAAAAAATCCGTTTTACAAAATCCAATGTACACAGTGTTTATTACATGGAAAACAATCCAAAAACTTTGGGACTTTTTTGTCCGGTGACAGCGAATATCTGCTTTATACGATGACGGTTTAGGTGAGTTTCACTGTACATGGCACTGAACAATAAATTTACCTTGCAAAACTTTGGCGATGATGTTGATTTCCATTCTACATGGCTACATGGCTATTTTCCCAAATTTTTCTTCTTTCCGATCTGAGGGGAATCGGTACATTTTGAAGCCCTTGCTGTGTCTATGTGTGCAACCAAACGTACAACAACCCATCATTTTCAGCGATTAAATAAATAAAATAGCTTTATATGCAAACAGATTAAGAGCGCACGCTATTTTGGACCCAAGATGGCACCATGAGTCACGTACCCGTCCTTCACAGAGTGTTATTTTTTACCTGTCCACCTCAGACTTTAGTTGCAAATTCTCTTGCTGAAGAAGTCGATTCTTCTGGATCTCCTGACTTAGCTCCACCTTTTCATGCTGACTGCGCCCCTCATGCTCCTCCCACTTCTCCTTCTGTTGCAGCAAGACACAGTACCTGGTGAGAGACGGAGACAGAGGACGTGGGTTCAAACACCGATTGGAAAACCTGACTGTAAGTCTTTATTCTCTAGTCCTCCCCATGTCACATATGGCGTATCAATACACAATGTAGGAAGCCTAGTTTGCTTAAGAATCTCCACAATGGTGAATATAAAAATAATCTTAAAAATTCTGGTAGTACTACTGGCACAAACTATGATTTGTGTTCTTTTTGTGCTGAGCGTTAAATACCTATTTGTGTGTGGTGCTCTGAATTGCATTGTTTTCAAAGGTGTTACGTGCTGCAGTCTAGAAAAACAAAACTGAAAAACCAATTCTGCTGCATGATTTTTTTTGGGGGGGGAGCTCAAACATTGTACACATCGGGCATATGTTTGGTGAACAGAAGGTGTCAGTATAGCAGCAGTTGAACTGCAGTTCTTTTTTTTTTGGTGCTGAGCACAAATTACTTTTTCGCGATAGCTGATCATTACAGTTACTGCCACTTAAAGTCATTTTCAGGTGAAGACAAAATAAGTTTCATAAAAGATGCTGTAAAACCTCACATGTCTTTATTTAGAGCCGCATCAGTTTTGTGGTGTTGGACATCTGAAACTCAATGTACACACACTGCTCACATTTATAGATGATGAACACAAGTTTATGCTGTTCAACCTGATGAATGTAACATTTTTGGTAAGTGAATTCGAGCTGGAATTTTACAGTGAACAGCTATTCAAGATAAAACACTTTTAGATCAAATACTTTCCTGAGGATTGTCTGTTTCAGTGTTCGGTTGTGTGCTTTGAGGAATACCAGCAGGGTTTGTGTTTTAGAAACTTACTTGCCCTGTAGTGTCCTGTGTTCGCTCTCTAGCGCCCTCTGCTTGCCTTTCAGTGCAGCATGCTGACTTATCAGGTGCTCGTATTCGTGCGCTTGCCTCTCGTGGACGCTAAGCAGACGCTCGTGGTCGCTCAGTACGCTTTCGCGGCCTCGCCACGCCTCCTCACGCTGTCGCTGCCATGACTCTACCTCCGTCTCCAAAGCAGCCACCTGGCCTTGCAGCACAGCATTCTGGGCCATGAGAGAGGCGCTCTGGGAAGACAGCGTGGAGTTCTCCACCTGAAAATGTAGATGAGGGCAACAACAAGAAATACATCAGAGTATTTGTTTTTAAAGTACTGTAACAGAATAATGTTTGAAGTGCAGCGCACCTGTAGTTTTGCTGTCTGTGTATGCAAGGCTGAATTCTGTTCCTGCAGTGAGGTGGTGTGCCGGTGCAGCGCCACCGTCTGGTTATTAAGAGAAGTATTCTGGTTCTCCAGCTGTTTTAGCTGCTCCTTTAACAAACCGCTCTCTGTTTGCAGCGAGGCATTCTGGGCAATAGAACACAATTAATGGACCAACATGCACAAAGAGAACATCAACACAGTAAATTAACAACACATAACCCCCCACAGGTACATCATTCCAGGAACTCAACTCATGGAATAGAAAAATTATCTCTCTCTCTCTCTCCCTCCTACTTCTCCCCACCCTCCCTACCTCAGCCATTTATAAAAATGAACTTGATTCAGAGAGTTTAAGAATTAAGCTGATTATTTTTGAAAAGCCTGAAAGCTACTGCTAAATTACTGAACAGCTCTCTGGAATTATTGATCTTTTTGGGGCACAAAGTCAAAACCTATCATTCATAAATGGACAACCAGATCTCGGGGTTCTGTAGGGTGTAACATATACAACATAAAACTCTCAAAAGCACGTACACGCGACTCAAAGATGAAACGAGACAACCACGCTGTTGATGTTGTTGTGTGTCATTATTGCTGGACTTCATGTACGACAGGTATTTCTCATATACTGCAGTACAAATGTTACAAATAAACTGCCCATAAGATCAGGGAACAACTGCGATCTAATTTTTGGCTGTCACACCATCTTATGTTTGCCAAAAGTTAACTGCCCAAATGAAGAAACAGTCAAGACTTTGCCGCACATTTGAGCAGCTTTTGTCGCCATCTAGCAGGTGATGTGAGCATTTCAGGGCTTCTATACATTTCCTACTTGAAACCCAAAATTCAGCAAAATGGCATTTATATGTCAGAAATGAATGATTTATTTATTTATATATATATTTTGGCAGGCAGTCAGGCAGCTCTTTGATAGTATTACCGTATAAACCTTCGATTGAGACTTGTTGGACACAGAAGGTTTTCCCGAACGGACGGGCGGACACCAATTTCTTTTGGCAAGCACAACTTACAGTTGTGAACAAACCTTTTGCCATGTTACGCATTATGTTTTACACACTGTATTTAATAAAACAATACATTTCACACGATCTACTTACTGTTTCTGTTTACGTTTAGTTGTGAAAATGTCAACATCAAGAGAAGTACTTCAGAACACTGCTGTTGCATTTCAGGTTGCAAATGCCAACTGAGGAATGTCAGTTGGAAAGCCCTTTCACTCCTTTCTCAGATGTAGTAATGGAAAAGTGGGGCAGTACTGAATCAAAGTCTTTGCCCCAAATTCTAGTAAGATGTCAGTCATTTCCTAACTCCTTTTTGAAAGAAATATGGATTTGAGAAGAGCGTAATGTTAAATACAGCGTACAGCATAACCTGGTCTGTTTGTATGGGGTGTGTGCAACGAGTGTAAAACCTGAAAGAACTGAGTCACACTTCGATATTTGTCTGTGCCGTCTCACCAGGACTGTATTTTCTGGAGTAATAACTCATGTGTTTATTTTACTAGTTTGGGAGGTTCCGAGATGTACTCCTGGTGTCACAGATTGAACGGTTTGACCCTAAAAATCGGTCCGCCCTGCCTCCACTGCACGTGTCATTTCGGAGCTCAGCAGCTCGTCTGAGACAGAGTCTCTTCACCCAAAGCGATCAAATGGATTAATGGGATTATTAACCATCAGATGGCAAGGTGAAACCTCTTCAATCGTTCTAAATTCAGTTTTAAACAGAAACGAGGCTGGTTTGAGCAGAAACTAGGTGACACTCACTGACACTTTGAAATGACGAACGCGCAGTGAACGCATCAGCTGGCAGCTCATGTAGCCGTGGCACTGATCTCTTCCTCTGTCTTTTATGATGAAATAATGCTGAATTTATGTGGAAATGATTGTTGTACAAAAGCTTCAGATGTTGGTCTCTGAGATAGATAACTGGAGTGCAGTTTTAAGCAGAAATGGCGTGATAATTGGTGAACCGTGGCTAATGACGCATGTGCAGTGAAGGCAGGGCGGACCGATTTTTAGGGGAGACCATTCGGTCGGTGACACCGGTGTGACTTATATACCGAAAAATCATGAATTGCTTATTATCAATAACAATGATAAGAATAACAATTATTTATATAGGGTTTATTTATACATTATTTATATAAAGGCCCATGAATCAAAGCACTAACAAAACTCCAGTAATAAAAAGAATAAATGTCAAAAATAAAAGTACGCTACAACAATGTACAAAAATCCCAAATTAAAGCACTGATAAGACAGAAAATTGGCACAACTTATACGTGACAGGTGCAACTTACACTTCAGAAAATACAGTTAGTTCAAATGGGTTAAATTAACTTACTTGTTATCACACATATTGGATAAAGCATTTACTAGCTACTGTGTGGTGTAACAAACTCAACCAATAACCTTCTTAGTTATGAGCAGATTATCATGGAATCTTGGTTTCATCTTCACATACTTTTCATAGAATAAAATAAATACAATGAATACACAAAGAAACTCTTACATTCTTCTCTACATCGATAAGATGATCTTTGAGTCTTAGTAGCTCGGCAGTGGCTGATCCTTGATCCTGCTGGAAGCCTGAGTCCTGCTGGGAGTTGTGGTTTTCTTCCTCCTTTTCCTGCTGGCGTAGAGTAGACAATGTCTGACAAACCTATCAAAGAAAAAAAAAAACATGAAGGAGTTATGCTTTACATAATCATCATATCAGCATGACAATTAAATACTGTGAGTACTGTATTTTCCGGAATATGTCACTTTTTTTTCCTTATTGTGGGAGGCTTACATACATACTGAAAAATCATGTTTGTTATTCATAATTATTATTATTATGGTAACTATTTATATAGAACTTTCACAGGACTCAAAGCACTAAACAAAATAAACTCCAATAATAAAATAATAATTACAAATAATAAGAAGCACACTTCAACAATGCACAAAAATCCCAAATTAATGAGCTGATAATACAGGAAAAAAGTGCAACACACTCCGGAGTGACTTATACTCTGGAAAATACAGTATTTACACTCAACAAAAATATAAATGCAACACTTTTGGTTTTGCTCCCATTTTGTATGAGATGAACTCAAAGATCTAAAGCTTTTTCCACATACACAATATCACCATTTCCCTCAAATATTGTTCACAAACCAGTCTAAATCTGTGATAGTGAGCACTTCTCCTTTGCTGAGATAATCCATCCCACCTCACAGGTGTGCCATATCAAGATGCTGATTAGACACCATGATTAGTGCACAGGTGTGCCTTAGACTGCCCACAATAAAAGGCCACTCTGAAAGGTGCAGTTTTATTACATAGCACAATGCCACAGATGTCGCAAGATTTGAGGGAGCGTGCAATTGGCATGCTGACAGCAGGAATGTCAACCAGAGCTGTTGCTTGTGTATTGAATGTTCATTTCTCTACCATAAGCCGTCTCCAAAGGCGTTTCAGAGAATTTGGCAGTACATCCAACCAGCCTCACAACCACAGACCACGTGTAACCACACCAGCCCAGGACCTCCACATCCAGCATGTTCACCTCCAAGATCGTCTGAGACCAGCCACTCGGACAGCTGCTGAAACAATCGGTTTGCATAACCAAAGAATTTCTGCACAAACTGTCAGAAACCGTCTCAGGGAAGCTCATCTGCATGCTCGTCGTCCTCATCGGGGTCTCGACCTGACTCCAGTTCAATGCTCACATTCGCTGGTGTTTGGCACGTTGGAGAGGTGTTCTCTTCATGGATGAATCCCGGTTCACACTGTTCAGGGCAGATGGCAGACAGCGTGTGTGGCGTCGTGTGGGTGAGCGGTTTTCTGATGTCAATGTTGTGGATCGAGTGGCCCATGGTGGCGGTGGGGTTATGGTATGGGCAGGCGTCTGTTATGGACGAAGAACACAGGTGCATTTTATTGATGGCATTTTGAATGCACAGAGATACCGTGACGAGATCCTGAGGCCCATTGTTGTGCCATACATCCAAGAACATCACCTCATGTTGCAGCAGGATAATGCACGGCCCCATGTTGCAAGGATCTGTACACAATTCTTGGAAGCTGAAAATGTCCCAGTTCTTGCATGGCCGGCATACTCACCGGACATGTCACCCATTGAGCATGCTTGGGATGCTCTGGACCGGCGTATACGACAGCGTATACCGGTTCCTGCCAATATCCAGCAACTTCGCACAGCCATTGAAGAGGAGTGGACCAACATTCCACAGGCCACAATTGACAACCTGATCAACTCTATGTGAAGGAGATGTGTTGCACTGCATGAGGCAAATGGTGGTCACACCAGATACTGACTGGTATCCCCCCCCAATAAAACAAAACTGCACCTTTCAGAGTGGCCTTTTATTGTGGACAGTCTAAGGCACACCTGTGCACTAATCATGGTGTCTAATCAGCATCTTGATATGGCACACCTGTGAGGTGGGATGGATTATCTCAGCAAAGGAGAAGTGCTCACTATCACAGATTTAGACTGGTTTGTGAACAATATTTGAGGGAAATGGTGATATTGTGTATGTGGAAAAAGTTTTAGATCTTTGAGTTAATCTCATACAAAATGGGAGCAAAACCAAAAGTGTTTTTTCAATAATCATTTAGGTGTAGCAAATCTTTATCAAATAATTAATTCATGATTAACTTGTTTTCCAGACTGTCGCACTTTTTTTGGTTTGGCAGGTCCTGTGACAAGAATATACTGCACTATCCACTATGGACACAAGATGGCAGAGTCTACATGTGTGACAAAGAATGCTGGTTCTCTACACTGATCCATATGAAGATGAGGTGCTGGATGTTAAATGAGCTTGTACTCTGCACTCAACATGTTTGCACTTTGTGGGACAGACACAGCTGCAATAGAGGACGATGGCTAGGCTAAGGTAAGGCTAACTGTATATTCTGCCATTTTAAGAAGTCTGTTAACATTTAATAAGGTAAACATGCATATGTTTAGCTCTTACTGAAGCAGTCCATGTATCTGTGCACTTCTAATAACAGTTTTTACTATTCAGTGGTGACAAGAAGTAGATGACTAAATTCTTTTTGCCTTGTAGAATAACATTAAATAGCCTGTTTGCTTCTGCCTGCTGATGTGGCATTTGTGTTATAAATAAAAATGAGTGAAAAAAAATGACCCCCAAAACATCTAAAAAATAGGTTCTAGGTTGTATCTAAGTGGAATTCTCCTTTATCAACCGTGCAGTTGCTTATCAACCGTGCAGTTGCTTCTCCATGCACAGGTAAGTACCAAGGAGATGGAATATGAATGACGCTGCCGATGTTCCTGTGTGTACATTAAGTAGTACGCCACATTTCAAAAATAAATGCAACAGATATAGACCAATGTGACATCTATATGGCTGTTGACTCTTCATAACATATTTTTTGATAGGTGCAACTAATAGTCTGGTGCCACATATAGTCCAGAAAACAAGGCACAATGTTAGCCAACAAAACACTTTAGTGAACTGCTGAGCTGTTCTTAGTTTTTGCATGTGTAGGTCCTTCATTCAAGGAAGTGTGTGTGTGTGTGTGTGTGTGTGTGTGTGTGTGTGTGTGTGTGTGTGTGTGTGTGTGTGTGTGTGTGTGTGTGTGTGTGTGTGTGTGTGTGTGTGTGTGTGTGTGTGTGTGTGTGTGTGTGTGTGTGTGTTTTCTTACAGTGGCTAGCTCTGTTCTTAGCATGGTATTGACTGTGTTGCTCTCTCCTAGTTTCTTTTCCAGACTGGAGATTTTATCCTCTTTAATCTTAATTGTCTGTTGGACAGTTTCCTCCAGCCGTGACTCCAACAGTTTGTACCTACTGACAAAAACACAAGACAGAAATCAGTGTTGGTCTTTTTTTTTTTTTAACCAAAATAATGTACCTGCATGAAAACAATATCCACTTACCTAAAGGTATGTTTGCTATCAGGAAACAGAAGTTACAGAAAACCTTTTCACAACACGGAATCACCTTTCATGTTCTTGTGTTACTGCATTTGTTGTGTTTTATTATTTGACTGAGTATGGGAACACAAAAGGTATGTGAATACGGCAAGAATTGTTTACAGTCCAGCCAGATCAAGACACTTGAGAACTGAGCTGCCCTTCTGAAATTAATTTTTAAGTTAAGACCAGCAAGAATTTAAAAGCAAAATCAACAGTAAGGGGCTTCAGTTGCTCTGTGGGGAACATTCTGCTAGCATGGTCCACTTGACCTCTTAGAAGAAAAGGTCCACTTCAAGGGTGATAACGCCCCATCCATAGGGCGTGAGGGGTCACTGAATGCTTTTATGAGTTTGACAGTGATGTGTGTTATATACTGTGGGCTTCACAGTCACCATATCTTAACATAATTCAACACCTACGGCAGATTTTGGACTGATACGTTACAGAGAGTGCCTTCCACCACCATTAACACATCAAATGACGGAAGATCTTTATATCTTTATATATATATATATATATATATATATATATATATATATATATATATATATATGCAATTTTCAAAGACCAAATACAGCATAAAATGAAATCATAAAAGCCAATTAATCACTAGAGAGGTGAATAAATGTGAGCAGTCGTCTAGAATTAGGCACAGGACTTTCATCAAAGCCTCAAACATACAGTATAAACAGTATCACACAGACTCTGTGGTACCTGTCCTCCAGTGAGTGTTCCTGCTGCAGTAGTCTTTCTCTGTTCAGTCCAACCTTTTCCAGTTCTTCATTGAGTCTTTCTAATTCAACACTCTGCTGCTGAACATTCAGCTTCTCTGAAACCAGCTCCTGCACACAAACCAAACCGCTCCATGTCACACGGCCCTATAAACTCTGGCACACCTGTGTTTCAACACAGCTGCTAAAATGCCCTGCAAGTTTCAACAAATGTACACTGTATGTTGTGCCAACATCAGTCTTTTATATTAAAAACAATTATAAAAACCAACCAGTACAACAAAAGAGTACCTAAAACATTTGCACTGTCCTGTATTAATACCACATGCATGTTGTAATGTCATGAATACAGTATTTCAGTGCACCAAGTACTGAAAGCACTGCAGGAATATTGTTAAAAATTTAAATTAAATACACTGGTTTTATTTTGTTTTCTTCACTACAGGTTCAAATGTTTAAAAAATTAACAGACATCTGAATAAATTGTTGGATGTTTCAGTGCAACTCTTTTACTCAAATATGCAGTGATGTGCAGTAACAAAGATTAGTGCATATTAAGCTCTGAGTGTATGTGTTTTTGCAAAAATGTCAGTTTTCATCAAAATATCTGTCTTATATGTTTTGAACAGCTTTTTTATTTATTGTGCTCTCATATGAAAAATATTTAATACATAAATTCAAATGTTTTCTCTTCACTTAAATCACAATATAAAAATATTACTGCAGATATTTTGCAGTGTCAGTGAGGAGTAGCTGTAATCTCATATTTGAGATCCTGCCCGCTGAGTGTAAATGCTCCTCTCACCTCTCTCAGAGTGGCCAAAGCCCTCTTGTCAATGGTTGCTTGTTTCTGAAGCTCCTTGTTTTCTCTCTCCATCTCCTTGGCTTTGACCGACACCTCCTTTAACCTGTCCACTTCCTTTTTTACAACCACACACTCTTTTTCCAGCACGGCCATTCGTGTGGATTTCTCTTCGAACTCCACCTCCTTCTCCTCCAGCAGTGTTCTGAGTCGCCAGTTCTCCTTCTCCAGGACCTTCCTACCCTTCTCAGACTGGCCCAAATCGAATTGGAGTTTTCTCCTCTCCTCATCACCTTCTTCCCTCCTCCTCCGCTCCTCCTTCAGGTTATCTACCTCCCTCCTCAGTTCATCCTCTCGGACCTGCGTCTTTTGCCTCTCATGCTCCATCTCCTCTCTGCTCCTCTCAATTTCTGCCTCTAAGTGACGCATCTCCTGGTTCAGAGTTGCTATGTTCAACTCTAGCCTCTCTGTCCTTTTCCTTTCTCCTTGTACTTCCTGTGTGGCCTCCTCCAGCTTCCTCTGCAGCTCCTGAGCCTGCCTCTGTGCCTCCTTATGTTCCTCCTGTAGAGTAGCTAGTCGGGCAGCTGAAGTGCGCAACTTTTCCAGCGAACAGCGAAGGTCCAGGTTCTCCTTTGACAGCACACTGTTCTCTGTCTCATGTGTTCCCAGTCGCTGTAGCTCCCGCTGGGCCTCCTCCGCCTCTCGTTTCAACCTCAGCACCTCCTGCTGATGAGAGGACACCTCCTTCTCTAAAGCCTCTGACCTCTCGCTACATGCTCGCAGAGATGCCAACTGAAACCAAAAGTAAATACAAAAAATGAAAAAATACAGCAGTTAATTTAAGAAAATAGTCTTTTGTGACATAATCTAACTTGTGATGATTTGCTCATTCAGGTGTCTGATTGTACTTGATTGGCTGAGCAGCTGTGGCAGGAAAATGTGTCGGTTAGGTGACACTTGAGGAACAGGTTGAGAACCACTGGCCTAGGCTTACATGGTTAGGCTTTCCAAACCAAAGCACATTGTAAAATGCAGCAACTGATTAGAAAACCACCGTCTCCAGTTAACACATTAACTTAAAAACAATAAATGCATTCATCTTGTAACTGTTGCAATTAAAAGGACATACAATGAAGATAAATTCATTAGATGGTGGTTAACTTTGATGCACCAGATGAATCTTGGCATCTTAAAAGGAGCTTTTTTCCTTTCCCAAGCTCAGGCTTGGAGGCCACCAAGACCACCGCTGCTAAGAATGATACATAAAAATAAGTACTTTATTGATACAATACACTTTATTGTCCCTTCCGGGAAATTTGTCTTAGACTTCAAGAGCTGCACAAATAAAACTGCCATGGCATAATTACATAACTCATGCATACTGCACATAACTTAATACACACACCAATATTGCACAACAGTCTTGCACAGATGGCTCATGCTTATTGCACATACCCCTACTGCACAGCCGTCTCACACATATGGTTACGTAAAAGGAAAATGCTGACAATATAGTGATATCGTTACCTCATTGTTCAGAGCATCTCTGCTTCTCTCCAGCCTCGCTGTCTCCCGTTCCATCTCCTCACATCGCCCCGCCCTCTCCCTCAGCCTCTCAGTCTCCTCAGTGGCTGCTTTGATTTGTGTTTCCAAGCTGGCCAATCGGGAGCTGGTGTCAGTAACGTTCAGGTGCAGCAAGCGGTTTTCTGCTTCGACCTCACGGACTCTGGCCTCACTGTTAGACTGGGCCCGTTCCTGAAGGGACACCACTGCATCAGAGAGGTGCTGCTTCTCACTCTCCAGCTCTGAGATCTGCGTGGACAGTAGAGATGGACATGAACAATGCACTGAGTGAATGCACCCTTGTTTCGGTCTATTTATTTTGTGTGTTTGTGTGTGTGAGACCTGTCTATCTTTTTCAGCTCTCAAAGCATGCACTTCTCTCTCCAGAGTCTGTTTTTCCTTCAGAATTTCCTCTCCCAGTGATTCCATATCATGATTAGTGAGTCTCTCTTGATCCAATAAAACCTGAAGACGCTCCAACTAACAAACACATAAAAAGACAAGACAAAAGGTATTATCAGCATGTGTAACAAGGAACAAGCACACAAAAAACTTGCGGTTGAAATGAAACTGAATTGCGCAAAAAAATAAACAAAGCACTTTGGGCAAATAAACTGTTTTTCAAGACACAAGAACCTAAATGTAGACTAACATTGCAGCCCCCCTCCCAACCCCCATCCACAGTCTTACTATATCACATCTTTCATTTGTAACTGTAGTTACATTTGGTGGAAGACTATCCAATGAACTCAGATGTCATTAAAACACCAAAAGAGATTTCTCCACACTGTATTTTATTCAACGATCCAGTTATTATACTGAGAGGAAGTGAACTGGGAACAGAGTCAACAACTACTTGTCAATTGCTCCACCAGTGTCTTGCTGTCACTAATTTACACACCTAGACGTAACTGCAATGTATTTATTTCCATGCTAAAGAAGAGCTGTAACTTTACTATTTTCATCATTACAAAATATAATAAGTGGAATCAAATCAAATATACTTTATGTATTTAAGGAATGCAAATGTACCATGTACTTAGGCTATCAGTTCTATTTTTGCCTGCTCCCATCATCCTTGCATTTTTCAACAACATAATGCAAAACCGCATTCTGTGCACATTACAAAGGCATGGCTGAGGAACAAGATGGCAGAAATAATGGAATGGCCTGCCTACATTCCTTACTTGTCCCCAACAGAGAATGTGTGGAGGATTGTGACACAGAAAATGCAACAACGATGATGACCCCATAATGTTGCACACCATGAGATATGTTTGCAGGAAGAATGGGACAAAACAACACCTGATGCAGTTCACCACTTGGTATCCTCCACACCAAAAGGTCTGTGCTGGCAAAAGGAATGGCAACATTACACAGTAGTAAATGCTTGAGCATCCTGACTTTTGGAATGTGTTGCAGGCCTGAAATGCAGTAATGGATGTATATTCATACTAGCTGAGTTACCCGTTCTACGCACGGGTAATGGAGAAGAATTTTAGCTATGTCATTGTATATTTCATGTCACAGTTGCATTGTATTGTGTGCATGTTGTCATCCTTAATTTCCATAGAGCAATTTGTGGCATTCATGAGACTCAAGTGAATGATGATAAAAGGTGACAGCATGTCAGATCACTGCAATGCTCTTGAATGCCATACACAGTAGGTACATTTGAACTGAAGAGAAAAAAAAAAACGCGCCTTAACTCATACATGGCATGTGCTGGCCCATTCGTATTGTAATTAAAGTGCACCCTAGCCAGCCACTATTACGTAATAAGTAAAGTGTGATGCTGCTGAGTACAATGTGAACTGTGAAAATAAGTGCTCAAGTGAGCGGGTCATGATCTAATACATAAGGCTGACTGTGTGTGTGTGTGTGTGCGGAAGACATGGGCCGATAACCGGTTTCACGGTATACCGCAGAATGAAAAAGCCATGGTATCAAAACCACAAAAATTTTTCGTTATACCGTCCCTACGGTATGAGCGGGTTACAACAGGCAAAGTGGAGGCGGCTGCTGCCGCCCTTCCCCCTGGCACGCACCTCTGTGTCTTTACAAACAGGCAGCTAACGTCAGCTAGCTCTGCATCATAGCTGAAGGAGGTGAAGCCTGCACTGAACTTTTCCCTCCATCTAAAAGGACCAAGTCGGCTTTTTCATTTTATTTTCAGAGGAATAGCTCTTCAAACCAAAAACGGTGGCAACAAAGCACCGTAGCTATGGCCTGTGTCAGATGCGGAGCAACTCAAGATACCCGCAAAGGATTACAAGGAAGGAGTAAACTTTTATCCAATCTTTGAAACCACTGAGAAGTACAAGCGGTGGACTCCAGTCGTGCTTGTGATCGACCAAATTTCTCCCACAAACATGTCAAGAAGGACAAATACATCAATTCCAAGCATTTTGTTGGTGAAGCTGGGCGAAGTATTGAGCATCCGGAGTTCCGGACATTATTCCACCCACGTTTCTCCCAAGCAAGTAAGTCATGTTTCCCACGGGGGAGATGCTACATGTTGAAAAGAGTAACGGTCATTTTGGTATTTTCTCTAAAGTTATCAGTGGTATAGTGCTCGTAGCGGTAGACAGTGTGTCAATTAGTGCGCCTGAATCACGCGTGCTTCATATGCAAACATGCATAATGTTGTTAAAGCTCATTTTAAAGCTATACATAATACCGGGAAACTGGTGTATTTTTGCCCACGGTTATCATACCGTCCAAATCTCATACCGGCCCATGCCTAGTTTACGCATTTACACACACACACACACACACACACACACACACACACACACACACACACGTCAGCTTCATATATTAGATAGGAATTAAAGCTGACCACAAAAATATCTTGGGATCATACAGTTGGCAATGAAATCGAACTCAAAGTAAATGTAAACATCATTGCAGCCCCCCCAGTCTTACTATATCACATCTTTACACTTGTAACTATAGTTACATTTGGTGGAAGACTGTCTAATGAACTAAGATGTCATTAAAACACCAAAAGAGATTTCTCCACACTATTCTGTTTAACAATCCAAAGCCTTCTTTGTACTTACTATTTTATGGCTGTGTCTTTATATTTTGGGCAACCCACCTTTTTGCTGAGACTCTGATTCTCCCTGTCTAACTCCTGGGTGTGGAGCTGCTGCTCCTGCAGGAGGTGATTTTCTTCTTTTAGTCTTTCTATGGAGGACTGCAATTCCCTGTTCTCCTTCTCCAGCTTCAACACCCGGCTGGAAACACACTCATTCAGCTCATGGACTAAAGACTTTCGAGCTGCATCAAAGCACAAAAAAATTCAGCTAGGATAACAGACAGCAGCACCGCACATGAATACAGGAGCAAAAAATGACATACTAAAAACAAAAGCACTAATAGATCAGATTAGAGAGCGCCTCTTACTCTCTGTGTTGTTGTCGCCGTTGTTCTTGGCGAGCTGCTCCAGCTCCCATCCCAGATGAGCTGACTCATTCATACTCTGTTTCTGCCCAATCTCCAGGAGCATGTTCTCCTCCACCAGCTCCTCCAGCCTCTGACGTTCATTGTCCCTGTCCTGCACAACAAACGCGTTCATTAGAGGATGTGAATGCCCTGAATATGGGCTGACGGGGTCATCCTACCAACACATTCCAAAGAGATCAGTCCCACAAGATTTCATATCAAATTGGCTGAATTTTGTGTCGGGTTGTATGCAAATGGACAAGCAAGTCAAATAAAACTACAAAGAATAGATTGACAATTCAACGTGGAAAAATAACTCATACATGGCGCACAGATTTCTGCTTCAAACAAAATACATTAGTTCAGCCAAAACAAAACCCAACATCCAGGAATATCCAGAAAACTTTCACTGAAGTACGATCTCACAAACTTGTGTCCACCAAGTCTGTGATGAAATCGACAACTGCCAACAATATATGCTGCAAAAATAAGGAATTTTACTTTGAAAAACAGCAAGCTACACCAAAAAAACTACACCTGTTCTTATTTGCAAGTCATAATGTTTTTAGTGTGAGACTGCTTGTGTTAATACCAGTTCCAAGTCATGTAGTTTTGCTCGTAGTAGCAGATTATCTTTCTCCAGTGTGTGGAGTTTGTCACAGCGTGCCCTGGAGGCAGACAGCTGCTCTTCCAACAACACCTTTGTCTCCAGCAGTGTCAGGTTGTCCTCACGAAGCTCCTACACACACACACACACACACACACTTAACAGCTATCAAGCCACTGTGTGTTCATAATGTGATTGTGTCTTTTCTGTTAATTTCGTCAGTGTAAGAGCCAATCAAGTCTTTGAATGTGTGTTTGAATGAACACCACTCAGAAGAACATACAGTCAATGCCAGCACATGCAAAATGTAAAAATATGTGAGAAGCTTCACACTGAATTGATACGTCATAATGCAATGTTGCTGTCCTGTTGTGCATTAACATAATTTTGAAGAACAGTGTAGCTGAGGTTGTACCTCCACTCTGGTCTTATAGAAGTGAACGTCATTGAGTTTCTCTTTACATCTCATCAGCTCAGTCTCCAGGCGGTCCACACGGGCAGCTCGTTCCCTCAGTGAGTCCACTTCATCCCGGAACACTCGCACCGAACGAGCCTCACAGGACAGGGACTGGTTCTGAAGGCAAATATCAATAGTCATACACAGCATCCTTGATTTTAAACTCTACATTACTGCAACAGGCATTTATACAAACAGAAGGCCAGTTAATAACCAAACCAAAGCTTCATGTAATCTCAAACACAAATGTTCAGAAAGGACAATCAGGGTTGATCCAGTTCCACAACAGCTAGCGGTCACTGCTTAAGGGACTCTGGACTCAAAGTGACTCCAACCTCAATTATTCATAAATTTATGGCTTAAAATATCTTAAAGCGCCCTACCAATTGATCAATTCCCACAAGCTCTTACAGATCTTTTTTGGGATTATTGTGAACACAAAAGCTGAGTCTGGAGCAGAAGTTTATTAGTGTCAACTTGTTTAAAATAGCAGACATTCTGTAAATCACAAAGAAAAATCCCAGATATCAGTACAGCATACAATAAATAATAGAGCATTTCTGTTATGACATCACAAAAAATAATATCCAGGATGATTCAAACAATTTCTGTCATCATTAAAATGGGCCACAAAGAATCTCCTTAAGATATTACAGAAATGTTTTTGTTTCATTATCTGTCATTTCACTCATTAACATTTTTTATAGATGTGTTGTGATGTGGCTTATGTCAAACGCATTTGACTGCTGAGCTCTTTGTGCAGCTACAGACAGCACTGGACTTTAGACCTGGTGTATGCACAGCTTTCTGGTGAGGGAAACCATAAAACTGCCAGCTCTTCACTTGACCAGACCTTAATTTAAGACAAACACAGCCCCAGCAGAGCAAGTGGCCCTGTGGTTTAGATGGAAGGAGCACTCCATGTGAGGATTTGACCTTTTCTGTTTGTCTTGTGAGTCTAGGCTGGGTGTGGCTGACCCATTTGCTACTCACACCTGCAGTTAACCATCTACTCCAGGCCAATTTAAAAGATTGGATCATTCATCCACTCCTGGCTAGTTCATTAACTCACCTCCTGTGCCAGCCGCCTGTTTTGTCCACACCTAGCCTTTAGACCAGCTGACTCTCCACCACACCTGATACACTTCGGACAGGTCCCTGGCTTTTGGACTCAGACTCATTTCATTTGGTAAATAACTTATCTCACCTAGTCAGTGTATGCATTTGGGTCCAAGTTATACATCTGGCTAATACTGCATGTCAAAATACCAACTGCATGGGTTGAAAATTAGTACCGACACTTGCACTGGGCTTTGCATGCATTTGGAGGATGTACGATAGAACCCCTAATATTAACCACATGAGAGCTTAACTGATGTTAAGTCTGTTATAGTACCAAATTAATAACATGTAATACAGGCCAAGGAAAACATGTTTACTTTCTCTTTTTCATCTATAACATAGCAATAGAAAAATGAACCAAAGAGTACAGTAGCAAAATGACTGATTCTAAAGCACTGCTGACCTCTTGCTTCAGTCTCTGTGACTCCTGTTCCAAACGTTCCACTTCATGTTTTGAATCCATCAGCTGCTCAGTCTTCTCCTCCCTGCAGACACACGCACGCACGCTTAATTTTTTTTCTTTAAACAACCTTAATGCTGTGCAATCACACCAAACCGTGTGTTGTCCAGACATGTTAACAGTCAACGTGTTTGCTCAACGGAAAGTACTGACACTGAATTAAATGTTAGATCTGCCTGACTGAAATCTTTCATTATGTCCAGGTCCAAATTTTGACACAGTATATTGTGTGTGTGTGGAGTGCTACTTTATACTTCAATCTCCAAATAGAAGGCTTGTCTGTGTGATTACACCATCGATGGATCACAGCAGACAGCGTAATAAGGTCTGTTGACTGCTTAAAGACTCCCAGCTGCTGTTTTTACTGCACCATAGCATTAAAGCAGCGACACTCATGTAAACCATGGGTAGGGATGATGAAGGAAGCTTCACAGAGATGCACAATAACAAACTATGGGTTGAAAATTTTTAACTCGTTCTCCAGAAATCTATTTTTATATTTATGTAAATTTAGACATAAAAAAAATACTTAAAACAACTTGTCAAAACGCTTTGAAATTAATTTAATAAACGATAGATAATCAATGATTCTTTCCAGCTCTATCTTTTTAGAAACAAGCCTGAATCAATCTTTCGACAAGAACACTCACAGTTCTTGTCTGTATCTGCGGAGCTTGGATTTAGTATCAGCGAGTTCCACAGACAGATGTCGCTTTTCCTCCTTGGTCAGTCCAGACGCACTCACAGATGACCCTCCTTTATTCACATCTACACCTGCAGAGCTCTGCCCACGGCCTGGACTGCTCGTGCCCAGGGATCGGCTACCATGCTGAGGATGTTGACTGGACAAGTAGTCCCACTCCTGGGTCAAATCCACAATCATCTGGAAGGCAGAAAATAATCACTTTTATATAACAACTGAGTGCATCTTTGTCATTTGATTGGCACGTGACATGGATTATTTGTGCCATTTGCGTTGTATTTTGCATGCAATTAGGTTCCATTTACTGTGCCAATTTGGTTCCATTTTGGTTTTGTACCATTGCACGCTGCAAACCCTGCCCATGCACACACTAGTGGGGGCAGCATTTAGCTAAACATGGCAGAGTTTGTTTTGCTGACACATGACAATTTGAAGGAGCTAATTGACGGTGCTAATTTTCCTAACACGCACACACAAAAACCCAAATCCGCTGCACCATAAGCCGTCTGGGGGCATGAAGAACTGTTAGGACAAAGTGCTGGACTAATTTCTGATGTGATTTTTCGCTGGGCTGAAGTCTTTTTTTGTTGTTGTTGTTTTTGGAAGTACACAAAGTCGGTGCATGGCATTACAGACTGCATCGTCAGAATTATTATTGGACTCCTATGTAAAGTTTGTGTTGGACTGTTGATGTCAAAGTCCCTTTTCTGTTGTTTATAAAATAATGTAATATCAAATGACAAGGATTTATTTTATATAAAACAAATAATGAATGTCTTCACATTCTTTCAATGGAACAAATATTTAATTCAGTGAAAGCTGGACGATACCATTCAACTCTGCTTGATCTCGTTGAATGGAACATTCCAGCTTTCACCTCGAACTATTCGTACCACTGAACTTATAAACATTCATTATTTGTATATTAACTGTTATTTTACTACAAACAGAAAAATGATAAGGTACAATGACAGGTTCAGTGTGCAAGGTGCCCTGCACGCTGGGGACGCATAGAAATGTCCCAAACGTGGAACCACTACCAAAAAAATAATGTTCACCAGCATAAAATCTGACAGTCCAATAATAAATCACACAGAAAGGATAAATAGTAATAATTATTAAAATGCCAATGTTACACAAATTGTGGCTTAGAGACCTCATTAGCCTTGTCTCTCTGGTCGATAAGTTGCCGTAGCGAGACAGCCATGCTACGGGACATGGGTTCCATCTCTTCCTGTGAAAGCTCTGCTCCTTCCTCCAGCCAGGACAGGTCCAAAACGTTCAGCTGGTTATGGGTGACCTGAATGATGCAGAACATAAAGCTGTGATAACTAGAGATTTGTGATCAAGCTGAAAAAATGATACCCTGCCACCCCTACCCGGCCATACTAGATGCTTGCATGTATTACATATCAGTGACAGTAAATGTTTTGTGATGAAATACCAGAATTAACAAACTGGTCAACCTTTGTATTGAAGAACCAAACAAAACTCTCGGTAACCAACAGATATGATGTATTTATTTATGTAAGATTTTTGTTTGTAAATGGGAAGACAAAACAAAACAAAAAGCAACACCACAACAAACAAATATGTGTGAGCTACCTCTTGGATGTGAGCAACAATGGCGGCCTGCGTCTCAATGTCCAGCACCTTGATCTTCTCAATCATCTCTTCCTTACGTTCACACTGCATGTGCACAAACACACAAAATTAAAATAGACAGGCAACAGGAAGGAACACAAGCATGGGGACAATCGCAATCCATGTGGACTGGTAAGACTGGAGCATTTTGGGCCGGTCAGATGGATGCCGGTGTGTCGCTGTGTTCGACAACAGGTCAAGTGACGGGAAGGAGAGTATAATGCTGAGAGTATTTTTTGATGAGCGTACAGAAACACTATCTGTGTTTATTTTCCTGTTTGTCAGGGTTTGACAGAAAGTCTATGAGAGAGACAAACAAGGGCAAAAAAAAAAAAAAATGCCGAGCCACTTTAATGAGTCACTGGTGGCCACAAACAACCCGTTCATTATAGGACTGGGTCACACAGTTCAGTTATAGAACAAAGAACCACAGGTTCTCAACAACTGCTATCCATATTTAATTAGACAGACCAACTTCAGCCAGTCTTCCATTGCTAATTTGTAGCTCCAACGGACGTCGCAATTCAGAAAGTGATGAAATCAGGGCCCATTCATCACAGCAGCAGTCTAAAATTGTGTGTCATAGTATATACACCAAGTTACTACAGATTAAGAGCAACATTGAACACAGCCCCATAAGACGGGAGGTTCTGGGCATGCTCACAACGGTACATTATTCAGTCTGTGTACTAATGACATTCCCACAAAGCTAAAATGTATCTGTTAACATCTGAAAACTGTTTTGCTGAAGAGTGTGACGCCTTTATTGCTAGGAGATTTAAAGAGGTATTCACATCAAAGAGCTCAATCTTTGTCTCATCAGACCAGACAATTTTGTTTCTCATGGTCCAAGAGTCCTTCAGGTGCCTTTTGACAAACTCCAGGCAGGCTGCCATGTGCCTTTAAATAAGGAGTGGCTTCTGTCTGGCCACTCTGCCATACAGGCCTGATTGGTGGATCGCTGCAGAGATCATTGTCCTTCTGGAAGGTTCTCCTCTCTCCACAGAGGAATGCTGGAGCTCTCACAGAGTGACCATCGGGTTCTGAACTGGATCCAAACTTCTTCCATTTATGGATGAAGGAGGCCACTTTGCTAATTGAGACCTTCAAAGCAGCAGAAATGTTTCTGTACCCTTCCCCAGTTTTGTGCCTCCAGACAATCTTGTCTCAGTCTATAGACTGTTCCTTTGACTTCATGTTTGGTTTGTGCTCTAGCATGCACTTTCAGCTGTGGGACCTTATATGTAGGCAGGTGTGCGACTTTCCAAATTATGTCCAATCAACTGAATTTACCCCAGGTGGACTCCAATTAAGCTGCAGAAACATATCAAGGATGAGCACTTGAGCTCAAAGTTGAGCTTCATGGCAAAGACTGTGAATACTTATGTACGTGTGATTTCATAAGTTTGCAAAAATCTCAAGAAAAAAAAACAAACTTTTATTTACATTGTCATTATGGGGTATTGTGTGTAGAATTTTGAGGGGGAAAATTAATTTCCTGTATTTTGGAATAATGCTGTAATGCTGTGAAGCACTGTGAATACTTTCCAGATGCAATGTATTCATTCTCTTTTGAATAAATCTCATGATTAAAAAAAATGGTATGACAATGTGGATACAGATCTTGAATATTCATATAGTCCACATTATTAAATTCACAATGGTGAGCATTTTATGTCAAAAAGTACGGGTTTAAATTTTTTTCCAACAATATCAAGATATACTGTGTTACTTCAGAAAAAACAACTGCATTTTTAGGCTTGGACACAATTATGTTCATGGACGTCCGCCTGCATGTGTGCATACACACTAATGAGCAATAAATGATAACTAACTGAAAAGTTATCTTTTATAAAGCTAAATCGATAAACTACCCAAAAATTTATCGGAAGCTACAGCTAACCGATAATGTTCAAAATTGAGTTTTACCTAACCGCATACAGCAGTTCCACCGTAATGCACAGGTCTTGGAAAATAAAGCAGTTTTAACTTATGGTTTTGATTTATAAATCAAATTATTCTGGATAGAATAACTACATTAATGACAAAAAAAACATATTTTTATTTTAAATAATGCACTAATTCTGAAGTTTTGTAACAAACACACACAGATGCCAAAGGGATTATTGGTAAAATGAGCCTCCGCTAACAATGATTGGTTGACTCATTCATTCTATGTAAAAACATGTTAATGTGGCATGTGTGCTGGTATACATATAAATGTGCTTTTGTAAAATATACCATTTTTTTCATATGTAAAAAAAGCCATTTGCAAAAGTCAAAAGTCAAGTTGTAATTAGGCAACCGTCTGATATAACCAGGGTCAAAATGCATAGAACACTGCCATCTACTGGCACCCAGATGCTCAGACCCTAACCCATAATCCTTTGCGTGCCGTAGAGTTGCTGCAGTTTAAACGGCACAGACAGAAAACACATGACAATTGTAAACTAACATTATACAGTGGTCCCTCGTTTATCGTAGGAGTTACATTCTAAAAATAGCCCGCAATAGGCGAAATCCGCGAAGTAGTCAGCGTTATTTTTTTACAATTATTATAGACATTTTAAGGCTGTAAAACCCCTCACTACACACTTTATACACTTTTCTTAAGCAGGCATGAACATTTTCTTACTTTTCTCTCGTGTGTAAACACTCTCAAAGTTCAAACCTTAGTAGAAAAATAAGACCAACCTTTTTTCAGGCCCAAACATTTGTTTGAGAAATAAAAATAGAACGTTTCCTATAAATAATTATGATGGCTTTTAGAACTAACAAATTTAATTTTAACGATCAACCTACGAGGTTGGACACATAAGAAAATATTAACCCCTTAACGCCTGAATTTATATAGCTGTATATAAAAAAATGTTTTGTGTGTTTTTGCCTTTAAGTAGATGGCAAATAATGTTGAGATTATTAATTTCACTTTTGCACAAAAAATAAATAGTAATTTTGGTATTATGGTAATAATTTATGTTATAATGTTATAATAATAATAATAATGGTATGTTGCAAATTTGCGACAACAGGCATACTGGTCAATTTGGTATGTTGCATATTTGAGTCAAATACTGTAGCATATATGCGATAATAGGCATTAAGGGGTTAATAGTGACTGATCAGTATTTCAGTTCCTCTGATCACGCCTCTTCCTCCTGGCGCCGCTCCGCTAGCATCTTTTTCCACTGAGTGACACCTCGGCGCAGGCGTCTTTTTCCGAGTAAAGAACACAGCTATGGGTAGTTGTTGGCGCTCTTTTTTCTTCTGGGCGAGAAGATTCTTATAAACAGACACGCAGAACACAATGCGCATGCTCTGCCTTCGCGGTGCCGCGACCGGCCTGCTTGATGAGGGTGCAGAACACAATGCGCTGTAAAAAAAAAAAAGTGCATGCAAAATTGGACTAAAAAATCTGCGAAACTGCGAGGCCACAAAAGGTGAACCCCGTTATAGCGAGGGACCAATGTACAACCAAAATGTACATTTTTATTTCTTTTCAGCTGCAGCAACTCTCTGGCGCGCAAAGGATTATGGAATATCTCAATACCTAGGGCGAATACTGCCATGAACACTACTGGCCAGTAGATAGCAGTAGAGACTGAAAACTTGCCAAAACAAATATTCCACATAAATAATCTGTGTTTGCTACATTTAATCTGCAATTTAATAAACACAAACCGAATTTCAGGCATCTTATTTATATTACTCTGGAACAAAGACGACAAACAGTGTTGTAAAGGACAATAACCAGGACATTACAGAGCAAACAGGAAGTGATTGCAGCTCACAGTGATTCCAATTGAAAATAATGGAGAAGCAACCTGAGCTTCTTCTGACATTTTTACATAAAAAAAAATAAAAAAAAAACTACAACACAATAACAATGTCTATAAACCCAGAGAATATATTCATGAGAGTTTTAGGCACAATATACAAAGAGTTTAATGCTGTTGTCTGTGTGGACCCTGATCAGAGCGTCTTGAATGCATTTCTCCTGTCATGAACTTTTACCCAGAATGCACTGCGCACACACACCATGTCCACACTAAAACCTTTAAAATTAGTGCAATACTTTAAAACTAAAACATATGGCTATTTTCACTTTATAAAACTTCAGACATGACGTTCATTTAAATAACTTATCCGAAATTAGTTTGGTTAAAATGTTAACCATAAGTTAAAACTGTATGTCTCTGGATGACTTGGGTGATATTGCCGGCTAGTTAGTAAGGTGTCAAGAGAAATCTTTTTTTTTTTTTTTGGCTCTCATTTTGGTTCTTTTCTGTGACCAGCTCTCCTCTGATTGCAGAGGATAGAGCAGTTCACCTGAAACCAGCTCTTCTCTGATTGTAGAGGACTGCGCGGTTTCTCCTGAAATGAGGTCTCCTCTGTCTGTAGAGGATAGAACTATACATCTACTACAAAACATTTAACAGGTAAGTATTTGATATCAGACTTTAAAAATGTTTAACTGTTAAAACTTGCACAGATTTCCATAAAAGACCCAACTGTAAAGTTCACACCACATTTAAGTAATTAATTTACCATTTAATAAACAGCAATGTCATCCTGCCCTGTCTGAAGAAAGCTTTAGTTTGTATCAAAGCAACAATTTCATGTAGCTTTATCCACCCCTCCCTCCGTGTTTCCATTCATTGCTCCCTCATGAATATCTGTTTCGCTGTAACCAGTAAAACCAGTACATGCAGACAAAAGAGAGGAATAGAGGAAGACACAGAAAGAAAAATTAGGAATGAGGGAGGAAAAGGATAGCCAACGGCAAAAAACTGAAAGTGGGATGACACAGGGAAAAATGTAGATGTGTTGCAAATGCGACAGGTGGTAATGTGAGAACACAGAAGCTCAAACAGAAGTCAAATCAGCATTTAAAGAGTTAAAATGGTGTTGAAAAGTTTCTGTTTTACTCTCGAGTTCACCTCAATGTGATGTTTGTCTTATGAGCTCTTTAATTTGGGATTTTGTACATACTTTTAGTGTTGGCATTTATTCTTTTGTTATTTGAGTTTATTTTGTTTGGTGCTTTGATTCCTGGGAAAGTCTTTTACAAATAGTTATAAATAATTACTATAATCAATAATAAATGTGATTTTTCTGTATATAAGTGGTAGGGTTTCCGAAACTAGTCAAAAATCTGTGACTTATACTCTGGAAAATACAGTACATGTGTGCAAAAATGTAGTATGCAAACTATCTGCACGTTATGGTATAACAATTTACTCAGTTATATAAACTAGCTACTGAGGACCCCAGGACCCGGAGAAGGCCAAGGGGATACCCATGTTTCACTAGACAGATGGTTATTTTACAAACATGGGAATAGACTGGTTGTCTGTCTGGGTGGTTGCCACCAGTGCCCAAGGCTGTTCCATGGGGTTGATGTGGCAAAATGCAGCACCAGCACATGCTCCCAGACTTGACTTGATACAAACTAGCAAGAGCAGCAGGAATGAAGCAACAGAAAATCAAATGCGACAGTTAAAATGGTGCAGTTTAAGAGTCGGTACTTCATCTTGTCGTGGTGGAGAGCTGAAGTCTGAAGTCTTGCAGCTGAAGGAAGAAGCTGTCACAGATGCTGGTTGAGCTTTACCGGACACCGCCCGCTACCTTTTGTCAGACAGGAGGCGGATGGGAAGGCCTTCAACAATGCTGAAGGCCTTATGGATGCACTGTTTGTGGAAGATGTTCTGGGTGGAGTACAGACAGCTCCACATGACACCCCCCCCCCATCCCACCCCCAGCCTAACTGTATTCACTGTCCTCTGCAGGGGCTTGTGGTCAGAGATGTTGCACTTCCCAAACCAGGTAGTGATACAGCTGGGCAGGACACTCACAGTGGTTTTCCTGTAGAATGTTATGACGTGGGAAGCTTGCCCTCTTCAGCCAATATAAGAAGGGCAGATGCTGCTGTGTTTTCATGACCAGATTCATGGTGTTGAGGGTCAGATGAACATGAAGAAATTTGGTGCTCCTGACAGTCTCCACCGCTGAGCATTCAATGTACAATGTGGAATGGACAGTATGGGCCTTCCTGAAGTCATCAATCATTATGTCGCTTTGTACAGGCTCAGAAACAGATTGCTGCTTTGCCAAGGAGTAAATCAGTCCAATGTGAACCAAATCAGTACCAAATCAGCCAGCTGTGAGATTTGCATAACTGACTGAACACATACTGTTTTGCAAGATGAAATGTGTACACTTGAAAAAAGTGAGTTTGAATGTTTTGAGCTGAGGTGTCTGAAACCTTTGGTCTCAACTGTATACTACCACAATCCAGTTGTCTCCTGTTGCAAGCAAACCACTGATTTGACTCCCAGTGTTTTTCTAATCCTGCACTACTATCCTGCATTTTATCAGCAGGCAGACTGAAAGGCTGTGCTCAGACATGCAGAACTAAAACTTGGGTGTGTGTGTGTTACCTGCACAGCACAGCCTAGTATCAGCAACAAAAGTCTTTTCAGCTCCTCCATGCTTTTTCCTGAGGAACAAACATACTGCACATCAACACAGTACAATACATGCCACCTAATATCTTCTGTGCCAACTCCTCACTGAGGATTGTATCGTCTACCAATATTCATTTTAGTGCCAATTACATCAGTTGTGATAATTACACATGTTCAACTTCACTGCAACTATATGACATCATGAATTTGTCATTCAAATGCTTGCCTGTATACTGCGCATGTATAAATCAAGTTCAAGACATATTCAGTGAGGTGAAATATTTGCGTATTTAACCAGACTGGTCTGAAGAAAACTGGCAGTCAACAGTAATCCTTATATTTAGTTTGACAAATTACTCAGGCCCTCTAAAAATACAGGGACTGTATAAAAATGGCTGCAACTGATGAATGGTTAATGCAATTATTTGTTAAGTTTCCTGAATTAAAGCTACTAGTCTATTCTATAATCACATTATGGCCATTTCAGTTAATCTCTGTTATGATGTACAGGAAAAAAAAAAAAAAAAAAAAAAGCCCTGCCCAAATACTTTTGGACTTGGCAGCAGGTTAGCGATAACAGCCGATAAAGGTTAAAGTCTTTGCAGGTGCCCATATTAGGCATGGGCATGGAATTTTTAACATGGCAGATTGGGGGAGGTTTGCCTTAGGTGGGGTAAGTCCATGAGGTCCCTGTGGAAACACGAAGAAGTTGGCGAACAATAAGCTGTGGGATATTTGTTACCTGATATTGGATCCTTGGCGATGCAAAGGATGTTGGGAAGGGGCATAACAATTAGCTGCTGTAGGACATCCTGTAACACAGGAGCAGAAAGAGAGAGAATGAATAAGTCTGCAATTATGAATAAATTAATATTAACTGAGGTAAACTAATTCATGGCCATTTAATTTATTTACATGGCACCAAGTTATAATACAAGTGATCTCAAAACACTGAACCTAAGAAAGCAAACAGGTGAGAGTGGTTGGGAAGAGAAAAACCTCCCTCATCGTTTTTTGTCGTTTTACAGGAAGAAACCTTAAGCAGACCAGACTCAGTGGGGTGGCCATCTGCTATGGGTATTCTAACAACACATAACAGAAGGCACAAACCAAGATTGACAGAACAGAATTCAGTAACGTATAACAGGAAAGTTGCAAGTGAACCAAATAAAGCACTTTGTGCACAATGTCAGGACAATATAATACACATCAGAGTCTGAAAGAAACAGAATGTGTGGAGGCTGTGTGTATGTTTGTAGTCTGATCTCAGCCACTCCGACAAGGCAGTGAAACACTGGCACGAATGTGCACAGTCCAAATGGTGCATTCAGATGCAGCAAAATAGTGAAGACATCTGGGAAGAATTACATTGCCCCACCTCATATATAAAACCTGTCCCATTCAAATAAATTATGCAATAAGGAATTTATCAATTAAATCACACTGGACACATGAAACAATTTTTATGGAGGTATCAGATGAAGAAATATTTTTTGGCTTTGCTCACCGACCACAGGGTCAGTCCATCGCAGATCAACCAATGAGTTAAACCCCACCTCCTCCAAATTATGATATTTGGTATAGAGGTAACTCATAGCCAGAAAAGCCAGAATTTCAAATTTTAACTTGATCGGACCAGTAGTTTGAGATATCGCAATTTCATTTTTTCACTTTTTCGCAAAAAGGGTGAGGCCGCCAAATTTTAAATTACTGTAACTCAGCAACCACTGGTCCGATTTTTTAAAAAAACAAGACATTTCTGTAATGGGGAGAACCTAAGGAATCTAAAACTGGCATTGTTTTGTGCTTTTGGGTACTTTGAGTTGGATGACCTTTTGACCTATATTTTGACCCTGAAATTGACACTGAGGGACATGCCCGACCTCTTCGGACCCATTATTAAAAATGTAGCCCTATATGTCAAATACAACATATAAAAAAATTGGAGGGGTTTCCTTTTTTCTTTTCATGCAATACCTTGTGGAAGTTTACACGTATTCCTTCAGAGATCCATTCAGTGCCCATTCTGTATACTTCAGTACATTTATATACATAGTGTGTCAAGTTGATGTACTCCACAAAATGCTGTCAATCACAAACCAAAAGTAAATGAAAATTTCACAAATGTCTCAGTCTTATGACACTAGGTGTATGATTTTTACTCCTTGTCAACAGGCCAATTCAAACAGTGGTCAGAAATTCTGGCTAGGTCATTATGAGAAATACTGTAGTCTCTGGTTGAAGATGATTTCAAGAATGGAGCGCTTATCACACAATGTACATCAGATTCAGGAATCTAACAAAAATCATCTCTGGATGGCCAGTAGAAGGTTTTAGCTGGTCCATGAGGGTGCATAAACTTAATCCTATAGTCACCAAACTCCTCTGAGACCTTCTCCACCAAACCAATCCATGGTACATTATCATAGCTGCAGCATGCAAAGTTTTGAGGTCGAACAACAAGAGGCATTTCAGCACTGCCTTCATGTTCATTACACAAGGGTCCTTGAACTGCCACCAAATCTGGAGGGTTCATCTGTTCACTGAGTTTATAGACGTGCATCTTTGACAATGAAACTGGGACAAAACAATGGAATTAACAAGTTGGATGTTGCCAAAGGACTCATCTCCCCTGAAAAGCAGAAAAGGGGACATCCCTCCAAAAAAAAAAAAGAAAATATACCACCAAAAGTAATCAAACAGCCAAAAGTCTCCAGGCCTGTGGATGATAGGAGATATGACAGGATTGACCACTTCCCTATTCTGTCAGTGAAAGGTCGATGCAGGATATGTCAGGATGCACAGACCTCTATCTATCTATAGTACCCAAATGCACAAAACAATGCCAGGTTTAGATTCCTTAGGTTCTCCCCATTACAGAAATGTCTTGTTTTTTTAAATCAGACCAGTGGTTGCTGAGTTACAGTAATCTGAAATTTGGTGGCCACACCCTTTTTCACAAAAAAGTAAAAAAATGAAATTGTGATATCCTGAAAACTACTGGTCCGATCAAGTTAAAATTTGAATTTCTGGCTTTTCTGGCTATGAGTTACCTATATACCAAATTTCATAAAGATTGGAGGGGGTGAGATTTAAAAATGCCATTTTTTGGGTGATTTGAGATGGACTGACCCCACAATGCATATTCAACAGGGTAATAAACCAGTCCGGTTTTTAACCCAAATGTTGTTGAATGAATGGAAAACTGTGTTATCCAAATAGTAATAACTGTTCAGTTGAATGGGTGTGTCAGTGATGATACTTTGTTTCAGTGTTTCACTTTTTTATGTACTTTACACAATATTTTCACTCAGGATGCATTCACACTGCTGACCCAAGTGACCCAAACCATATTTTTTTGTGAGATTAGATTTTTTGTCACATGGATGGTTCATATTCATGTTTGTAAGTGAATGGCAACTAATCTGCAACTTACACAAGAGTCATATCAGCAGAGATCACAGTAAGGCTATGCACCAAAATCCAATTCTAATATGGCACTGATTCCTTTACCATCAGAATTCATTGGACTGAATCAGAAAGCAGATTTCGTTGTCACATTAGTGCTCAGAGTCAAACATGACAGCTGAAAATGCAAACCGAACCAACAGACTAAATTATCAAATCAAATGTGAACAGCTAACATCATAAAGGAGTTTTCTAAACCAGGGACAAAGCACTACACCCTCTTAGGTTTGATGTGCGTCCAAAATGCCAATTTAATGACAAAAGTGAAAATTGTTGTGAACAGGTCTATTTACCACCACTGCAACAAGCAGCAAAATTGAACAATATATGTCAGCTAACATGTTGCTAAATGCTCTTAGCAATACAAACATTTCAACATAAAAGTACAACCAGTCGCTTCAGAATTTAAGTCACAGGACCTCCCAATATCAAGAGTCATCAGGAGATGACAAATCCCCCGGTCCCACAAATCAGTAATACCCAGTACACCCTTATGTTAAATATGAATGAAACTGGTCAACTGGTTCTTGAAATATCATGCTAACAAGGGTGGCAATGACAATATCTTGAATATCTCGCTATGACCTTGAAGCTGACCTCAAGGTCACTGTAATCGATTGGTGTTGGGGGATCACCCAAGTACACCCTTATGATAAATATGAATAAATTTGTCAACTGGTCCTTGAGATGTCGCACTAAAAAGTGAAAATATTCAAGAAAATATGGTATTTTGGTGCACCTGCAACCCTCTGATCAGCCCTGCAGCACAAAGGCTGTTCCAGTCAGATACAGGTTGTGGGTTTTTTCCCCCTCATCCTGCTGTGGGGCACATCACACGTGAATCAAACTTCTATTTAAGCACATTTCTTATAAATGTATCTTGCTTTAAAGTGTTTTTCACATGAAAAGATAAGAATCACAGAAACATGGCTCATAATGTTTTTTCTGCTGACTGAATTTTGATTTTCAAGAAGCAGATTTGAAAGTTAAAATCACTTGATCAAATAAGAATTTTAAAAGGGTCATATTGTGCAAAATCAGTTAGTAATCTACCTGTTATGTTTAATTGTACTACTACTTGTTGTTGCCCATTCAGCTGCTCCCACTTTGTTCGGGGTCGCCACAGGGGATACAGCCAGATCTGCACTGGTATTTGGCACAGGTTTTACACCGGATGCCCTTCCTGACACAAGTCCAGTTTTACCTGAAGAAACGCACACGGCAGCTGGTGTTCCAAAGAGGTCTCCCATCCAAGTACTAACCAGATCCTGCACTTAATTGTTCTACTACTACTCATTGATTTAAAAAAAAAAAAAGTCTGTAGGTAATCAATAGAAAAACAAGTGGGAGTCCTATACTACAAATCCTTGTACTTTTCATATAGTTCATAATAAAATACTCCATTTTAAATGCAAGATATATTGACATATATAGACTGACATAATCTTGACATATCAATAAAAACCATAAAAGCCCCTAAAAGGCATAAAAAAAGCTTACTATAAAGTCAAATATTTGTGATTGGTATTAAGCGGATCCTAACTCGCTTGCTTGAGAAGTCAAATTACCACAAAAGTAATCGCAGAAGATGAAAACAAAATTTACATCTTGCGGATTTGGACATTTTTCATCAATACATTTTCTTTATGTCACAGCCTTATTCCAAAATGGACAAAATTAATTTATTTTCCTCAAAATTTTTGCAAACTATACCTCATAATGAGAATGTGGAAAAAGTCATTTTTTGAGATTTTTGTTAATTTATTAAACAAACAAATCACACGTACAGAAGTATTCACAGCCTTTGCCACGAAACTCAATATTGAGCTCAGGTGTCTCCTGTTTCCGAGACAAGATTGTCTCAGGGCACAAATCTGGGGAAGGGTACAGACATTTCTGCTGCTTTGAAGGTCTCAATGAGCACAGTGGCCTCCATCATCGGTACATGGAAGAAGTTCAGATCCACCAGATCCTAGAACTGGCCACCCGTCTAATCTGAGCGATCGAGGGAGAAAGGCCTTAGTCGGAGAGGTGACCAAGAACCCGATGGAGGAAACCAGGCAACACTCATCAACTAGTTAATACCAACTACAGTGAAACATGGTGGTAGCAGCATCATGCTGTGGGGATGTTTTTCAGTGGCACGAACTGGGAGACTAGTCAGGACTGAAGTCAGAGGAAAAGATGAATGCAGTCAGACCAGAGCGCTCTTGACCTCAGACGGGGGAGATGGTTCATCTTTCAGCAGGACAATGACCTGAAGCACACAGTCAAGATATCGAAGGAGTGACTTCAAGACAACTCTGTGAATGTCCTTGAGTGTCCCAGCCAGAGTCCAGACCAGAATCTGATTGAACATCTCTGGAGACATCTGAAAACGTCTGTGCACCGACGCTCCCATCCAACCTGATGGATCTTTGGAGGTGCTGCAAAGAGGAATGGACAAAACTGCACAAAGATAGGTGCACCAGGCTTGTGGCATCATATTCAAGAAGACCTGAGACTGTAATTGCTGCCAAAGGTGTTTCAAAGTATTGAGCAAAGGGTGTGAACACTTATGTACATGTGATTTGTTAGTTTTTTTATTTTTAATAAATTTGCAAAAAAAAAAAAAAAAGGGTTACATAATGATGTCATTATGTGATGTTGTAAGTAGAAGTTTGAGGGGAAAAAATGAATTCACTCCATTTTGGAATAAGGCTGTAATATAAAATGTGTAAAAAGCGAAGCGCCGTGAATACTTTCTGGACGCACAGTATCTTACAGATTCTTTTTAAAATAAATACATGGTAGTTATACCTCAGTGAAAAGATTTTGTGTAGGAATTAATCAATGTCTGGTCACCAAAAGAGCCTGATTTATGTGTATACAGGCCGGCAGCCAAAAGAAAACACCCTGCGGTGGACAAAGACAGTCAGGAAAGAACAATCACGCTAAAAGGGAATGCTTCCCATTCCAGAATGTCCGCTCACATCCCAAACAACTAAAAATGCAGATGTTCTGAGACAATTCAACCAGACTGCAGCTGGTCATGGAGGGTGCAATGAGCACCAGTTGAGATGTTAAACATACAGTAAGTTTATGAAACCTCACACATTCAATACACCATGTCCAAGTAAGTTTTCTTATTGAATGAAGAAAATGAAAAGTACCGGTGTTTATGGAGAAACAGGGGTGCTTGGTCAGAGCGTACAATTAGGCAGCCACACTCATTTTAAAATGAGGAAATACTGGGAGATATTAAAGAAAGGACACTGAGAGGAGACATGCTGATGCCCTTTGGTACAGGAGACAGGAAATGTACTAATGGGTGTGTTTGAGAGAGGGGATGAGTGAGGGAGAGGGAAAAACAGCCAAAAATACACAGTCAAACAAAAATCACATCTGAGGTGAGCCCGTTTCAACCCCCCCCCCCCCCCCCCCCCCCCCCCCCCCCCCCCCCCCAAAAAAAAAGGATTTTCAGCTCGAGGCCCTGTTACTATGTGGCAAATGTCAGAACCTATAGGCTTCTGATCTGGAGTGTCATCTGCTAACCAGTCAAGACATAAACTGGCTATCAGCTTTCAGCACAGGCAGAGCCGAGCTGCCATGACAGCTTCGAGGCACCGAGTGTGTTTGCAGCACACAGGTAGGCAGATACTGTTACCCTGCCCTGTACAATAGCAGGTAATGTGATCGCCAGCTCCAGCTCTGTGTCTCTCTCTCTCACACACAGTATGGTGTGAATTAATCATGTGGGCGGGCCAACAAACATCGATAAATGAGGTCACAAAAACACCAATTCAGCAGACATTAAAAAATGCCATCAAAGAAAGCATGAAGCGAAAGATGTGACATTTGTGGTTATATGTAACACTCTGTCACTACGGTAGCAAATTAGTTTGGCTTAAAACACAAAAGTTGATTCAGTTCCAAATGGGGTGGAAAACACATGCACACAATTTATACAATGCCAACATCATTCTGTGAATATTCAGTTATATTGTGAAAAGCTGAGGATTTGAGCCTCACCTCACAACAACTGTAACAACCACCTGGTGTGCAGCCTTGATGGCAAAAAAAAAAAAAAAACTTGTGCGTGACCCTTATTTACATAAAAAAAAAATTATATAAAATATTTTGTGCAACAATCAATCATTTCTTTTGGTTGATGTCCTGACAATTACAAGAAAATTTAGTTTTTTTTACAATTATTTTATTATTTAGTGATCACTGTCAATTATATTTGTGTGATTATACGTAATAATATATATACTAGGCAAATATACTATATACTATATATCGTATACTAGGCACTATGTCAACAAGTAATCAAGTGTTCTTTGTTTTAAAGAGGTCTGTAGCTAAACAACTGATTAGCTTCTATCATGACATCCATTTATTTGTATTGGAATAGGAATGTTTGAATATATGAAATCTGATGTATTCTGTTGAACCACTGATGAAGTCAAATAAATAAATAAAAATATGATATTAAAAGTGGTGGGCTTATGACGGGAGGATCCTATCTTAGTCCCCAAATTGGTCCCAATGTGCGTCTGAGTGCTTTGCATGGCAACACCCAGTCATCAGCGTGCAAGTGTGTGAATGGGAGGTATTGCTGTAAAGGAACATATAAATGCAGTCTATTTATCATAAATAAACAAAAACAGTACTTATTAAAGTTCTAGAATGCTGAAAAGCTTTTCACAGTATTGTATATATTGACTGAATGTTGCATGCTGGGTGAATGAACTACATCGCTCAGCCAGTCTATTCATTGACAACAGCTATGCCTTTGGCAACTACATATTTTGAATAACAACTTTTAGTTTAGAATTCAGCATATCTGCATTTTTAAAACATATGCAAAATAAACTGTGAAGCTGCACTTTTCCTGCAGATATCTGACAATGGATTCAGCAGACACAAAAAAACAAAAAACTATCATTTAGCTTCTGCACAAAAAAAACCAAAACAAAACAAAAACAAAGCAAGGCAGAAGAAAACTCCAAAAACCTTAAGACCATTAAGAGACAGTTTTCAGTGTTTCTGTGTGTGCAAACCTCCGCTGGATGATGTTTCAATTCAACAAATGGCTATGAGCCACTGTTTAGGTCAAGGGCAGCTAGTTAACTCATTATTATGAATGAGATAGCTAGACTTACAAGCCTCTCTCTACTTAAACCACCTGTATATACATTAACACACGATCCAGCAGTCATCTTCATCACAATGTTGAAGACTGTCTTGAAATTAATTCTCCATTTAGTAGTTAAGATGCACAATCTGTTGATTAAATTACCTAAAATTAACTTGCCACCACACACACACACACACACACACACAGCACATATTAATGCAGACAATCAAGTTCAACTTTTTGCAGAAGCAGATGAGGATATGGATATACTGGACACAGACTGTAACAGAAAACAGATTCTACAAGAATAATACTGTTATTCGCAATGGAAAATTCAGAAACGCTCCTGGATCTAGTCTGAGGTATAACTGTCTTAAGTGCTTTTCAAATTATTTCACTTCAAGGTACAATTGTAGACTTCTTGTATGGTGAATTCAAGACACACTGAAAAGAAAACACCTCAAAACACTTATGATTCATAAGTGTCCAGGTTTGTGTTATGGGGCAACTAAAAGACAAGTTATGACTGGAAATGCTTTTCGGAATGTTTTTCCTCATGTTTGACTTCAATCTCAGAGAAATTAAGTCATTATTTAAACAAATAGAGATTGTTGAGAACACTGAGGCTGTGTTTCGTTTGGTTGCTTGGTCACTAAGGGGTGAATACTATCTTTTAAAGTATTTGTTAAAATTTTCCACTTCAAAAAAAGTCAATTCCTCACAGTCTCACCTGGTGGACTGTGCTTTCAGGTATTTTTATTTTTTTCTACATGTGCAGTTTTTGATTGGCAACATTAAAATTGTCCTTTTAAGTAATGCTGAAATCTTCTGTTTTTCTTTACAGATTATGGTGAATATACAGTACATTCACTTATTCATTTTATATGCCTTAGTCCAAATAGGGGACACCGGGGGGGGGGGGGGGGGGGGGGGGGGGGGGGGGGGTGCTGGAATCCATTCCAGAAGTCACAGGGCGTACACTACGAGTGGTTGGATTGTGTCTAACTGCAATTAGAATGGGTTAAATGCAGAGGAAAATTTTGCTGTATGAATGTAAAATGACAATAAAGGCCCTTCTCGTTACACACTATCTGAACTACAAACACTTGTTTTCCTGCAAAGCAAGTTGACGCACCAAATGATCAAAGCAGGCAGCAGCATGTGGTCCCAATCAACACCTGACACCTGCAGGGATTCAAAATGTGAATGAGCCATTGGCCCCTTGGTGCTGGGCACAATGGACCTTTTGCAATTTCAATGGGCCATTTGCGACATGATTCACAGGCTGTTTTTATATTTAATGGTATATGACTGAAGCCCCTTTCACAGTAGCGTATTCGTAGAGCTGCGTACTGCGGCGTTGTGTTCCATTTAAATACGCCTGAAATGCACGAGTACTCAGCCATTTTTTCTGTGATCGTGGATATGCTTGTAGCTGCGTGTCTTCATTTTTTAATGTGTGCACACAGTCGTGTGTAGCTCTTGCCGCTATTTAAAACCAGTTCCCTCCTGTTGGCTGCGCAGAACACATCACTGCACTTGGAAAACAGTGGACTGTATCATGAGAGTTTTACAGTTGCATTACTGCCACGTATGTAGCCAAAGCTGCTATTTTCTGCCTCTGTGGAAGTGTGCTCTGTTCTGTACTGCACTGTGTGGTGCACATCAGAAACAGTCATTTTACGTTATTATTATTATTTTTTTTTGTCTTGGTGGATCATTTTCATTGTGTACAGATGCTGCTGAGTCTGGCTGTGGTAAAAGCTGCTGTGAATGAAGCGCTGTGACTCTAAACTTTTAAAGCTCCGGCTGATTTGATCAGACCTGATCGATCAGGACGTGATGAGCGCACCGACATGCAGCGACGGCGCTTTTATTTTAAAGACTCACAGCGTGTATTCAGGTTTGATCAGACCTGATCTATCATGGCATGTGATGATTGCACTGACAGCGCTTTTATTTTAAAGTCACAGCACATATTGTTTGATCACACACACACACACACACACACACACAGAGAGAGAGAGAGAGAGAGAGAGAGAGAGAGAGAGAGAGAGAGAGAGAGAGAGAGAGAGAGAGAGAGCACAACCGACGGACCTGCTGTTTCTGGATTTCTGAGTTGAGGTTCGATTCCCTGTTCTGATCACACACAGGTGCTGTGGGCTGTGTGATCATGTTCTCAGCTGATTCCTCTGGATTCACTCAGTTTTTGGTTGTGTACAGGAGCGCCCTGTTGCACAGACTTGCAAGCAGTAACGCTGTGCTGCGCAGACCTCCTTAAAACTGTGTCCAGCTCTCTACACCAAACAAAATTAAACATGTTTAATTTCTGCCATCCTACGCGCATAGCCCTCAACATACTGCTGCGTAGGGAGCAAAAACTCAACGGAGAGCTGCTAAAAGTGGGCGTAGAGCTGCTCAACTCTGCATAGAAGATACACCACAGTGAGCAGCTCTACGAATATGCCAGTGTGAAAGGGGCTTAAAGGCTGTGTCACAGTATGACTGATAGTGCTAAATGATAATTTGCGTATTTAAATATTTTGGCTGTTGGCAAATTCATCAGTCTCCCATGGAGTTGGGGCACTAACAGACAGATGACATCACATTTCACCAGAGATCTGCACTGAGCAGAAGGATTTTCCCGATTTATAGGCATATGATGGATTTGAGCAGAGTTTGCCATGGTCTGAAAGCATAACATCATATTTCCTTACTGTTCATGTGCCAGGACATCAAACAACTCCGCTGTGCATCCTCGCTGAGACAGAACAAGACAGACTTTGCTGTCTTTTTCAGGGTTACCAAAGACCAGCTTTAGGGATCTCCAAATGGCTCAAAATGGTGCAGCCAGAGTTTTAAGAAGAAGCAGAAAGTCTGATCACATTACACCAATTTCGGCCTCCCTTCACTGGCTTCAAGTCTCTGTGAGGTCTGAAAATCAGGCCTCACAGAGACTAGTTATTTCCAGCTGACTGATTCTGCTCTTTTTCTCTCTGTCTGAGGCATTGACGGTACCTCTAACGGATGCTGGCCCTGCACCCCAGGACATTGAACTGTCCCCAGGAAGCCCTGCTTTTTAAGACCTACAGAATCAGAAAAGTTTTATTGCCATATGAGTGAACAAGTTCACAACATTAGGAAATTGCTGCGGTACTTGGTGCTAACATAAAGGACAAAATAAATAAATAATATAGAGCAGTAAAACAAGTAATATATAATGAAACTTTACACTATACAATGTTACAAAATGTACAGACTGTATGAGCTAAGATTGTATGTATATATATATATATATATATATATATATATACACACACACACACACCCTTATGTGATCCGTGCAGACAGAGTAAATAACACAGGGTCGTTAGTGGTGACAGCAACAATGTAGAGTTCTAAAGGTTCTTGTTGAGGAGGCTAACAGCAGAGGGGAAAAAACTGTTCTCATGGCGGGAGGTTCTGGTCCGAAGGGACCGTAGCCTCCTGCCTGAGGGGAGGAGGTCGAAAAGGCTATATCCAGGGTGAAAACAATCGTCTCTGATCCGACCTGAACGCCCCAGTGTCCTGGAGATGTACAGGTCCTGAAGAGATGGAAGGTTACAGTGCATCCATAGAGTATTCACAGCACTTGTTTCCACATTTTGTTATGTTTCAGCCTTATTCCAAAATGGAGAAAATTTATTTTTCCCCTACTTACACCACCCTACTTCTACGCACAACTCCGCATGAGGAGGTCGAAAACGCCTCTGATCCGACCTGAACGCCCCAGTGTCCTGGAGATGTACAGGTCCTGAAGAGATGGAAGGTTACAGTGCATCCATAGAGTATTCACAGCACTTGTTTCCACATTTTGTTATGTTTCAGCCTTATTCCAAAATGGAGAAAATTTATTTTTCCCCTACTTACACCACCCTACTTCTACGCACAACTCCGCATAATGACAAAATGAATACTTTTTTTTCCAAATTGCTTGCAAATTTATTAAAAATGAAAACACTTTGATCGATTGCAGTGTGTTCGTATTGCAACATTTGGAAAAAGGTGTCAATTGATTTAAACAGCGTTTCGCAGAGAGCCGCGCAGCGTTTGTAGCTGTGTGAACTGAATGGAGGACGATTCTCCTTTCTTCCTCGCAACAAGACAGGAGTCCCAGTTAGTGACTTTAATCCATACAAAAGTGACTCACAATTGACATATTCAGGGATGAAAGTGGTGAAAAACAAAAAAAAGCTGTAACCCAAATTTATCCCCCACCACCACCCACATGAAAATGTTTGAATTGTAGAAGCTCTGAAATGCAATCTGGGACTATTCCAGACAATAAATTGCACTGAGTGCAGCATCCATTTTAGTGAGAAAAAACCCAACTTCCCTTATTCAAATTCATTCCAGTAGTATTCTGCCCTTACTAGGATGCAGCAGGTTTCTAGTTTGGCAGATAGTTCTGGAGGAAATCACTGAAGAAATTAACGAATTGAAAATATGGTTTGACCGAAACAAATTGTCATTAAACTTAAATAAAACAGGGATGAAGTGGAGGTATAAGAGTCACTAGGTGTTCACAAGAAACAGTTATTTATTTCTATATTTATTTATGTTCATTATTAGTTGGTTTTATATTTTCTGTTGTGTTTTTAATCAGGTTCTTTTTGTCTCTTTTTCTAAAATTGTATTGTAGCATTATTAGTTATTACTATTATTGTTGTTGTTGCTGCTATTATTATATATAAACAAAAATAAATTTAAAAAAATATTACAATTTGTAATACATTTGTCTCTTTTACGACAACAAACACTGAACAATTAATTATACAGAAACCAAATGCACACAAACGTGCTGCGATGCAAATAGCTTAATGCTAACTTTAACATTGAAAATGCCACAGACATGCTAAAGCGTTCGCATCGGTCCTGTTTTTAAGTTATAAAATACATCTATCAACTGTTTCAGAAGACCATAACAAGTCGGTTTAACATAAAAAGGCAAATATACCTCACAGACATCTGCTCTTTGGGGTTTTAGTGGGGAAAAATTAAGATAAAGTGAAATAAAACAAAGAACCACCAAAGCAGCGGGTCAGATCAATGCTTCAAAGAAGAGCCGCGCTGCAGAAACGGTTGATTACAGACCCTGCAGGGGTTCTGTAATCAACGTGATATGTTCATTTTCCTGACAAACACCCCCAAAAACAACGGCCGCTCTGAAGGACAGATAAGGGAATTGTTAAGCAAAAAGGCTATTGATGTCGGTGGATCGAATCATTTCTTAACGATACCCAAAAAGAACTGGTTCTTGATACCCAGCCCTCGTAAGGTTTCCTTCAAACATGATGCCTGGCATTCATACCAAAGAGTTCAATCTTTGTCTCATCAGACCAGAGAATTTTGTTTCTCATGGTCAGAGATTCCTTCAGGTGGAATGCTGGAGCTCTGACAGAGTGACCATCGGGTTCTTGGTCACCTCCCTGACTATGGCCCTTCTCCCCAATCACTTAGTTTAGATGGGCAGCCAGCCCTAGGATGAGTCCTGGTGGATACAAATTTCTTCCATGGACAATGGAGGCCACTGTGCTCATTGGGACCTTCAAAGCAGCATAAATGTTTCTGTACCCTTCCCCAGATTTGTGCCTGAAGATAATTCTGTCTTGGAGGTCAACAGACAATTCCTTTGACTTCATGCTTGGTTTGTGCTCTGACATGCACTGTCAACTGTGGAACCTTATATGTAGACAGGTGTGTACCTTTCTAAATGTCCAATCAACTGAATTTACCCTAGGTGGACTCCAATTAAGCTGTAGAAACATCTCAAGTATGATCAGTGGAAGCAGGATGGACCTGAGCTCGATTTTGGGCTTCATGGCAAAGACTGTGAATACTTATGTGCAACATGTGATTTCTTAGGTTTTTTATTGTTAATATACGAGGTCTATTAGAAAAGTATCCGACCTTATTATTTTTTTCAAAAACCATATGGATTTGAATCACGTGTGATTACATCAGACATGCTTGAACCCTCGTGGGCATGCGAGAGTTTTTTCACGCCTGTCGGTTACGTCATTCGCCTGTGGGCAGTCTGAGTGAGGAGTCGCCCACTCTCTCGTCGATTTTTTCATTGTTTAGGAATGGCTCAGAGACTGCTGCTTTGTTTGATCAAAATTTTTTCAAAACTGTAAGGCACAACTGAGTGGACACCATTCGATAAATTCAGCTGGTTTTTGGTAAAAATTTTAACGGCTGATGAGAGATTTTGGTGTGTAAGTGTCGCTTTAAGGACGGCCCATGGTGCCTGACGGCGATCTGCACTTCGAGGTGGCAGCGTCTCGCCGTTTCAAGTTGAAAACGTCCACATTTCAGGCTCTGTTAACCCAGGAAGTCATCAGAGAACAGAGAACTTTCAGAAGAAGTCGGCATGAGGAGTTTATTCGGACATTCCATTGTTAACGGACATTTTGTAATGAAAGAACGTGCGGGCAGAGTCGCATGTCGGGCCGGACCCGACCGCGGGGGGTCGCGACAGGAAAAACACCTCCGTTGGAAACCTTAACGGGCAAGTAGGAACATGCCCAAGCTGTTAAACAATTTCTCAGTTACTCACTTGTTGAAAGCCATCAAAAGCTGCCTGAATTTTACAAATGGTTTTCAACACGGAGGTGTTTTTCCTATCGCGGCACACACACAAATTCGCCGAGTCGTTTCCGTGACGACTCGGCGAATTTGCGTGCACGTCTTTCATTACAAAATGTCCTTAAACAGTGGAACGTCCGCATAAAGTCCTCATTCCGGCCTCTTCTGAATCTTCTGTTCTCTCACGACGTCCTGGGTGAATTAAGCCTTAAATTAGGATGTTTTCAGCTCGAAACAGGCCGACGACAAGCCTGGAAGCGCTGCGCGACGTCCCGCTCCGTGGGAAGTCCTTAAAGCGACAGAAACACCCCATAATCTCTCAGCCATTAAACTTTTCACCGAACACCAGCTTAATTTCTCGAATAGTGTCCACTCGGATATTCCTCACAGGTCCAGAAAAAAGTTTGATAAAGCAACGCACGCCGTCTCGAGCAGCGTGTGAAACAAAGGGATTCAGCCGAGAGGGCGGGACCACATCTCACTCAAGGCCTGCCCACAGGGAAATGACGTCACCGACACGCGTGAAAAAACTTACGCATGCGCACGAGGGTTCAAGCATGATTGGTGTAATCACACGTCATTCAAATCCATATAGTTAAAAAAATAAATAAAAGTGTCGGTTTATTATCTAATACACCTCGTATTTGCAAAAATCTGCAAAAAGCTTTGTTCACATCATCATTATGGATATGTGGATAAAGTGAAGAACTGAACATTTTCCAGATGCCCTGTACCTATTCAACCACATAAAACCCAAGATAGACTGCTTTTTGATTTCAATTAAGGACTCCCTTTTTGTTGCTCTTGTTTTTTATTTTTTATTTAAATGTAATGACAATAAAAGCATTCTATTCCATTCCTTGATCAGTCATAGTGTGACTAGGACTTAACTTATGCATGTTAAATGTGATTGGTGTTGTTTAAGTGGTGTGCATGTTTAATCATTTCAATACTTTGCACTTGCTTTTATAGTAAAATAAATCTCACTGTAGTGGCACTTTATAACTTTGCCACATCTGCTTTAAAACTAATCGTCCTCTGGTTGCGAGTTGACCAATAAATCACGTCAGTCACATTGTCGTAAAATGTCATATGGTTGGCAATGTCGTAAAAGTATTATACTCACCGTCAAAAGTAGCGAGATGATTATCTCAATACAACAGCCACTGTGTGTTCCCAGGACGTTAAAAATTTAAACGTTGACGTCTCGATACGGCTTTGTACATGTTAAAAGGTAAGTACAATGCATTACTTCATATGTTTATTGCGTTACTGACGTGGGTCGTGGTTTCAGCAGAATAGAATGCTGAATAAAATACTTTATTGTTAAAGACTGCTGCGTGGGAAGAAAGTGTGCAAGTCTGTCTTTCGTTTATTTTCTGTTTGTTTTTTCTCTTGCACTTAGATATTTACTCTTATTTGCACATTTTGTAAAACAGACGGAAAACCAGCTACGCTGAATTTAGATTGTACACAACACCAATCCCAGTTCCACTCCCAGTTTCAAAGATCTACCTATGACCTAAACATTTTCAGCCAGAAACAGAGCAACAGTCTACTGCCTCCTCCATGGTAACCTTTTTTTCCCACCCTTTTCTTCTGTTGACAAAGGGTCCATCAGTACTCAGTCTCTGTCAATCCATTAAACCAGTTGTTACCCTCTACTAAAGTGGTGAGTAGGGGGCGCACACACACACACACACACACACACACACACACACACACACACACACTGACAGGATCCAGTATACGTCAAAAGACAAAGACATGTTTTCTGCAGCTCCAGTGTTTTTCTCTTTTTTTATGGTTATGTCAGCTTGCCAAACAGATTCATTTTGTGGGATTTTTACTATTTCTGAGTTTCTCTTTACCACTGAAAATGGTCACATCACATAACCTCAATGTTTGCCAGTGTGGAGGACTTGGCTTTACTCTGCCTACTTCTGCTGCTAATGATAGCCTTTGCAAACCAAGTTAGCAAAAGTCCCCATACTATGATATCTGGAAACTTAAGACAGGGCAGACAAAAATGCTATAAAGGGCCTTTCACACTGAGCGCACTGCGCAATCATTTTGTCACTTCTGCATGTGCAGAATGCATTTAGGGGTGGAGTTTCGGTTTCTGTGCCAGAGGCTGAACAAGTCTCGCTTTCACCACGTTTGTGAAGAGTCATATGCTCCCCCAAAAAACAAAAATAAAAAAGCAAAACAGTCTGCGAGTCATAACCACAAGATTAGGTGCAAAAAGCAAAAGAATGAGTGAAGGAGATCACCCTGCTGGGAGGAGCTCTTTTCAGCTACTATTCAGAGTGAGACAGGGCAGGGCTGAAGCAGCTGGCCTGCCCAGGGACCCACAGACCCGGTGGGTGAGTGAGTGAGACATTCACTCCAAAATTTTTCACTTTTGGATATATACACGTCCATTTTTTTTTTTTTTTTTGCAACAGAGCTTGCAAATTTGTCTGAGGTGAGTGAGTAGTCTGAAAAGAAAATGTGACGTTAGTTTTATCAGGTAACGTTAGCTTAGCCTTTAGCTGAAGTATGCTGAATCACTCAGTCAAACTGACTGAATGTTTAATATTTGCAAATTGATCTATTTTTATTTTTACCAAATTAATCTAGTTTTTTTTTTTATTATTATTGTAACTGCTCTGACTACAAGAACAGTCTCAACTTTAAATAACTTAGATTTTTTATTTTATTTTTTTAACCATCTAGTAATCAGACCTTACAAAAAAAAAAAAAATAGTACAGCACTATTTAAGGAATATATTTATTCCCTTGTCCCACATCAGGAACATGTCAACATTTGCTGTGCAGAGAACCTTGTAAATCCAGATGCACTTGGAGCTGAAAACCAAAACCTGAATTCCAGACAGAAGAAGAGAACATCTGTACTTTTCAAAATATGAGGATAGTGTCTCCAAAAACTCCACCAAGAGGTCGAAACTGCAGAGAAGAACATCTGGTTAAATGTCCTGAGAGTCCAGTTCACTTGTCTCTGAAAACCAACACTTGATGCTACGCTTGTAAATTAAACAACGGCTCTTTGAAGCGCAAGTATTTAATTATTTAAAAAATCGGTTTCCTTTTATATTTTAACAGTAAATGAATGAATCATTAAACATGTCCATGAATTCAAAGTTCACTCAAAAAGACACTTGCATGGGTAGAAGCCCCGCCCCTATCGTGCATTATTGGGCACCGTAGTCTCATTTGAGGGTGGGTGCTAAAGGGGTAAAATATGACGCATATGATGCAATAATTCTACATCCGGGGACAGCCCTCAACTGTCCCCATCAGAAACATGGTGCTTTATCTGAGTTTTTGGGCAAATTACGCAGCAAACAAAGTGAAAATACAAAGAAAAAGTGACGGTGCGGTGGAAAGTGGATATGTGTTGCAGTTTGTTTATGACCCGGAGCTCAAACGTGTCGAGGTAGTTGTGCAGGCAGGGGAATGCAGCTACTCTGGCTAGGTTTGTAGGCTAACACTTACCAACACAACCTCTACCATTTGCCTCCCTTCTCCACTGGGAACCAAAAAAACTAAACTTTTCGCGACTTCTTCAGTGACTGCAGCTGAAAACAAGACAGTATACCATTTTTCCGTTAGAAGTGATGCTGTTTGCAGGGAGAGACCAATCCCTGGACAGAGGGTGAGAGTGTCAGCACAAACATTTGAAGGATAGGGGTTTCAGCGGAAACCATTTTAAACCGGCACATCCACTAGTTGGCAGCGAGTATGCTTTTAAGTTTGCTGAATGGTTTGTGCTGAAACTCCCACACTACACCCGGGAATTAGTCTCTCCCGTGTTTGTGCAGGCTGTCCCGGATGTGGTCAAATCCCGCGATATCACGCAGGGGTTCAAATGAGACTGCGCTGCCCTATTTCAAAGCATCACAATCACTGCAATAGTCAAATTAATATTTTAGTAATTACTCTGTACTGATTACAATATTAAAAGCAATCACATAGTCAACAAAGACATAATGAAATCTTGGAATGACTAAATTAAAAAAAATATTTCATCATGAGGTTTATGTCACATTTAGAAATCCTAACTAACAGACACACTGCAGTCATTGTTACCTCAACTCCCGTTGTGTTTATAAGAAATATTTCAATAATTTATGGTGTCTGTTTTCCTGGTTGAAATGCAGATATGAATTAATGAATCTACCAAACTAAAAAGTGTACACATTACTTTTCATGGCATGTTATTTGTCTAACAATAAATGTCCAAGGTTCCTTATAATGTTAATCAAGAAATCACCTCATCTGAAACAACAACAGATAGATTATGGCTTTCATTTACAGATGAACAAAGAAATTATTGTTTTTTAAACTATTTTAATGACAAGTTTTCTAATGGAAGAAACTTTTTTTTTACTTCAAAATGTACAGTAATGAGAAATTAATCTTGACAAAAAATTGTAAGGATTTTCTTTAGAAAACTGCTGTGTATAAATTAGCAGTGCTGATGTTCCTCTGACACATTTCTGCACTCTGTTGTCTTCTATGTTTGGCTTGATTCCTCATTTCTATTGGATGCACAAAGCTCTGTCACAATACGCAGTGGTGAAAGTTGGACTGAGCTGAAATTTGATAGTGGTAAGTTTGACGTCAAGCGGTGGTGCACGCTCCCGGTGGAGCGTTGTGCAAGCTCAGCTTTTGCACGTCGCTTCTCATTGAAAATAATGGGCTTTAGAGCAATGTGCGTCACATTTGCACGCTCTGTGTGAAAGGGCCTTAACATCTCCATAGTGTCTCGGTTTTAACTGCTAAATAAATTTTTAACTCCATCAGTTCATTTCTTTGCCAGAATATCTGCAGCCAAGAATATCCACCACACCCAGATTGGTGACAGCCCAACTCAGCTGTGGCTCAGTCACAGACCCACAGCTGATCCAGTGTCCATCAGAGACACATGAGAAGTGCAGGTAGACTAGTGCCTGCATATTTGCATCATTTATCCTTCACAAAAAACAGCGATTATCCCACAGCTAAATACACATTTCGCACTGCATTATTAAATAAATAAACAAATACACATATCAGCTGTTTAAAAAAAATGGGGGGGGGGGGGGGGGGGGGGGCAGAAAAACACAATGCATGTAATTTGGACATGGTCCACGAGACACTTCGAGCCTGTGGACATGCCACTTGAAGTAAAAAAAAAAAAAACTATCACGAATCAGCAACCATGACTGAGACTTTACACATCAGCTGACTTGGGAAAGACCCTTTTCCCCTCAGTGAATACTGGCATTTGTCAGGATCTTTTCTGAATCTTACTCTCTTCAACGTTTCCATGAACTGGGTGTTTGATCATGTTGTGGGAAGCAGTGGCTTAGTTGCCTTGGTTAGCAAGAAAAAGGGTTACAGAGTCTGACTTTGCAGATGATGCTGTGATCTTTGACTGGTCTACTGCACTTGAGAAGCTGAGTTAGGAATCAAGAGTGTGTGGTTTTGCAACTGCCCTGGATGAAGATTTAGAGACATTCACGTTACTGGGACCTCAGCCTGTGTGGTCAAGAGACACCTGGGAAGAGCTCATGGAGTCACAAAGTTGCTGGACAGAGGTGTTTCGTAATGTAGATACCTCTGCAGGAGAATGAAGGGCCAAGTCTTGAAGCTTGTGCTGCATCCTGTCTTACTGCATAGTTGTGAGACCTGGACACTAATCAGTGACCTAAGGTGAAGACTGGATGTCTTTGGTACTATGTCTCTTCAGAGGATCTTTAGGAACTGTTGGAATGAGTTACTTTGAGAGACTCAGATGAGATGTATCACTTGCACTGTGAGGGAACATCAGCTAGGACGACATTCTGGCCATGTTGCGCATTTCTCTCGGTATGAATGATACAAAGTGCATCAGTGTTGAGGACCTCAGCAACTGAAGAAAGCCAATGACACGCCTACATTAAACCCTGCTGCAACTTACAGATAGTTTAATTTAATTTAATTAGCTTATAATGCGCCAAATCACAGCAAAAGCCGTCTCAAGGCGCCTTACATAAAACAAGTCAACATAAAATTTAATAAATAATTAAAAATGAATAAAAAATTCAAACATAAATAAAAACAGAAGTAAAAGAGTAAAACAAATAAAAATAAAAACTATCCATAAGAAAGAGAATAAAAATAGGTTTTGAGTCTTGACTTAAAAATGTCCACAGACTCAGACTGCCTCACGGTCGCAGGAAGACTGTTCCACAGGGTGGGTGCATGATACGAAAAGGCTCTTTGACCTGCTGACTTCTTCTTCACCCTGGGAACACAGAAGTCCTGCATCCTGTGACCGCAAAGCCCGGGCCGGCACATAGAGTTCCACCAGATCAGCCAGATAAGATGGCGCCAGTCCATGAACAACCTTATAAGTCAATAACAAAACCTTAAAATCTGCTCTCACAGAGACAGGGAGCCAGTGCAAAGATGCCAACTGCTACGTGTCAGAAGTCTGGCGGCAGTGTTCTGAACCAGCTGAAGACCCCTAATGCTGGACTGTGGTAACCCTGAAAATAGAACATTACAATAATCTAGTCTAGAAGAAACAAAAGCATGAATCAGGGTCTCAGCATCAGCCATGGACAGAATGGGGCGGATCCTCGCTATATTTCTCAAATGGAAAAAAGCAGTCCTAGTAACATCCCTGACGTGGAGATCAAAAGACAACGTGGGATCAAAAATTACCCCAAGGTTCCTCATTTTGTCCATATGATGTATGACACAGGAACCCAGGCTGAGCGCCAGCTGGTCAAACACCATCATTTCACAGTTACCAAGACTGTTCTCGTAGTGTGGCTGATGTGGCAAAACGTAGCACCAGCGCATGCTCCCAGACCTGACGTTTCTCTGCTCCACCAGGAACTGATCTACTGCTGAACCAATATTCAATGTTACTTACAAGCATGAAACAACATTAAAAAAGCTCAACTTTTTTTCTCCCCCAATTTAAGAATTGCACTGGTTCCTACCCTGTGCACACAGATCAAAGTCAAAGTGAACTACAATGTCAATACTGCCATATGCATGCGACAGAGGGCACTGAAATGGCATTTCTCAGAGCATATGATACGCAACAAAGAGCGTATATACAGCGATGGTGCCGTCATGCCAACTTTGCCATCAAGAGGACTAAATTTAACTAAGACGTCCATACTGTTCCAGCGTGTACACTGACTCACAGCCTTTGCTCCCACTGTGTGCATGACGTGTCGTGCATCCAGGTAACTATGCTGTAATGCAGTCTATCAGTTTTTATTTATCAATATTCAAAATCTAAATTACCTTCACACCTGTTCAACTCAGTGTTCTACCAAATAGCAACACTGATAGAAATACTCTCTTTATGGTGCACATAAAGGTCAGAGGTGACTGGGCAATGGACTGCGTTTAATTTTTTTTTAAAAATAGATTTATATGACAGTCACTTAAAGGTGCTTCTGCTGAATAAGGTTTAGCCTGTCCCATCTCCTGAGCAAGCACACTGGGAATAGTTTTCAGAAAACATACGCAGTTTACATAGTTTTCAGGTGGGACATACGCGGAACACCTCCCAAGCCCCCGCGAGGCCCATGAGGCTCCCTACATTTCACCCACAGAACCATACAGGTGATTTTAACGTCAAGAGGACAGACATCAACCAAGATGTCTTTCTTTTTCAGTGTACCCATTGAATAACAGCTGTGACTCCCACCACGTCAGCATCCTGTGGTGGGTCCTTTTCTCTGCCACTCTTGTGAAACACTCTAGTTCAGTGTCAACAACACAGCCCGCTTTCCTCATGAGCCTGTCCACTCGTCCAGTGTCACCCTTCTTTGTGTTGTTTCAACAGCACACAACAGCATAAAAGAAGTGTCATTTGCATAATAAACCATGCCCACTTTATGCAGTCATCAACAAACTGTCAGATTCAACTCAGATGTGATCCATAATTACAGCAAAGTGAACTTAAAATACATGCACTTTATTGCATCAAGTCCATTTTTGCCTTTTTTCCATTTATTGCGCCACCTACTGACTCATGTCTACCAACTTTGGCAGACAGCATTCACTCATTGCTGTGTGTCATTGTGCAAAGTGTCATGTTTATCTCAAGTAATGTTGGGAAAATATGCAAGATTTCCTGTTTTGACTGCGCCCTGCAGTAGGTTCTCCTTTACAAAGTTGGAAGCTTTTCTAAAGTTCTTAAAATGAGCTTACCAAGCTCATTTTAAGAACTGAAGCTCCTAATGGTCCATAGATTCCACTTTCAGAGACTGGTGTCAATTGAGGTGATGGCTTGGGACATGACAGATTTTAAAGGTTTTGCATATTTTGTAAAACTGCATAAAAATAGAAAAGTGTGTGGCTCATATCAGAAGATTTGTCCCACTCCATAGAATCTTGATTGTGTGATGAACCAATTTGGAGTGTTTCTTCAATACACTGCCACCTGGAGACACAAAAATGGATTTTCCTCTGGCCCTACCTTGTGCTGATCCATATCAGCCCTAAAAAAATTTTCAGTTTGACAGGTTGAATGATGTGAGCCACGCCCACATTTCCAATTTAAAAAGCCCATAGGCCATGCCCCTTTCAACAATCATGATGTACTTATGCATTCAGGTAAGGCCTGTCCCAAGATTATCCACGTCAAATTTGGTACAATTCCGATTATCCATCCAATTTTGAGATATAAATGGTAGAGAGGCTGATGGCACTCCCTAATGTCCAATCTAAACTATTTAATCCGAGTCCCACTCTGCACTATTCTGCATCAACCATGAGTTTTATGCAGACCCCAGTTACAAAGGGAAGTCCAATCTGCTGTGTCACGTGTTTTTAACAGGAAGTTCATCTTTTACTTGTAAGATCGTTAAAAGTCCATCAAGCTCATTTTAATAACTTAAGCTTCTAGAGCCCAGTAGAGTCTGTGTGCAAGGTTTGGTGTTATCAAAGCAACAGTCTGGGTTGTGTCTCAAAAAGACAAGTTTTGCATATTTTGCTAATTTATGGAAAAACTATGCTGGCACAAATGGGCGGGGCCTAACTCAGGAGATTCAGCTCTAGCCAGTGAACACATCCATACAAGGCACTTGAATTAGGGAATAACGCTGTTGTGTCTGATGATTTGAGGACATTCACGCTGGTTATACAGTCGCAAATTGAGCTTTACCAGTGACGCGCTTGCGGTGCCGGTAAAATGGATATTTGCGACCGTATAACAGCATGAACGTCTCCAAATCATCAGACACGAGGTGGTTATTCCCATTTCAATCCAATTCCATTGTTTGCACGGTTTATTTTTCTGTAGGTAATTCGGTTGGCGAGGCTTACCGTCGAGGCAGCGTCACTCCAACAGCGGTCAAGGCGCGGAGTAATCCATCAAATGTGAAAATCCATCAAATGTAAAACAGTAATTCTGTATCAGTATCCACATCAATACTTTCGTATGGTAGCTTAAATTCACCCATTTCAATGGAAGCAGAACGCGACTTTCTCTCATTCTCAGCTAACAGCGCCATTATGACATCTGCATAGCAGTGCACATGGCCGGTGTTCTGTCGAGATGTACGTCTCGTCGCATTAATCGACAGTTCCACGTCCCAACAATATTGCGCATGTGTGCGCATTCAGCACTCAGATTTTACAGCAGGGTTTTTCCACAATCAGTTTGGGCAATAAAACATTATCAAGTTCAAATAAGGTCAGCAGGCAGGGAGGCAGACAGACACACACACACTGAACGCAACAGTCTTTCCTGCTGTTGTGACTGTTTGTGTGTGCACATGAAGTAGGCCAGAGGATATGGAGTTCAAAACAACTGATCTCAGTTCAAGGCTTTGTCCTACGGTTCTCACAGTTACCAAGGAGAAAGAGTATTGGTGTTTACAGAAAGTATTCACAGCACTTCACTTTTTTACATATTTTGTTGTTATAGCCTTATTCAAAAATTGAGTATTAATTTTTCCCCCCTCAAAATTCTACTCACAACAACCCATAATGACGACATGAAAAAAGTTTTTTTGTGAATTTTTGTGAATGTATTAAAAATAACAGACTAAGAAATTACCTGCAAGTAAGTATTCACACCCTTTGCTCAATACTCCATTGATGCACCTTTGGCAGCAATTACAGCCTTAAGTCTTCTTGAATATGATGCCACAAGCTTGGTGCACCTATCTTTGGACAGGTTTGTCCATTCCTCTTTGCAGCACCTCTCAAGCTCCATCAGGGTGGATGTGGAGCATCAGTGCACAGCCATTTTCAGATCTCTCCGGAGATGTTCAATTGGATTCAGGTCTGGACTCTGGATGGGACACTCAAGGACATTCACAGAGTCATCCCAAAGCCACTCCTTTGATATCTTGGCTGTGTGTTTAGGGTCATTGTCCTGCTGAAAGATGAACTGTCACCCCAGTCTGAGGTGAAGAACGCTGTGGATCAGGTTTTCATCCAGGATGTCTCTGTACATTGCTGCATTCATCTTTCAATCAATTCTGACTCGTCTCCCAGTTCCTGCTGCTGAAAAACATCCCCACAGCATGATGCTGCCACCACCATGCTTCACTGTAGGGATGGTGCCTGGTTTCCTCCAAACATGATGCCTAACATTCATGCCATAGAGTTCCATCTTTGTCTCATCAGACCCGTTTCTCATTGTCAGAGTCCTTCAGGTGCCTTTTGGCAAACTCCAGGTGGGCTGCCATGTGGCTTTTAATAAAGAGTGGCTTCCCTCTCGCCACTCTAACATACAGGCTTGATTGGTTGATTGCTGGACAGATGGTTGTCCTTCTGGAAGATTCTCCTCTCTCCACAGAGGAATGCTGGAGCTTTGACAGAGTGACCATCGGGTTCTTGGTCACCTCCATGACTAAAGCCCTTCTATCCCTATTGCTCAGTTTAGACAAGTGGCCAGCTCTAGGAAGAGTCCTGGTGGATATAAACTTCTTCCATTTACAGATGATGGAGGCCACTGTCTTCATTGGGACCTTCAAAGCAGCAGAAATGTTTCTGTACTCTTCCCCAAATTTGTGCCTCAAGACAATCCTGTCTCGGAGGGTCTACAGACAGATTTAAAAAGGAAAATCATGGAAATCATCAGGGGTGCCCAAACTTTTACATACAATTGTATATTAAATTGGCACCCAAGTATTGTGTTACATGTTGTATTGGGAAATAAGTGTATCGCCCTAGTCCTAATATACGAGGTCTATTAGATAAGAAACCAACACTTTTATTTTTTTTAACTATATGGACTTGAATGACGTGCGATTACACCAATCATGCTTGAACCCTCGTGCGCATGCGTGAGTTTTTTCACGCGTGTCGGTGACGTCATTTCCCTGTGGGCAGGCCTTGAGTGAGATGTGGTTCAGCCCTCTCGGCTGAATTCCTTTGTTTCACACGCTGCTCGAGACGGCGCGCGTTGCTTTATCAAACTTTTTTCTGGACCTGTGAGGAATATCCGAGTGGACACTATTCGAGAAATTAAGCTGGATTTCGGTGAAAAGTTTAACGGCTGATGAGAGATTATGGGGTGTTTCTGTCGCTGTAAGGACTTCCCATGGAGCGGGACGTCGCGCAGCGCTTCCAGGCGCCGTCGTCGGCCTGTTTCTACCTGAAAACATCCTAATTTAAGGCTTAATTCACCCAGGACGTCGTGAGAGAACAGAGAAGATTCAGAAGAGGCCGGCATGAGGACTTTATGCGGACATTCCACTGTTTAAGGACATTTTTTAATGAAAGACGTACACACACAGATTCGCCGAGTCGTCACGGAAACGACTCGGCGAATCTGTGTGTGCCGCGACAGGAAAAACACCTCCGTGTTGAAAATCATTTGTAAAATTCAGGCGGCTTTTGATGGCTTTCAACAAGTGAGTAACTGAGAAACTGTTTAACAGCTTGGGCATGTTCCAACTTGCCCGTTAAGGTTTCCAACAGAGGTGTTTTTCCTGTCGCGACCCCCCGCGGTCGGGTCCAGCCCAACATGCGACTCTGCCCGCACATTCTTTCATTACAAAATGTCCGTTAACAATGGAATGTCCGAATAAACTCCTCATGCCGACTTCTTCTGAAAGTTCTCTGTTCTCTGACGACTTACTGGGTCAACAGAGCCTGAAATGTGGAAGTTTTCAACTTGAAACGGCGAGACGCTGCCACCTCGAAGCGCAGATCGCCGTCAGGCGCCGTGGGCCATCCTTAAAGCGACACTACCAGACCAAAATCTCTCATCAGCCGTTAAAATTTTTACCGAAAACCAGCTGAATTTATCAAATGGTGTCCACTCAGTTGTGCCTTACAGTTTTGAAAAAATTTTGATCAAACAAAGCAGCAGTCTCTGAGCCATTCCTAAACAATGAAAAAAATTGACGAGAGGGTGGGCCACTCCTCACTCAAAGACTGCCCACAGGCGAATGACGTAACCGACAGTTGTGAAAAAACTCTCGTATGCCCACGAGGGTTCAAGCATGTCTGATGTAATCACACGTGATTCAAATCCATATGGTTTTTGAAAAAAATAATAAGGTCGGATACTTTTCTAACAGACCTCGTACACGCATGCTTTTGTTTGCTGGGGGGGGGGATATGGTAAGTGGATGTGTCAGCTGTGGTGGGCGGGGTCTGATGAGGGCAATGACAGCAGTTTAAAGTAGGAATGGTTCCAAGAATATAGTTGGAAGAAAATACTACCACTAGTCACAGGTTACTAGGACTCTTATCTGTTGTTTACAGTGGCCTGTCCAACAGTGAAACCATTTACAATCATTCTTAACACTGAAAAATAACACTCCCATGCAGTCATAAATGACATTTGACAAACTGAAATCACTTTCAATAAAATTTTCATTGATTGATCTGAATCAATGAATTAACCGTTTGAACACTTAGCAAAATGGTTAGAAAACAGAGCTATAGTGGGCAGCATTATTGTCTGATATTACTGGAAGCTTGTCTTCTCAGGTTGCTGTTTTGTGCACCAGAGAGGGAACAGAAGGGAGGCGGCTGACACCCCCCCCCCACACACACACACAGTTAAAGCGTGGTCACTGGGGAGACCTGAACGATTCACTGGACCAGCCTCTGTGTCTGCTGGGACATTGTCTAATTAGGAGAAACCACATGTCTCACGTCGCATGAACAACTGTTTGTATTTCTCTACCAGCTGATGCTAAATTCTCTCAAGTCTCATTGTAATGCTCATCCATCTGTGACATAAACTTACATTATGAGGTGTATGTGTACGAACACGTAGGCCAACGTGTGTTGAGACCAACTGTGGTTAGAGATTAACCATCATTGGACAGATTAACCCCATACTTGCCAGAATGACCCATTTCAGGGTCATCAGCAAATGCAGTGTTTTATTTGCACAATCCTGATGTGCAATCAATGTTGAGGCTAAAGTCACCCCCCCCCCAAATTTGCCATGACAACAACAACAGACAAGATCCTGTGCAACAGCATGCTCTAACAAACTTCATGTTTGGAAAGTTTTTGGACAAATTAAATACATGTCACTGTCGCACAAAGCACAAAAAAGTCAATCCTACATTGGCTTTGAGGTCCACTGGTGCTTGTGCTCATCGACTTCATCATGAAGCAGCTGAAAGTCTACAACTTCTCCTGGACAGGCGGCCAACCCATCAGAGGTTACTTCCACAGCCAAGGCCGGTTGGGCATTTTTACAGGAAAGGTTGTAAAAATTGTCACAAGTTGTTAAACAAATCCTCAGGAAAAGGACATTAAATAGCATAAGTGACATCATTAAAATCAAAAGCCAATGTGTGTCCCAAGCCTCCATGTGCAGAGTACGTTCATGAACATCATGACAGTCTCCTGGACCTCACTTTCCCTACATGCGCTTGTTCAGGAAAGCGCAGATTCATTAATCAATTTCCCTCCTGAACTGAACTAAGGGACACCGGGGAGGTGTAACCTATCCCAGCAGTCATTGGGTGAGACACGGGGTTCAGGGTTCACCCTGGACAGCCTGCCAGTCTATCACAGAGCCACATATAGACAAACACAGTCACACCTGTTTTTTTTTTTTGTTGTTGTGCCACATGATACCATCTGAACCACAGACATGCATATATTGGGCATGTGGAGATTAATCAATATGAATTGCTATCTAGACACAAACATACATGATGTGAGTGCATCGATTCATTCATTGTGCATAGATTCAATTGACAGGTTGAATCGTGTTGAATTGCTCGCTGCCTGCTTGCATCAATTTTTTTCTGAGGCACATTGAATGCAGCACGAATGGTTTGGGACACTGGAGCGGACGCGGTTTTGAGGGCATTTATCAAGAAAAGGATTATTTCTCTACGTTGATTCCAGATGCAGCGGGTCTGCCATCTCCTTGAAGCAACGAAGCAGCGATTCGACCCGCTGTTGAGTGGTTCTTTGCTTCACTGGTTTTCAGAAGCGGCACGTCCACTGGCGTGATCACCAGCTGATGCATAAACTGAAGTTGTCCATCAGGTAAAGGAAATAATAATAATAATGTCCTCTGTTTTGTGGGACTAAGTGCACAGCTCCAACGAGCCGTGCAGATTTCTGTCAGAATTAAGAACTTCAGAGCAAATTGCCATTTTAAATCAAATGACATCTCTTACCAAACGTCTATGGAGTTAATATCGGACAGGAAATGCTTTTGGCAAAAACTACAGATTTTGCTTATTTCTATTTATGACCAGAGATTTAGGATCCACCATGTACCTCAAGGATCCAGTGACCATGTACAGATTCTATTGATTTTTATTTATGTCCAGAGATCACGCTAACTGTCTGAAATGAAAGAATCGAAAGATCTGCTGGGACGCTGGTGTTTATCACAACCCGATCAACATTCCTGATGAGCTTCACTCGACGATAATTTCTCATATTAGTCATGAATAATGTTTTGTGAAGTATTGTTTGTTTCGGTAAAATATGTCAGAAACAGAAAATGGCATTAAAATGAGCATGAACATGTTCATCTACTTAGAACTAAAATCTTACCTGACATAAGTCCTGAGTGAAAATCCTAGAGTGACCAAATGTTTTTGGTTTCTACATGCCTCAAGCCTGAAATTCATTTCCTTTCTCCTCTCTTCTGGAATGCAATAGACTAGAAAAAAAACACTTTGAACAATCTGCTCAAGGTTCATAAGTAAAGAATCTGCTCTTACTGTATGACATTTGTTAAAAATTGATTAAATCTATACCATAATTCTCTAAGGGCAAAAATTTGCGTCTGTTACAGGTTAGTGATGTAAACTTAAAGACACAGTAAGAGATTTTCTAAGCAAAACTGCAAATGTTTTTTAAAGTCCTACTTCTCACAGTGGAAGCACCTTATGTTAACATTAGCATGACATTATGCGATGTTAGCAAGTTTTCGTGGTAATGTTAGTCTGGTAGCATTCTATTATGTGCTGCTTGCAAGTTTTAATGCCAACTACAGCCCAGCATTGCAATATGTGATGCTAGCACGAATGAATTCTAACAATAGCCCTTTAAGCCCCTTTCACACCGGACCTGCTTCAAGTTGCATATGCTGTGTATCTAATAACCCAGGAATGTCTGTATCAGTTCCGCGCAACAGGAGGGGAGAGGTTTGAGGAGGTGAGAGCGCCGAGGAACTGCAGCCAGACTGTAATGAGCAGGTGTGCTCTCTGATTTCTCTTCTAGTTTATCTTTATTGTTGTGCAGCACTGCAGGTGGACGCTCTGATTTCTCTTCTCATTTCTTCCTGTGATCGCGGAGCTGCAGCTGTCAATCACACGCGCAATCTGCCCGTGAGGAGCCGTGAAGATGTCCTCCGTGAGGACACTGGATGTAGACATGTCTTGTACCTGGCGATCGGTCTGTGAGCAGGAGTTGATGGACTTTAACACAATTGTGAGAGAACTCATGAGGAGGTGAGAGCACTGAGGAGCTGCGTGATTTATAGCTCAGCAACAATGGAGCACAACAGGAATCATAAATTGGTGTCGGGTAGCGTTATATTGTGTGGGTGTGGCATCCAGTCACGTTAAGTACCGTTACATTGCCTCAACTTGCGTGAAAACTACTTCCTTTCTGCATCCAATGCTCTATGCTGAAAATCCACAAAAGATGAATCATGTTTGTTTAATTTTATTAAACATGTTTAATTTTTTCCGTTCGTTTCGCGTTGCCCTTTGTGTCCTTCACAGTATTGTGGCGTTAGGCTGCATTAACTCAGCACTAGGTTGCATGAATTTGGCATCGACAATACCGGAGAGAGCCGACATTTGCTGTTTGGTACGTTTATGTATTTTGGGTCAAGGATGAATGCTGCAAAACAAAGTTGATAGGACAAATATTTTTTGAGGAATTAGCAATTTTCGCTAACCAGTAAACAATGGACATTGTGCTGCAATGTACCACTGGCGTTTTTAGGTTTTAAATGTTATTGTGGTTTATGTTAGTTTAACAGGGTTATTAATGTTACTGATGCATTGCGTTTTTGTAGTTCAATTGGTTTAGTCACATTAGTTAAGTGTCACATTGCTGTTACCATGAGTGACATGTTGGTACCATGAGTGAAATGTGTAGCCTTCCACCACAGTCTCGGTTTGTCAAATTAAAAGCACTTGCTTACAGCAGACCGCAGAAAAACAAAAAGCTGTGCGTACAATTTTGATCATGCACAAACTGTGGAGAGCTGACATTTGCCATTTGGTATGTTTGTATATTTTGGGTCAAGGATCAACCGCGCCAAAAGTGAACATTGATAAGATTTATATTTTTAGAGAAGCTACATATATTTTCTAACAACGGATATTGATATTTACATTCTGGACTCACGCCATTCCAGCAGGGGCAGTAAATCATCTATATATTAAAAGAGTGAGTGCGTGTGCAATTTTATTTAGTAAGTTCAATGTAAGTACACAATATAATTATAAATACGTTAAAAAGACATGGATGACCCAAGAAAGTGAAAACGGTTATTTCTATTGTGGTCCATTTAAAAATCAAATGACAAAACAGAAGTTAAAATAAAATAATAGTGTGTATATGATAAGAACCTACAAAATTTATAAATACATTAAGACAGTAAACTGCCATAAAAATTATGTAATTAACAGTAAATAAAAGGGTATAGCATGGTATGGTACGGGTCGGAACGGTCAAGTCCAGCTTGGCTTGCATTTCCATTGCCAGCAGAATCCTTTTGTTTGGCAGGTGTAGCATGTAGATATTGACACATCATCGAGAGTATGAATGCTTAAGCATGGCCTCACCCCTTCACAAGGAGGCCAAACAGAGTAATTTAACATTTAATTTTATTTTGTCTTGGTGGATCATGGGATTTATTTTCATCGCATGCAGAATGCTGAAGAATTGACTGATGCCTGTGGTAAATGCTGATGCGAATGAATGAGGCGCTGTGAGTCTTCCAATTTTTAAAATAAGTTTAATTTTCCTGTTGTGGCACAAAGAGTCTGCATTTTCTGATTCAGGATGAAAATACACAAACCACAGAGGGACTTCTTTTAAAAAGCTACATTTCTTCAGCCACAAGGAATTGAAGTATTTTCAGACGTTTTCCAAAATCATGGCACTTTATGTGGATAAGTTTTCATCAGACTGTGATGATGAATCTGACTGAAACCAACAGGTAAGATTAAGACTTTTTATTTACTCAGTGTGTGAATGGCTTTAATATTTGAAGCAGTCTGAACTGTTCACATGAGGACTGCAGCTTTCAGTTGTTCAGCCAACCAATGGACAACATTAATATATATTTCGACTTATGAGTAACTTATAAGAAACGTGCATCAACAATCGCATAACTTACCTACAACATATGGCCCGCATAGGAGTCATACGTTGACATGCATTGAAAATATTGAGCATGCAAAATTTTCATTGAACTCGCCATATGACTACGTGTATCAGTGACCTTCAACCTGTTCTTAGCTTATACAAAACATACCCATAACTTATTAGATGTACGCCAGCGTATTTTGCACATTTTTAATACGTCTGCATATGCTGGCTAAATCGTCAAGATGCGGCAGGGCCATTACATTGCTTTGTGTTCTGAGACTGTATTCTACATAGAAATGTACTTTATAACATTTGGGATTGTCAAAAGGAGACCCTTGTTAAAACAATGAAAATGTGTGATGAGATCTACTGAGATTCATTAAATCTACAGTCTTCAAAAACCATGACATCCTTCACTCAATGCCCCAATCAGAACTGGGCAAGAGAGTGGACAGATTATATAAAATTAGTTTAAAGATGTATCCAATTTACACACAAAGCCCAACAGCGGCACACAATATTTTGAGTTTATGGATAGCATGTTTACATAATTTTATGAAGACTGTGCAGAAGAAATGTCATTAAAAAGTTTAAAACAAACATGATACTCGTATTATCAGAAGACAGTCTGTAGAGATATGTTAGCTAAGTGAATCCAAAAACTTTATCAGTTGTCCTCATTGGGGATTAGCCCAAAACTCAACTTAGACAAGAAGAGAGAAATTTTAAATAGTTACCAATGTAAGGCTCTCTTACGTTTACTTTATCTCATATTACCAACTGACTCTACAAGAGGTGCAAATACTCAAAGTTTTGGGATGATCACTTCTGGTGTCTTTCTCAAGTAGCCTATAGTTCAGTTAATGCACACAGGGATGTTGTTTACACTGTCTGAAGTGTAAACAATTAGTGCCCGTTTTCCTGCAAGCAGACTGAACGGTCCCCCTAAAAATCAGTCTCCCCGATCAAATCAAATCAATTTTATTTATATAGTGCCAAATCACAACAAACAGTTGCCCAAAGGCGCTTTATATTGTAAGGCAAAAGGCATACAATAATTACAGAAAAAACCCAACGGTCAAAACGACCCCCTGTGAGCAAGCACTTGGCGACAATGGGAAGGACAAACTCCCTTTTAACACGAAGAAACCTCCAGCAGAACCAGGCTCAGGGAGGGGCAGTCTTCTGCTGGGACTGGTTGGGGCTGAGGGGAGAGAATCAGGAAAAAGATGCTGTGGAAGAGAGCAGAGATCAATCACTAATGATTAAATGCAGAGTGGTGCATACAGCGCAAAAAGAGAAAGAAACACTCAGTGCATCATGGGAACCCCCCAGCAGTCTAAGTCTATAGCAGCATAACTAAGGGATGGTTCAAGGTCACCTGATCCAGCCCTAACTATAAGCTTTAGCAAAAAGGAAAGTTTTAAGCCTAATCTTAAAAGTAGAGAGGGTGTCTGTCTCCCTGATCCGAATTGGGAGCTGGTTCCACAGGAGAGGAGCCTGAAAGCTGAAGGCTCTGCCTCCCATTCTACTCTTACAAACCCTAGGAACTACAAGTAAGCCTGCAGTCTGAGAGCGAAGCGCTCTATTGGGGTGATATGGTACTATGAGGTCCCTAAGATAAGATGGGACCTGATTATTCAAAACCTTATAAGTAAGAAGAAGAATTTTAAATTCTATTCTAGAATTAACAGGAAGCCAATGAAGAGAGGCTAATATGGGTGAAATATGCTCTCTCCTTCTAGTCCCTGTCAGTACTCTAGCTGCAGCATTTTGAATTAACTGAAGGCTTTTCAGGGAACTTTTAGGACAACCTGATAATAATGAATTACAATAGTCCAGCCTAGAGGAAATAAATGCATGAATTAGTTTTTCAGCATCACTCTGAGACAAGACCTTTCTAATTTTAGAGATTGCACAAATGCAAAAAAGCAGTCCTACATATTTGCTTAATATGCGCATTGAAGGACATATCCTGATCAAAAATGACTCCAAGATTTCTCCCAGTACTACTAGAGGCCAGGGTAATGCCATCCAGAGTAAGGATCTGGTTAGACACCATGTTTCTAAGATTTGTGGGGCTAAGTACAATAACTTCAGTTTTATCTGAATTTAAAAGCAGGAAATTAGAGGTCATCCAAGTCTTTATGTCTGTAAGACATTCCTGCAGTTTAACTAATTGGTGTGTGTCCTCTGGCTTCATGGATAGATAAAGCTGGGTATCATCTGCGTAACAATGAAAATTTAAGCAATGCTTTCTAATAATACTGCCTAAGGGAAGCATGTATAAAGTGAATAAAATTGGTCCTAGCACAGAACCTTGTGGAACTCCATAATTAACCTTAGTCTGTGAAGAAGACTCCCCATTTACATGAACAAATTGTAATCTATTAGATAAATATGATTCAAACCACCGCAGCGCAGTGCCTTTAATACCTATGGCATGCTCTAATCTCTGTAATAAAATTTTATGGTCAACAGTATCAAAAGCAGCACTGAGGTCTAACAGGACAAGCACAGAGATAAGTCCACTGTCTAAGGCCATAAGAAGATCATTAGTAACCGTCACTAATGCTGTTTCTGTACTATGATGAATTCTAAAACCTGACTGAAACTCTTCAAATAGACCATTCCTCTGCAGATGATCAGTTAGCTGTTTTACAACTACCCTTTCAAGAATTTTTGAGAGAAAAGGAGGGTTGGAGATTGGCTTATAATTAGCTAAGATAGCTGGGTCAAGTGATGGCTTTTTAAGTAATGGTTTAATTACTGCCACCTTAAAAGCCTGTGGTACATAGCCAACTAATAAAGATAGCTTGATCATATTTAAAGTAGACCTGCATTGAAATAAATGCAGTCAGATCTTTGGACCAAAAAATGACATATTTACACATAAGATCCTTCTGAATGTAGTAAAGTAAATCTGCATGCCCAGATCTGTCATTCAACAGAGAAATCTTCATTTGAAAATGACAAATTTACAGCTAACATTTAGCCCTCCGCAAATTGTCCCTCTCATCATGGAAGCTGCCGAGACGTCAGGGACAAGACCCTATCCCAGCATGCATTGCGCGCACCAACTGTAATTTGTGGATTTACGTCAGTTTGCATCTGCACCTTTTTCTTGTCTTTATACAGAAGGATCTACTTTTTAAAACTTCATATTGTCTTGCAGTATGCTTGATGAGTACACATTTCTTTTATTTGTGCTTGAAAATTATTTTTGTGGACTTTTTCATACGCCCGTTTGATTGAGTGGTGTCGCATTGAAAATCTACTGTCTTTCACCTGCGGTGTACCGTCGCGGGCTACGGAGGCGAGACCCGCAAAGAATTCAAGTCATTAAAAATATATAAACCTCTCTCAGCGGCCACGGAGCTCTGCGGCTCCGATTACCGAGACGTGTGGCGCTGCGGATTTTGCAGCAAGAAGTCTGTCCTTGCAGCAACAGGTATCACCGCGCGCACTGCATTAAAACAGCGAGCGTAGTCTCGACTTGTGCCAGGTTGGCTGCAACTCCATTCAGTAGACAGAGAGGTGGTGCTGGCTGCACAGCAGACATGGGGGTGTGAGTGCCGCGGAGGCATTTAACGAGCGCATGCACTCGGTAAGCGTATCGGGGGCAGTGAGAGCGAGGCGTCGGGGAATAATGTCATCCGCTGTCGATGCCGCCGCTGATCTGATCCCCGGATCTGAGCAAGCAGAGCTGTATCTCACATTCATTGCAGCTTACTTTTGGATGTTGAAACCAGGATGTGTATAACAGTAACATTACTAAGAGATAAAATCAATTTCAATGCAGGATCGGACTGAAGGCGGGAACGCGTCGTCTTGTCACCTACGTCATGGAAATGATCCGGATGTACAAACTGTTTTCACAGAGGGCTAAATGTTAGCTGCAAATTTGTCATTTTTAAACGAATATTTCTCCGCTGAATTACAAATTTGGGCTTACAGATTTACTTAACTGCATTCACAAGGGTCTTATAAATACATATCAGCTATTTCTCTTCTGAAATCTGACCACATTTATTTCAGTGCAGGTCTCCTTTAAGATCGAAGCATTAATTAATGGTAGGGCTTCCTTGAGCAGCCTGGTAGGAATGGGGTCTAATAGACATGTTGATGCTTTGGAGGAAGTAACTAATGAAAATAACTCAGAACAATCGGAGAGAAAGAGTCTAACCAAATACCAGCATTACTGAAAGCAGCCAAAGATAACAATATGTCTTTGGGATGGCTATGAGTATTTTTTTCTCTAATAGTTAAAATTTTATTAGCAAAGAAAGACATGACACAGTTGACACAGTTCACGGATTAACACCTCGTTTCTGTTTCAAACTGTACTCCAGTCATCATCCATTTCAAGACAGATATCTGAAGTTTTTGTACAACAATCATTTCCACATGAATTCAGCATTTCATCATAAAAGGCAGCGGAAGCAATCTGAGCGCCGCGGCTAAATGAGCTGCTAGCTAAATGCGGTCACTGCGCGTTGGTTGTTTCAAAGCGGCACAGAATTTCGCTGAGTTTCTGCTTAAAACGCCCTTGTTTCTGCTTAAAACTGACTTTAGAATGATTTAAGAGGTTTTACCTTTAATCCATTTGATTGCTTTGGGTGAAAAGACTCCGTCTCAGACGTGCTGCAGTGGTCCGAAATGACGCATGCATAGATGCAAAATGCGGACCGATTTTTAGGAGCAGACCGTTCACTCTGCGACACTGGCTTGCGCTGTAAATGTCAGCACTACAACAGAAACCTCATTAGACACACGATAACTATGACGCAGTGATGTTGGAGAAAGAGTAAACATTGATTTGTAAGGTGAGTGTAAAAATAAAAAGAGACATGCAGCTCCAGTGCTGAACTTTGGAAAGCATTCTTAAGAAGAAGAGCTGTGATTCCAACATCATACATACAAAAAAAAAGATATGTTTAGATTATTTTTTTATAGATTTATTTTTAATCCGCACTCAGAGCTGTGGCCTATTTTTGATCGTTTTACAGAAGGTCAAAGGTGCAGACTGGATGCACACAGTTTGTGGTGCAAAATAATTAGGATTTCACGCCATCTCCCCATATGAAGCCCGTCCCTACTGAATAAATGAGGTATTTATCAATATGGTAACTTTGAGTAGTGACTGAAAGAATAAGGTCCTGGATACAAGTGGAGCAAAAAGAGATTCCTCAGTCAGGTATCTATGCTGACACTCTGGTACAGAGTGAGAAGCTCGCATATCAGAGTAGAGCTGCTGCTTCTTCACAATGAAAGGAGCCAGCCGAGGTGGTTTCAGGTATCTGGGGAGGATACCCCGTGGTCACTTCCCTAGGGAGGTCTTCCAGGCAAGTCCAACTGTAAGAAGTCCCAGGGGAAGACCCAGGACACACTAGACAGATTCTATCTCCCAGCTGGCTTGGGAATGCCTCAGGAGTCCTCTGGGAAGAGTTACAGGACTTGACCAAGGATAGGGAAGTGTGATGGAGCTGCCTGGTCTACTGTCACCACAAAGCAGATCCGGATAAGCAGCAGAAAATTAATGAAATCATATTGCATGCATGACAAGACAACCTGTCATATATATATATATATATATATATATATATATATATATATATATATATATATATATATATATATATATATATATATATATATATATATATATATATATAAACACACAAACAAACAAGTGTGGTTAGATGTTTTACATCTGCACTTGGACCATTCTGAGTGCACGATTATGCCAAAGAGGCAGTGGCTTTCACGCATCACACCCAAAATGTATGCGCACCCTTCGCATTCAGATGTCAAATTACTGAGGATTTTGCTCACTTCCCCATAAAAAGCACCACAGTTCAGTACTATGGACAGCTCCCGTGGGAATGACAGCAACAAGGAAGACAGTCTTAAAAATCTGTGCCACATACACATAGCTGTCCTCCAACAATGTTACACGTGTGTGCATCAATGTCTTTCACAAAAACACATACATGACCGCAACTTCTATTTTTCCACAAGGTCCACAACCGTATTCTTGAGTGGACTGCAAAAGAGACTGTTGGCATCTCTCCTAAATCACCAACAGTCTCATCTCAGTGCAACTGGGACTTCAGGGAAATCAGCAGAGGTGCACAAAGATTCAAGTCATCCCATTATGGTGCCAAACTTGGCCAGGTGTCAGCCATTTTACATCTACCTTGGGGTGCGATGAGATCTCATAATATTAAAATTGGACAAAAGTTCTTGTTGAGGTGAAAAGCTGTCTCAGAGTGCTTAATTTTGAAATACACTTTATTTTGAAAAATCTCAACTTCTCAGAACACGCTGTGTTGCTATGCTGTGTCTTCAGTCATCACTCAGTCGAGGGACAGCAGAACAAGTATGCATTGGTGTCTAGGCTGAGCCTTCCACACAAATATAATTTAATAAACACCCAGAGAGGTTAGCCTGTTAGCTTAGCTATTTTTGACTCAAGGTGTGGGGCATGTATAGGCTTCTTTGGTCACACACTGAGCCACCCACACTAAACCTCTTTAAGCATTAAAGAGTTCATTGTGATGTACCCAGAATCAGTGCTGCTGTTGCTGCTAACATGGTGATGCCCAGATACGCGCTTCATGTTGGCTGTTCCAAATCTTTAAAGAAAACTTGACCTCACGCAGGCTTTGTCCAGTATATATACAGGCCATAGTTACAACAGAACGATAGAACTTTTAATGCATATGATAATTCAAACACCAAGTGGAATTGGAGTGACAAAATGATTAGGTAAAACATTTGAAAATGCTAAAGGGTTTAAACTATTGTTTCGTATAGTCACACTCCTAATTCTGCATTCACATGAAAATTAATTTATTCAAATACTACATCCATAAGAAGAATAATCAGCAGCCAAAGGAACAAAGGAAAAGTAGAGCTGTGACCCACATGTTAAAACACAGCATCTAATTGAAGAAAACAAAAATCTTCACTTTAATTTGGCACGCACAGACCACAGTGCGGTCAATAATCACACCTATTGATTTGGGGGTCAGACATTCAAAAGTAATGGCCAATTTAAGAACTACTTTACCCCCACCAAAAAAATGATAACCTCTAGTGTACATACCAGATACTGGTACTTATTAAACCTGTTATATATGATACCTTTCCACAGCTGTGTGTGTACCTGGTAGTACGTCCTGATGTGTCTGATGAGAATGGTCAGGTTGTACAGGCGCAGTGACACATCATTGTTTACGTTCTTGTTCAGCCTCTGATGAGTTGGCATGGGATCACTGAGGGGAAAAACACATAAGCAGCAGCATTTAAACTGAGATAGCTAGCTAGATAGATATAGAGATATATATAGAGATGGCGATATATAGAGAGAGGTAGATATAGCTATATAGAGATAGAGATATACAGAGATAGATAGAACAGAGATAGATAGATATAGCTATATAGAGACAGATATAGAGATAGAGAGGTAGACTGAGATACATAGAGGTAGATAGTGATAGATATAGCAATAGATAGAGAGATAGCGATAGAGATACATAGAGGTAGATAGAGATAGAGATATACAGAGATACATATGTAGAGACAGAGATATAGAGATAGAGCTATATAGAGATAGAGATATACAGAGATACATATGTAGAGACAGAGATATAGAGATAGAGCTATATAGAGATAGAGATATACAGAGATACATATGTAGAGACAGAGATATAGAGATAGAGCTATATAGAGATAGAGATATACATGTAGAGACAAAGAGATAGAGATATACAGACGTAGAGATATATACAGATACATATAGAGATTTTAAATAAAGATGTATAGAGACAGAGAGATAGATAGAGACACAGAGACAGATAGAGACACAGAGACAGACAGAGATACACAGAGACAGATAGAGACACATAGAGACAGATAGAGACACAGAGATAGATAGAGATACATAGAGACAGAGATAGAGATACATACACATCAAGTTGTGGCTCTTACAAAAGATTAAAAAAAAAGAATAATATATATATATATATATATATATATATATATCAAATCAAATCTCCAGCCAATTATGAACATGCAAAAACAAAAACTAGATCCAACAACTGTTACATTTCAAAAGACTAATGAAAAAAAAAAACTGAATATATTTATTCATAGATATATGCTGTATTTTCAAATATAAAACTACATGATCTTGGAGGCACTTTGCTTTCATGGCATCATTTGTCACGCCACCTTTCTTAGCACACTGCAGCACACCTGAGTAGCTCCTGAAATTAGCAGCTCTGTGTATAGAATTTATTTAGTATCGAAAATAAAGTTAAAATCCCACCTGAGCATAAACATGTTAATGAGTTAATACATTCCTTTTGTGAAAAAAAAACATGGAAAAAATTTAAATATTTTTAAATCTGACATATATAATAAAGATTATAATATTACTGCTGCCTTTAAAACAGTCATTTTAACCAACTTCCATGACATCATATCAGAGCAGATTTATCACATGTATTCAATTACTTTGTTCTCACTTTCTATTATTTGCACTGATCAATTTTCACTCGGTATTCTGGCAAAAAGGAGAGATTTATTTAACAGTCAGTCCAATCAGCTGACTGGCTGTGTGACTGACTGCTTTAGCAACTGTCTCTTCAAATTGTTCATCACGTCTAGTCCTTTCTCACTGCATCCTCCTCAGCCATAACCCAATTTCCCCTGGTGTAGCGTCCTAAATACCTCCTGCAGTCAGTGCTGCCATTCAGTGTGACGAGAACAATGGCATGATTATCATAGTATCTGAAGACAATTAACAGAAACATGAACATGTGGCCAGGGTGATTAGCAAGCAAAGCTTCTATTTATTGATTTATTTATTTTTATTTTTTTTGGGGGGGGGGGGGGGGGTACATTGAATTAAGTAGATACCATTTCATACAAACATTATTTCTTTAGTATATACACAACTATCCCACATTACACTGATCCTAATTTCCCAAGTTAGACTAATCCTAATTTTTATTTTGAACAAATGTTAACATATTAGAATTATTTTTAATTATTATAATAAAAGAACAGAATTTTATGACTAATCCTGCACTCAGAAATGTGAGAATTAATGAATCTGAATAAATATGATTTTAGGTGGGCTGGATAACGCCTCCCATCACACGTCCTCATTATCCGGTGGTTTGCAGCAGCTTGTGGAGCCATATTATGAGTCAGATGTATGGGCTTGGAAGGCGTGGGTGAAGGAGTGTAATCCCCCACAATTAAAAAGGGTGGTCCAGTTCACTGCGGTTGGCTACACTGCATCCAAATCACACACTTTCTAACAATAAAACCAAAATCAGCTCACTTCTGACATTTCGTCCTACAAAAACACCCTGAATTACACAAATCAATCACACTGACAGTTCAGTGCTTCACTGAAGCGTAAAGCACAGGTGTGGAATCCAGAGATTAAAGCAAAATAATAATAATAATATCTTCTCACTGAATTTTTTTCCACAGCCAAATCATAAACTGCTCACCATCTACCTTTTTAAAGAAACTAGGGCTCTCCAGACAATGGAATAACAACGAAGCGTCGTCATACTGTGGCATCATCTTGCAATGTTTTAGACTTGCTTAGAATCTGACTGCACGCAAACCCATTTTTGTGGGGAAATTTCACATAAACAACTTCAGCTCTTTATTTTACATCCAGATGACATAAATCATGACAAAACGCAAGCGTGACAGGAAGCCCGATGATCAGAGGATGATCTCTGCATTTTTTGTTTTGTCTAGGTGGTGAACACAGCTTGTGTAGCCAAGGAGTAGCAGGCAGAAAGACATCCCAATGTGCGGGCGCTGCGACCGCCAGTCCATCCCGGGAGCAAGGCATGGTGGCACCAAGACTCATGGAGGCCGAGGCACATCAGATTCGATACGACAGTCTGCTGCGGGATCGACCAGATCGGACGCTAACAACAATGCTGCGGCCACTGTGACTGTGAACAGGGAGACCTTTGTGAAGAAAAGGGTAAAATGGAAAACAAAATTCTTGAGGTACCGAGACACACTTTCACACTGAGATTTTGGTGCTGGATAGTGGCGTGCATTATTTCCATTCTATGTTTTATTGGACATGCTGCACCGAAATCATAACATTTCCGAGTGTTTCCAACAGCATTTACGTAGCTTTGAGGAAAACATCCCAGTGTGCGCTTGACTGGAATGTATCTGCCAACATTAATAATGGAGCCACAGATTAACTGTAAAGTTTCCATAAGTGTGATGTTGTGTTATGACAACTCATTTTTAAGTGACAACTGTTGATTTTGATGCAGTCACAGTAAAAGCAGCAGCCGCTCTCCACTGTGAGAAAACTTAGTGCTCGTGCATGTTTATCATGAATGCAGCCACTTTACACACTAATGCCTCACATTCACCCTGATGTGAGGGTGCTGCCATACAAGGTACTCACTACATACCGTGAGAAATTAGGGGATTAAGGACCTTGCCCAAGGGCCCTAAGTGATTTTACGGTCAGGCTGGGATCTGAACAGAGGATCCTCTAGTCTCAAGCCCAATGCTTAACCACTAGGCCATCACCTCCCCAGTACCGCAGAGCTCCTCACAAAGTTCTCTCATGACTGCGATGAGCATATTTTACGTTATGTTGTCCTCAGAAAGAGATATTAGGCATATTTTTGGGGGGAAAAAGTTAGTTGTTAATGTGTCACCAGTCTGCAGCTATGTTTTTAGTTTAACCACAGCAAGGACACTCAGAGACACTCAGAGAAAACTTTAAAAATATGTCTGTAAAATTCTGCTCTTTGCTAAATGTGTTGGTCGTAACTGCAATGTAACACACCACCCCCCTCCCCCAGAGTGTAGACAGGACAAAGAGGAACAGACAGGGACTCGCTGCCAGGAGGACGAAACAAAACAAAAACAGAGACGTTATTCTAAAGATCGGTTTTTGAACATGGGAAATTTTATATCTTGCGTCCAGCCTTGACTTTTCATCAGGACGACTTCAGAGCCAAACCTGCCTTTAATCAGCCCAATTGATGGAACTCCATCGTAGTGACAGAGAACTTTAAACCCTGAGAATCAGATGCTAAGTTTAGTAGCATCTCTCGAGTAGAAATGTACAATCCCTTTCAAAATGAGCCCCTGTAATGAGAGTAACAGAAGAACTATCCACCGTGCTGGATGGTTGAATGCTACCACATACACTGCACTGGTGTCGGCCACATCAAAACAAAGAATAAATCACACAGATTTTTATTCTGGTAGACTTCTATCTTCTAAGCAATAGTCAGTTGGCCAGTTTGCTCTTTTAGTACATTACTGTGACATCCTGGCACTATCAAGATGATCTGCAGCAACAAACAACGTTGGAAAGTGTTTAAGTTGTGCAACAATTTTCCACATGTACAGTGCATCCGGAACATATTCACAGCACTTCACTTACAGCCTTATTCATACATACATTTTTTTTTTTCCTCTCAAAATTCTACTCACAACACCCATAATGGCGACATGAAAAAAGTTTTTTTTTGTTGCAAATTTATTAAAAATAAACAACTAATAAGAAATCACATGTACATAAGTATTCATGGCCTTTGCTATGAAGCTCAAGCTATTGACCATCAGCGCTTATAATTGGTTGACCAGCACAACACAGCCACTCCTTAGTAAAAGGCACATGACAGCCCACTTGGGGTTTGCCAAAAGGCACCTGAAGGACTCTCAGACCATCAGAAACAAAATTCTCTGTTCTGATGAGACAACATTTGAACTCTTTGGCGTGAATGCCAGGTGTCATGTTTGGAGGAAACCACGCACCATCCCTACAGTGAAGCATGGTGGTGGCAGCATCATGCTGTGGGGATGTTTTTCAGTGGCAGGAACTGGGACACTAGTTAGGATTGAGGGAAAAATGAATGCAGAAATGTAAGGAGATAAAAAACAAAAAAAGCTTTTTTCATATCATTATGGGGAGTTGTGAGTAGAACGTTAAAAAAAATTCATCCATTTTGGAATATGGCTGTAATATAACAAAATGCTGAAAAACTGAAGTACTGTGAATAGTTTCCAGATACACTGTAGCTGTTTCTTTCTTTTTTTTTGGAACTTTTTACTGTCAAGTTCAGAAGCTTATCTGGCTGTGACGTCTACAATCTGAAACCAGTCAGAAGCCAGGATGTGGTTTTACAAACACTTTACACAGACACACACAGGATACCCTACGCGCGCGCGCACACACACACTTTTGGCTGACTCGCACAGCAGAACTTCACTACTCTGTGCTTCTACCTACATGTGTGTCATGATCTTGTGCAGAAAGAGGCCATCCACCAGCTCCATGAACATGTTGACCCGCTCTTCTGAGCCCACGCTATCACTGCAACCCAATGGACCCAACGTCCGCACCTACAGGCAAAAGGAACAGTTAGCTATGTCATGCATAGAGCCTAACAGGAAGACTGCAAAATTTCATGTCTGTATAGATTTTTCTTCCCCCCCCCCCGCATCATTTTTGAGGGTCCATTTTAAAACTCTATTATCTAAGAAACTACTTGTGCAAAGTCCTTCAAATTATTTACGGTGAGTATCTTGGACTATGACTGTAAACATGGACTCAAGAGCATGGAAAGGGCCTAGACTTTCTTCAAAAAAAAATTTGACTGCAACAACCTTTAAAAGGCAGGGGACTGATATTTTGCATATACGTCACACATTATACTGAGTCTGATTTCCCAAGATCCACATAACAAGTGCTAAACTCCTTTAACATTTATAAGCATGAAGGAAAACGGAGCTACAAAACTACTACAGCAGCAAATTTAAAAATAAATGTGTTCTGCAATGGCTACATAACTAATATAGGATATAATTATAGCATGATGGCTTCTGAAAACAGAAACAAAAAGTCTGCATAAATAAAAATGTCATATACATACATCTTTACAACAAACATAAGCACATTCATACAGAGTTAATTTTTGCACCTGTGTTGGGCCCCGAAGTCTGGTTCTAACGTGGCACTTGTTCTTCTACCATCTGTATCTACTGGACCTTGTTTCAGGCCGCACAATATCCCCACACAACTACAGACAGGAGAATGCTGTGCTGGTCGACCCATAACAGAAAACACAACTGGTGAAGAAATTTTGTGAAACATTTTGTTAAAACTAGTCAGGTGAAAGTTGTGGTCATTCTATTACGCGGTCAGGTCATGTTCTGTTATTGTGTCAACAGGAAAAATTGTTTGGTTGCTGGTCATGTTAACAGGACACGAGGTCAGAGAAACAGGAAGCACCGCAAGGCTAATAACCTGTTTATGTTCTGCTGGCTCTAATATCCTGGACCAGCAGCCAGCGCTGAGCAGCAGAAAGTTTAAAAAAAAGACTCCCAAACCACAGTTAAAATCAGCTAATATCAGCGTTCATTAAAGGTGACTCAAGGTTTTGACAATGTTTCTTAAACTTTGAGCCAGTCTGGCCCACTAAATTTAAAATTTACTTGGGTCAGTGTGTGCTTCCAAAGAAAAGGTCATACATTAATTTTTCAATGCAGCCATCATCTACGTTGGTCAAACATCTTCATTGTATTCAATACACTACAATATGGTGAGTCACACATTATCAAATTTACCAAACAATCGGACTTTTCACCAGGTGGTTCTGTGGCTGGAGATGCCAAACATAACTAAATGTCCTACAGAGTTCTAGCTGAAGCAATCCAAATTTAATCAGAAATCTGGGAACCCAACGAAACAATCAAAGACAGCAGCTGAGAAATGAGTATCCTGAGGTTCAGCAAAAATCTGTTTGCTTTTTCACGCCTCTGTTTGTTAAACATCTAACATGTTCTGGATAATCCCGTTAGCTTCATCTGTGCTTTGTTGTTAGCAACATAAAACAGATTAATTCAACTTCAGTTCTGCTTCATGTCCTGCAAGCATACACAAAGTAATTTATCAAGCAAAAAACACACAATCCCTTTTTTGTTCCAGATTCTCAAATGATCTGAAAATATTTGACATCACCGTGAATTTAATGTAGTGCTCATGGAGAATTGTCACAACATCAAATTAAAATCAGTCTTCATCACAAAAAGATTTATTGAAATTCCGTTGTGTAATAAATCACTAGTAGTACATGATGCATATTGTGTAAAAATACAATAAAGAATTGCGAAAGTCCTCACCATGTTTACATTATTTAATTTAAATATAAGAAATGGAAAGAGTTTGGCACGGCATTGTGCAATGGATCTAACCAAAGCAGAAGGTCTACAAAAACTAGTCACACATAAAGGAGACAAGTGAGGGAAGCCACAACTACTGGTAGATGTTACAAAGTCATATTTGTTATCATTTTGCTCTACTATATGGATTTCGATGATACTGGCTCACCAGTAGAGCACGCTTTGTCATCATCAGCCTGCACTAGCAAATCAGTGGGAAAAGTGAGAACTCGTGTTGCTTTGTTTGACAATGACAAAAAAAAAAAAAAAAAATGGCATAAAGTGGTGCGCATGAAGGAAGACCGGTGGAACATCTGTAGTATGGACAGGGTTCAGATTTAAGAAGTCAGACAGTGAACAGAAAATGATCAACTTCAAACTGGCCAGCAACAGTTTTTGCAATCATTTCTATCACCTCAAATCGCAAAATGTTAAGTATGAGGAATGCAAAAGATTGACATTAGATAAATTGTTGCAGAAATTAATAGAAAAAAATAATTGGCCTGCAAAAAACGTCAGTTTTAGTTTTTCATTTTATTGTCCAGCTTGATTTTTTATTATTATTATTATTATTATATTTAACAAAAGTGTTTTTCACAGATTAAAAGTTACTTGGGGAAATGATTAATATTTTTTGTCTTTACTGTGGATCTGCACAAAGAAAATGGGTTCAAAATACCTCTGTATTAAGTCATAAAAAAATGTTGTGGTAACACAGTAAAGAGTACAGGCTGTGTAGTTCCCAGACCAGTGCTTTCCACTTCAAACATTTATTTAGAAATTTTAAGAAAAATTAATGTACCATGATATATACCGTTACAGTTCGTGCTTCAAATTATACGGCCATATAAATTTTAGGTCACACCATCCAGCCTTAGCCAAAAGACTCCACAACAACCCAGAAGAGTCACAACCTCCACTGGCTTAAACTGGAGTGGAGTAACAAAGAGACTGTTCATTGTATTGGTGTCTTGCTGGCTTCCCTCACTCATTTCCTTTAAGCATAGGCAGAGTTTCTGTTGTTTTTTTTGCAGACAGCCTGCTCTATTCAGATTTTGTAATGTCTGATTTAACGGAATCCAAAACAATCTTGACTTGCGGGTTTGAAAGGTATTTATCCAAAGGACACATGATTATGTTGGGAAAACAGACAACAACATATAAAAGCATAAAAGTTCATTAAGGTCATCTACAGATGTGAAAATTTCTGATAATAAAACTCTCCAGGAAGGTGAAACATTCTGGCTGAGTGCAGCATGTATGCATTTTTTCCCTTTAAGACCAGGGGTGATGTTAACGGTCATCATAGGTTTCAAGACACACCACTGACAAGTTGAATCATGAGTCACTGAAAAACCCATGAGTAAAGTTTGTTATGGTTTTATAAGTTATGGTTTTATAATAATAAGTTTCACATCAGATAATCGCTGATGACTAGGGTTGGGTATCGAGAACCGGTACTTTTCAGGTGTCATTAAGAAATGATTCAACCCACCAATATCAATAGCCTTTTTGCTTAACGATTCCCTTATCGGTCTTTCAGAGCAGCCACTGTTTTTGAGGGTGTTTGTCTGGAAAATGATTATTTCTCTACGTTGATTACAGACCCTGCAGCGGCTCTGTAATCAGCCATTTCTGCAGCGCAATTCCACTTTGAAGCGTGAACCAATGAAGCAATGCTTCGATCCACTGGCTTGTTGGTTCTTTGAGTCGCTGTTCTTCAGAAGGATTCCACTGGCTTGTTGGTTCTTTGATTCGCTGTTCTTCAGAAGCGGCAAGTCCGCTTCTTAACCCCTCTCAAAGCCATTAAAATATGTCAATCATGACTGAGTCACTTTTGTATGGATTAAAGTCACGAACTGGGACTCTTGTCTTGTTGCAGTCAAGAAAAGAGAATCATCCTCCGTTCCGTTGGCACAGCTCCAAACGCTGCGCCACTCTCTGCCAAGACAGAGTCCAGTCGAATTTAATAACTTCAAAAGGAATTGCTGTTTTAAATAAAATGACACCTCTTTCCAAACACTGTGATACAGACAAACTACAACTGACTAAAACATTTTTTTCCTCCCAAAATGAGACGTCCTGCATTCTTTATGAATTACACCCTGACGTGCAGCACAGCCAGCTACAAGAGCTCAGGTCATAGGTATGGAAAGATATTCATCCCAATAATGTCTGAAAAGAAGTACTTTTGACAAAAACTACAGATTTTGTTTATTTCTATTTCTATCCAGAGATCAAGGATCCACCATGTAGAGTTTATTATGTCCACAGTTTAAGGGTCCAGTGACCAATTTCATATTTATTTACTTTAAGACTCAAAAAATGTTGCTGACATTGAAAACCTGTAAAGTCTACATTTAGTACACAGAAAATTCACAAGAGGTTTCAATAAGGGAATCAGATCGATATAAAAAAAAAATCTTATCAATACCCATCCCTACTGATGACCTGATCGAGGAAACAGACACTGAAGCACCAATTCCTGAAGCATTTCATCCTTAATGCCTTGAAAATTAAGTCAACTTTTGGAACTTATTCACGTCACACAATGTGAGGAATAATGGCTCTGGAACGCAGGACCATTTCCCTGCAGCATGTGTGAACTAGGCCAAAGCTCTGTGTGAGTCCACATAGCCATGCCTCTACGGTAACAAATGGGCCATTAACAGTAAGAGTGATGGGTTTAATTGCAGTAGAGGAGAGACGGTGTCATAGACCGAACGGTCCGCCCCTAAAAATTGGTCTGTCCTGCCTCCACTGCACACACACTATTTTGGAGCTCAGCAGCTTGTCTGGGAAACTCTCTTCACCCAAAGTGATCAAATGGATTATTAACATCACATGACAAGGTAAAACCTCTTAAGAGCCGAAATCTGTAACTTTCAAATGGGAGGTGATATATCATGTTTCAGTAGGCCACTGAAGTTTCTTTTTTAGGGGAAGATGTATTGTCCAAACGGACAAAAATTACATTTTGTATCCAAAAATCCCTTCAGGAGGAAAATTACAGCCCTTTTTAGGGTAGGGGTTAAAGGGGCCAAAACAGTGACATAGTCAAAATGTGGATTTTGACCTTTGAATATCTTTGTGCGCCCTCAGTAAGCCTCATTGCTCTTATGGTATATCAATGTATGGATGGAGTTCTCCCATTTAGCGTTCTATTTTTCAAGGCTAACTGAGGGCGCCGCCTATAGGTGACGCTTCAAGTCACAACTTTTGACATTTTGGGCTACATCTGGGACCCTCCCAGGGCCTGCACCCTGAATAAGCCTTGCTCATTTATGCATATTTGGATACAGTGGGACAAGTTCTTTCCAAATTTGCATAAATGGCAGTGGCCTAGTTAGTGTGCTTTTGCACAGGTGGCGCTCTTTATGTTAAGAACACGATATTTGGCAATTTTCATTTGTCCATATCTCAGTGCTACCCCTATGGATTTCAGTGAAACTTGTTTTATTATGTTCCTCTATATCTCTACTATTCAGGATAAAGATATCAGGAAGGCTTTTTGCCTCAACCCAAAAACACCTTCTTCAAAAAGCTCCACTTAACTTGACCATAAACTGTGAAACTAGAAATTAGCATTCAATTTCGAAATTTACGACAGTCTGCTATGTGCGCTAAATCTAAGATTAAAATCAAATCAATTTTATTTATATAGCGCCAAATCACAACAAACAGTTGCCCCAAGGTGCTTTATATTATAAGGCAAAAGCCATACAATAATTACAGAAAAACCCAACGGTCAAAAAACCGTAAAACCGTGATATTTTACTTATATTACTTACTATTGTCTCATTTAAAATTTTGACAAATTTGCTTTATCTGGAATGTGCAACTGAAGCACTGAATAACTGCAATGAGACACAAATTCTGTGACTTAGACTAGAAATGCAAGCTGAGGCAGACAGGAGAGCAGAGAAAAGACTACAAGTTGAGGCAAACGAGACGGTAGCATTGAAAGTAGCATACATATTCCATATGGATAGCATGTGGAGCCCATCTCCCAATTTTTTCCCAAATATTCATAACATTTGCAGGGGTTTGGAAAAACGTCACGCATTTTGATTCCCCCGCAAAAAAAAGTCTGCAAAGTAAATTAGCAAAGAAATTCAACTCATTTGTTTTACTGCACAAGAGATAGTTTTGAGCTGTACTTGCCATTTCTGCAGAGGTGCAGCAGGACTTGCAGGTGCAATGAAAAGTGAGCCAAACATGAATATACATGTGGCATAAAATAAGAAGAAAAAAAGTCCAGTTTTAGATGTTAATGGGTTTTTTCCAACAAGATTAAAAAATTCTAAATTTACAGATTTATTTTTATTTTGAGTTTGATGTCTAATAATAAAAACTTGTAAAAGACAAAAGGGTTTACTGCACACTGTTAAATGATTCTACTTCACTTCAAAACAATTTACCCTAAATGATTAACTGCTCATAATAATCCTTAACGTTTGATTAGTTCATTTATTGATTGATTGGTTGGTTGGTTGGTGATGTCACTACCACGCCATTGATAACAATAAAGACCAGCAGAGGTCAAAGATCAACACACAGGAGGGGGCTAATCACTGAAGCCAAACTAACAAAAATACTTTGTTTGCTTTGATAAATTCCAGAAACACCAATAATCTGTCAAAACATGTAGTTTAATTCAGTAAAAGTTTCTCTCAGAGCAGATGTCGGTAGGAGGTGGGAGAAAAAAAAAGAAGAAAAAAGAAAAAAAAGCACTCACCCAGACCACCAGCGGCGACTCCATGAACGTGTTGAGTAACTCGGACAGAGTCACATCCATGTTGGACTCTTATCGATCAGTCGATATCCACAGCGGGATCGGGGCAGGTCACCGCACAGCACCAAACAAAGCCTCCGCGAGGCATCGACCCACGCCGCGCGAGCGCTCACTCTGTCGCGCGCATTATTGTCTCGCACTCCCCTAAACTACAGCTTTAGAAGATTAAAACAAAAAACCCCGACACAAACTCTTCCGGATACTTACAGAGAACCAGGTGCGAACACCGGCCCTGTTCCGTTAATTCAGCGGCGAAACATCCACTTTGTTTTCCGCGTGTACGACCAACACTTGATCCAAACTTCTTCGCAGGACAGTTGTGCGCGTTGTCATGGATACACGACTGGGACCGTAAAGCGGATGAACTGCCGTAAACGATACCCCAACTAAAGAAAGATAGAACGAACGAGAAAGTATACGCAAGAGAAAAGCGGGATTCAAATAGTTGTTTCCGTCGTTTGCTTCGTCAACTCCACCTCTCCGTAGAACTCCTCTCCATCAACCTAACTGCGGCTCAGAGACAGACGGAAGACTGACAGGCCGACAGACCAATCAGCTGCCGGAACCCTCAATATTGCCGCTTTTTTTTAATGCATCAACCAATTACACGTCATGAACTGGCTATAGACTGACGTCACTGCCACCCCAGCCCAACTAACCAAAGGTAGCAAAGTGAACAAGATAAATAAGGCTAATTTGCGTGGCCTACGTTAAATAAAGTTAGAGTTGTGCTAAAAGGTTTAAAAGAAGAGAAATTAAGTTTAGTTTTAATTTTAGCTTCTTTGCGTATACGTTCTTATGAGTTTTTCATATACAGAAGTTATGATGGATATTTGTTCTCCCCCACCCCGCGTCGGTTACAGGTTGTGTTTAGCGTCTTGCTTCAGGTTGACACCTCGCTCTTCATGCAGGTTGGCAGCAGACAAACCAAACAAACACAAAGATGTAAATAATTTTTAACTGACAAAAGACCACACCTGCGAAAAGTCAGGTTGACGACGAGCAGATTTTGAGACTGTTACTTGGGAAGCTTTATAGGAGAGTTTAAGCTGTTAGTGAATGTTGGTTGATCCTGTGCTCGTCTGGAGTGGACACGTGTGACTTATGGATCAATATGAAGTATTGATATTCGGCATCCTGTATGTTGATGATATAGAACAAAATACAACAAAACTCCAGGTCTGACAGGGTGCCAATCAGTGTCATGACACCATGGACCTGTGTGCATGTTCCCAATATGACCTCACGTGACCCCACCCTCAACCATATCAGTCTTCCCATCAGTTACATGACTTATTCAAAACAATGATTTTGATCTACACATTTTAGCAACAAAAGCTTATAACGCCTCGTCTTGGTGGCATTCCTCACCAGTGTCCTTTCAGCACACTCAGTTTTTTTAAGAACTGCCTTCTCCAGACAGTTTTATCACAGTGTTCATATTTCCTGCTGATGTAAATCAAATCCCAGTCATACTTTGTGACGTGGAATGTCCATGCATCCATCCCCTGACTTGCATGAAGGAAAATAGCTTTAAAAATGATTTGTATTAATATGTTCAGAATATGTTCAGTTACTTTGGCCTCTAAAAATGGTATAGAGTAGATGGTGCTGTGGCATAGACGCTGGACTACCATCCTCTGACAGGACAGACAGGATTAGGATTGAACATATCAGAGAGATAACACAGGTCAGAGAGATGAGATTGAGATTGTTTGGACATGTGCAGAGGAGGGACCCACAGTATATAGGGAGAAGGAGCCACCAGAGAGGATGAGGGGTCCACAAAGGAGATTTGTGGATGTGCTTAGGGAGGACATGCAAGTGGTTGGTGTGACAGAAGATGGACTGATGCCCTGCTGTGGTGATCCCTAAAGGGAGCAGCCAAAAGAATGACTGTGGATGTTCTTTTCCTTCCAAGGTCATTATAGCCACTTTAGGGTGGTACTAAAAATAGACTAGGTCTCAGTCTCATACCAAAATTTTGGGTTTGTTAGTGAAGCATAGGGTTAGCTGCCAGCAACCACATTCATATCCTCTCTACTGCTATTGAAACCAATGCCCTCAGTGCTGTTAGTTCTGACTGAGTCTGCTCTTTTTCTGTCTTTCTGAGGTACTGCTACTGACAAGTGTTTGAGAGCCACATGCTGAGTGGCTGGATGTGGTGTGACCTGCACTGCATGATGGACAGTATACTAGCATATCACGGAACAGACGATGGCCAGAAGAGCCACTGCTGGAGCTGGGGACACAGGACTGGTGTGGCTGATGTTACATACTACAACTCTGGTCAAGAATAGCCTATTACTCTGAGGACTCTTCTCATCCAACTCTATACCTTGGGCCTGGCCTTAAGATGGACTTTACACTTTTCTACTCTTATAACTGTTTAAATGGCCCAAGCAGTGGGTCACCCCTCTGAGTCTGGTCTGCTTGAGGTTTCTTCCTCAAGTAAGGTTAGACCGCACCAGTGTGAAGCACCTTGGGGCAACATGTTTTCATTTGGAGCTGTATTAAAAAACATGAATCTGTAATATATTTTTCAGAGGATATTTAGCAGTTTTGTGATTGACTCCCTTGGGACATGAACTCACAGTGTGCGACGTGGGAGGTAGATGCTCTGACCAGTCCGCTAAAACCTGGGCTCTGGCCTGAGTGGCCAGAGTATTCTTTAGCGTCGAGGGAGTTCACTGCCATATGCACAGCAACCGTGCTGGTCTCTGTCACAGAAGCAGTTGTGACACATTAACAAGACTCCAAAGAATCAGTGCAGACAACCTAGCCCTCGTAGTAGGGCCTGCTGTTGGATATACTACATTGAGTAGTGCTTATTGGTGGGCATGAAATAAATCCAGCAGTTTCACACACCCACACTGGATGTTATCAGTTGATTTGCATTTGTCAAAGATTATTTCTGTTGAACATTTGCCTTCATCTTTAGACAAGGGTTTTGGGTTTTTGGATCAGTGAGTAAACGGCTCACTCGCCAGCTATGAAGCTGATCAAACCTGTCGACAAAATAAGGATAACATCTCAGTGTGTGTGGTTTGGTTTCCTCTCAGCCCCCAAAAAAAACAAAATGCAAAGTTTTTATCTCCAGCTGGTGAAGCAGTGTTTGTGTGGTCCACGCTTCAGAAAGCACAGATTGAATTAACAGACAACACCGCCACCTAGTGGTCACCAGCAGAAAGCTTTCGGCTTGGTGAAGATGGTGTTGGACAAAGATACTCATTCTGAAGAATGGATCCACAGGGAAAAAACATTTCCAGAGATTTGAAATTAGGAATAATTCTAACTTTTTGTGTATAAGCTCCTGATATCTCAGAGGTGCAAATGAGTGCCCAACTGAGTTTAGCATATTTTCCAATTGTGGGACAAAAAGAAATACTTTATCTTCTATAGAAAATTTAACTTTTAACCAGTACACTTCCACTTGTAGAATTAAATCAGTTAATTATGGCAATTTATGTCAGATTTTACAGCTAAAACTGATTCCAAGTCTTGAAATAACCAGTAATTTACTTAAAACATAGGTTTAAATAACAGGAGACTATTTGCACAAGATCATACTACATGTCTGGACCACTCAGACTTTGTTCAAAGCCACAAAAACTCTCAATACAAACAAATTTGTTAGTGTGTGCAGTTACTGCACGAGGCCCAATCATCAGTGGAACAGTTTGGATTAAAAACCACAAAACAAAAGATATTTGAAATACTTTTGCACGACTAAAATTATTCTGTGCAGCATAAGGGACAGGAAAAAAAAACCCTCAAACTTCAGAACATTATAAAACTGAATATTTGTGCATGAGCATTGCAGTACGATGTAACAAGTAGGAAAAACAAAATCCAACTGTATGACATAATGGAAGTTGACAAATGTCTTAGTTTTTCCACTGCCAATCTTTGTACATCCTGCTTTAACGACATTTATACCATATTATTCATTAATATGTAGAGAGTAACAGCACCCCCGCACAGATTCATTTTAAAATTTCTGCATTTTAACAGGAAGTGAGAAAGTATTCAATCCCAACAGAAGTGGTACCTCAAACAGGAATGAGTCAGGCCACCGTGAAAAAATTTTAATGCATCATCAAACTCCATCACCACAAAATAAAAAAATTAATAAAAATAACTTGCAATTAAAACTGTGGAACCTGGAATGAAAATCTGGAATAACTTAAAAGTCTGCATCAAATTCAACTAATGAAACATTTTGGATGTTCCTGGCTAGTCAACTTTAATCTCACTGTGACTAAAATGCTTTAAGAGAAAAAAAAAAGAAAGCGGAGACATTTTCTAGCAATCTTCTATTTATTTATTCATTGTGAATATTCTTAAAAAAGAGGTGACACCAGATAAACAAGCGGCTTCAATCAACTTCACATTCAATACAGTTACTTCCACTTAGCCCCGCCCATCCTTCCTGCTGGACAAATGGCAGGCAGGACAGTGGGAGTGACGCCTGCAACTGGTGCATTTTGGACTTGATAGATCTATTTTTAATATTACAAATATATAAAAGCGCTACACAGTGATAACAGAGATATAGTGCTGAGCTACTGCAGGTAATAATTATAATACTTCACTGTCATCACACCGTCTCATCCAGTCACAGACACGTGCACGCCCACACACACACACACAACACTCAGCACATGGCGCTGAGCACACACCCAGAAGCAAACCTGCAACACTCATACCGCCGTCAGGGTCAGAGGTCAGGTCTTCTAAAATGTGGTCAGAGGACGAGATAATCTGTGTCAATGGCAGCGACCGGTACGAAGCCCGAGTGAGCGCACGGACGTGTCAGAGGTCACTTTGGTTCAAGCAGGCACAATGAAGGAAGCGGAAAGACGTGTGCAGTCTCACGTCAGTTTAACCAATAAGACCCAAGGAAACAAATGAATCAGAGAAACGCTGGTCATGGAAGGTGCAGAGTGACGGGAACGCAACTAAACAGGAAATCTGACAAAAATAAGATAAAAACGAAATGTTTGTGGAAGGTTATGAAGAGGGGAGGGGGGAATCAAACCATCAACCACACCTACAGGTCACCAGTTTTAGTTAAAAAAAAAAAAAAACTTTTGGCTTGGCTTCTACATATTGTTGGTGTTTGACATCAAATCATAAAATAATTCAGGCTTCATCCTAGATGTTTTAAAAATGATGGTCAGGGGGGAGGGGGGATCACGATTTTACAGTTTTTGTCATTTTAAGATATTATTTGGAAATTATTCTAAACATGAACATGGCAGCTGTAGTAATGACGGGGTTCCAAAAACCCACCATGCGCTTTAAGTTCTCTACTTTGTAATCTGCGGCTTGATTGGTCCAATATCATAAGAAAAATGACAAGATGGGCAGACTTTGTTTTTCCACCAAATATTCAAATGGACCCTGCAGCAGTCAAAATTTGGCTGCGGTCAGTTTGTTCACAGAGGTTGTCATGTGAGGATATCCACACTTTGTTCCCTAGAATCTTCAGTGGAAGTTCACAGTATGAGTACCAGCAGTGCATAAAAATAGAAACTTCACCAGAACATGTGCAGTAAGTGCTGATAGAATGGGAAGAAAGCATCAATAACTACATGATGCTGCAGGTTTACTTAGAACTACGGACTGTGGAAAAATGGATCCTTCACACATGTTAAACAAGAGTCTAACACTCGACCGCTAACGCTTTAACCACTGAAGAAAAAAGAAAAAAAAAAGTGAAATTATCTTTAAAATGCAGTGAAAAATTTTCTACATGATCTGAAAAAATTTGCATAGTAGGAGTCGACTGATTATCAGCACTGATAATCAGCCGACTCCTATTTCATAGTACTAACCCAGTTCAATAAATCATTTTTACACAGTTGATTTATCAGAAGATGCTATGCGTCATTATGTTTAATGCGTTTTAGAGATTAGTTTCCATTTTAAAAATGAAAAATAAATCTTTTGAATAAAGAACGCGGAATTGTTCGATCCTGATTTGATGTCTATAGAAACACGGAGGCGGAGTCTCTTCTTTCAGGCGCTGTAACAGCGGTCGCATGTTGCCATCTCAAAGATAATTGGGGTGATGACCTCAGGAGAACACTCGTTCGTGCTCGTAACGCTGCTATAAAAATAGAGGGGCGTCAGTAAGGTCCAGGTCCTAAGGCTGCAGTTTCAGGTCGGACTCAGCAGCATGAGTCAGCAACTAATGCACAGTCATGTGTGATCCGAGTGCTCGTAGCGAAGAAGGCGGTGTCGGCTCAGCATGGATGTCAATCTGGACTGATTGTGTATTTCTGTTACAAACTGTTTGTGTCACTGAATTTCACACTTATTTCCAGAACTCTCATTGGTACAGGTTTTGTTCTCAGGACCAAAGCCAAGCTTCAGACTGACATTAAAAACAACATCAGGTGTTTGAGTTTTGATCATTTTAAGTTAATGTTTTTAAATCATGTTTGTTGAAATGATGACGGGTTGTCAGATTTGCACACTGCGTTTCTCAGAACAGCAGAGGAAACAAACAAACGTGCATAACAGTTGTTCAGCTCCATGTTTTGGTCTCAGACAGAAACCCCACAAATTAAATGTTGCCAATCTGATTCAGGATCAGTTGAGCATTTGCTCAGAGTTGCTGCTTTTTCACAGTTTGTTTATTTCCTCAGTGCCACCTGGTTAATACATGATGCAGTGTAACAATGGCTGTGTGTGTAGCTGAGTCTGCGGCGGGTTCGGTGTTGGCGTTAAGTCTCTACACCGCGTGCTGTGGGCATGTTCTCAGCGCAGCCAGGAGCTGGGCACCCACTGTGGTTCAGTGTCCAGTTTGTTGATGAGTCGTAGCAGCTCGTTATAGGCTTTATCATGGTCCATGTTAACGATGACGGCGTCGAACAGATGTCCGCAGATCTGTTCCATTTCCCGGGCTTTCTCGATGATGTCACGCAGCTCCTCCGGCTGTGGCCAATAAACACACACACACACATATTAGTGAAGGAAGAGTTCATCAGGTTGTAATGCGATTATCATCACATTAAAGCTGAAAACCTGATACGAGCACATATTCATTACACATGCAGCCACGCTGCTGCATGACGTCATGTGTGCAGCCACACTTCCGTACAAAGCCGTTACGCATGCAGCTGTACTGTTAGCGTGTAGACGCAGTGTACTTGTATGCACACTAACATAAGCTTTCTAAATGTTCTTAATATCAAATATTTTAAATAATCTGACTCACAAGAACACACTATTTTGGTGATTTTTACATTTAACCTTCAGCTGACTGATGACAGTATGATCCTCTGCAAACTGAAGTGGGTTTTTTTTTATGTTTTTCAGAACAGTGGGTCTTTCGGGTTACTGGTAATTCTGAGAAGCAGTTTTACAAACAGATGCAAACACTGAGGGTTTACTGGATATAAACTGAAACAGAGTGGGACCTTGGGATTCTTGTTCTCTTTAGCCAACAGGGCTCGCAGTCTTTCCTGGGAGGGCGGGGCTATGAAGATGATGTAAGGCTTCAGGTCGGAGCTCCTCAGCACCTTTAAAGTCTGGATACACAAACACAGATTAAAATCCATCCTCCAACGTCAAAGACCTTCCAAATAACCGCCTGACTAATCAGTGGTAGATTTAACCTGGTTGTGTGAGAAAAACAAAATGTCTGTGTGGTATTCTGAAAAGTAATCCTGGTTCCACCAGTGGAAAAATGCATAAAACTCAGGTTTGGTGCAAAGTGCCTGATAGAACTCTCTTGATAAGAATATGAAACCTTCCTGGGTATAAATCTAATAAGCCAGGATGCATTTCAGAGGCTGGTACAGTTGTGTTCAAAATAACTGTCTTTAAACAAGTGAATAAAGCTCAGAATTATAATAGCTTTTGTGTACACTACACAGAAAAAATTATCAAACTTATTACTTTACAGACAATGGGGGGAAAAAAAGGAATATCAGGCGGTAAAAATGTGTATTTTCTCTTTCAGTAACCCTTATTACACACTTACATGTGGCTCTTATTTCAGAATGAAGGTAGATGTTGTTGATGCTGGTTGCTGTGCATTTCTCACTGGAAATCTGAGTAAAAGGGGTCGTTCCAGACATTGTTCAAAAGAACAGTGTACTTTGATTAAAAAATTGACTGGAGGGGGAAAACCATAAAAAGTGCAGAAAATGACAGGCTGCTCAGCTGAAATGATCTCAAATGCTTTAAAATGGCAACAAAACCAGAAAGACATGGAAGAAAATGGAAAACCGCCATTCAAATGGATCGAAGAATAACCACACTCAGCCAGTGATCACATCCAGGGTGATCAAAGAATGTCTAAGGTTACCTGTGAGTATTGTAACAATTAGAAGAAGCCTATGTGAAGACAAGCTGTGGACAAGAAGCCCCCACAAAGTCCCTTTGTTGAGAAAAACAATATTTTATTCTAGTCTCTATTCTAAGGTTACAGTTTGCCTAACAACACACTGACTGGCTTCGAGAGAAGATGGTTATTTTTGGGTCTAGGGGCCACAGATGACCACCCAAAAACTGAATTCAAGCCACAGTCCACTGTGAAGACAGTGTCGGGTTAGGGTCCATTTATAGCATATCAGTGATCATGGATCGGTTTAAATACATAAAAATACTTGAAGAGGTCATGTTGCCTTATACCAAAGAGGAGATGCCCTTGAAATGGATGTTTCAACAAGACAATAACCCCAAACACAGTAGCAAGTGAGCAGAATCTTGGTTCCAGACCAACAAGATTAACAGTATGGAGTGGCCAGCCCAATCCCAGGACTTCAATCCAAAAAAAAAAAAAAAAAACTTGTGGGGTGATGTCAAAAATGCTGATTCTGAGGCAAAACCAAGAAATGCAGAGGAATTGTGGAATGTGGTCCAGTCATCTTGGGCTGGAATGTCTGTTCACAGGTGCCAGAAGTTGGTCGACTCCATGCAACACAGATGTGAAGCAGTTCTCAGAAACAGTGGTTATACAACTAAATATTAGTTTAGGAAAGATGAATCTACAAGCATCTACAGATTTTTTATTTTTTTTTTTAACAACCCAATATTCCTTTTTCTTCACTTTGTGTAAAGTAAGAAATTTGATACATTTTCCTCATGTTTTGGTTTGTTCCCAATGTATTTGAGTGTATGGAAATAAACGCTATAAGGATTTTAATCTTTACTTACTTTTTAAAAACACACAGCTGTTATTTTGAACCCAACTGCATCAGCCCGCAGTGTTTTCAGACTGACCTGCGTGTGAAGGCAGAGCACACAGATTTTTCCAGTGTTGATAACCTGTCGCACAGAGTCTATACTTGTCCCGTACAAGTTCTTCTCAAACTCCCCAGACTCAATCAGCTTTCCTGGACAAAGTCGAACAGAATTATTTGTCCATCGTGCACAAAATGAGATTACAAAAATGTCAGCTTGCTCTTTTTAAGGATGTATATAGACCGTATTCACACGTCAGAGCGCTCCGCTCAAAATTCTACCTGAAGAGGGGTCGGACCAATGCACAAACAGGGTCAATATTAAAATATCTGATTTAATCACAAATAACTCACCCAGTTGTGTCCCATTTTCTTTCATTAAACATGTTCCTTGTCAGCTGATGTCTGGTGAGTCCAGTGGAAAGTTGTGCAAAAGGCTCAAAACTTTGAGCGGACATCAGACAGAGAACTTTCCTGATGGTTGTTTTGTTCCGTCTGCGTTTGTAGCTTGCCAGCGGACATCCGGTCTGTTTCAACATAAACTTCGATTCAACTACCTACATACACTGATTACGTCCATCCATCCATCTTCTTCCGCTTTATCTGGAGTCGGGTCGCGGGGGAAGCAGCTCAAGCAAAGCCGCCCAGACCTCCCGATCCACAAACACCTCCTCCAGCTCCTCCGGGGGAACCCCAAGGCGTTCCCAAGCCAGCCGAGAGATGTAGTCCCTCCAGCGTGTCCTTGGTCTTCCCCGGGGCCTCCTCCCAGTGGGACGTGCCCGGAACACCTCTCCAGCGAGGCGTCCAGGGGGCATCCAGAAAAGATGCCCGAGCCACCTCAACTGACTCCTTTCGACGTGGAGGAGCAGCGGCTCGACTCCGAGCTCCTCACCCTATCTCTAAGGGAGCGCCCAGCCACCCTGCGGAGGAAACTCATCTCAGCCGCTTGTACTCGCGATCTCGTTCTTTCGGTCATGAGCCAAATCTCATGACCATAGGTGAGGATCGGAACGTAGATCGATCGGTAAATCGAGAGCTTTGCCCCCCTACTCAGCTCTCTCTTCACCACAACGGTCCGATACAGCGACCGCATCACTGCAGATGCTGCACCGATCCGTCTATCGATCTCACGCTCCATCCGTCCCTCACTCGTGAACAAGACCCTGAGATACTTAAACTCCTCCACTTGCGGCAAGGACACTCCACCGACCTGAAGAGGGCAAAGCACCTTTTTCCGGTCGAGAACCATGGCCTCGGATTTGGAGGTGCTGATTTTCATCCCGGACGCTTCACACTCGGCCCCCTCTAGCTGCCACCTTATCGTGGTGGGGGAGTTTGCGTACCTGGATGATCCTAGGAGCTATGTTGTCGGGGGCTTTGTGCTGCCTGTAGGGTCTCCCAAGGCAAACAGGTCCTAGGTGACGGGTCAGACTAAGGGCAGTTCAGAACCTCCATGACCAGTAAAAGATCAAGGACTGTGACGTCGCCCGGTATGGCGGAGCCGGGGTCCCACCCTGGAGCCAGGCCTGGGGTTAGGGCTCGCGCGCGAGCACCTGGTGGTTGGGCCTTAGCCCATGGGGCCCGGCCGGGCTCAGCCCGAAAGAGTGACGTGGGCCCGCCCTCCTGTGGGTTCACCACCTGCAGAGGGGGCCATGGGGGACGGGTGCAGAGAGGATTGGGTGGCGGTCGACGGCGGGTGGCCCGGCGGCCCGGTCCACGCTCACAGCGCCTGGCTGTTGGGACTGATTACGTCGTCACAGGTAAATACATTGTGAACACATTTTTTGCGTTTTGTTTTGTGTTGGGGGGGGCGGTGTCACAAAATTATTTCATTTAGGGCGGTTGTTTCACCAACTTCAATAAAAAGGATTTTAATTTAGGGTGGGCATTTCACCAAAATTCTTCAAATATTGGGGGGGGGTTGCGGTTGGGCTGATGCTTGGCCCCGGGCACTCCAACGCATGAATACGCCATTTACAACCGAGTAAAATGAGTCGTAAGTCTTGATAAAATAAACTAAACTGCACATTAATTTCAATCAAACCTACAGAAGACCTACCGGCTGTCAGTTCTGCCTCAAAGGTCTGACGGGACACAAAGTGATAATCTTGGCCACTCAGCTCGCCGTCTCGACGGTTGCGCGTGGTGTCTGTACACAGAAACGCACATTAGCACCGACACACATGCACACAGTCAGTGTGACTGCAGAGTGTTTGAGCCTTACGAGGAACCGCTCCAGCAAACCGCTCTGGCTGGTTGTGGATTAGTCTCTGCCGGAGCTCCGCCTGCCCACAGCCAGTCGGACCAATCAGGGCTATCGGTCGCTTCCTGTTGGCTGGCTGGTGATACAAAGCCATTTCCTCATAGGTGAGAACCTCCTCACTTTCGATATCTAGACCAATTAATTAAATATAAATAAATAAATTAGAAAATCCTTTTACAAATGTGATTTTGACATTAAAGTTACATCTATGGACTTAAAATAGCCAATAACAAACCTTCACATCCTACTTTGGATAATGTAATGATGCAAACTATAGAAATTACACAAGTACATAAACTCCACTATTTCTCCAAATAATAAAAATAATTTTGATAAAAATAAAACAAAAACAAACAAACAAACACCACCTGTGCCAGATTTAATAGTTTTAAGTGCATCAATTTTAACTTTGATTTATTCACCAGTCTGTTATCTTGCTGTGCATTTATATCTATAAAATTATTATGAGCACCAATCACTGTCAAAAGAGGAAAAGGGAAAAATACAGTCTTCTTATGACATGTTGCTTCATTCTTGGATTGGTCCCCTTGACCCTTTATGGGACAGATTTGAGGCCAGACTCAACAGCACTGTCCCAATATGTGCAGCAGCACTCAGACACAGCACACATCTGTTATCAGGACCAGGATTAGTGAGTCAACAGGATCCACTCAGAACAAGATTTGTCCCTGTCCTCCTGATTGCCAATCGTCCACAGTCTCCACTGCAGACAGCACAATATGTGCTGTCTGTTAAATTACATACATGCCCTAAAAGTACATTTTGATGCAGAGGCCTGAATTAAAGCATAAATCTCTGCTCTGCATGTGATTAAACTTTGAGTTACACAGATCGTACCGTCATTCCTGTGAGGACTGAACAGCAGCTTCTTCCTCTTCCTCTTATTCTTTTTTGCACACCACAGCTTCCCTATAAAATAACAAAAGATTAAAGACAATATGGAATCCTAAATTAATTTGACACACACAGCTTTTGACATGTGGAGACAATAACAGAGTGAACTGCATAAAAAAATCCTTTAAACAGATACAGCAGTACACAGTATATAATAATTATAAGTAAAGCACTTTTACCGCAAAAGTTGTGAATAGAACTAAACTCAGTAACAATGAAGTAAATACTGAAACAAGGCAATTTAAACAATAATGGCAAAAATATGTATACAGTACCTACAATGTAAAAAGGCACAAATTTCACACGCTGAGTGAGGCGGCTGAGGACAGACACAAGTCTAGTCTAGTATGTGGTGTTCCATAAACAATCAAAATCAGGTATTTGTTGACAATTCTACACCCAAACTTTCACAAGTTGACAGTCCTGGAGGGTAGAGAATGCAGAGGAACCGACCAGGCTTCTCAGGCTCGTCTTCTTCGATAGTCCGCTTCATGGCTTCTCTCTGCTGCTGGAAACTCGTCCCTGTGCATACAAATAAGACCATATAAGAAAAAAAAACATCCTGTACAACTTAACTAATTGATCATGCTGTGAACATGACCTAAGTCAAATAGCCTTCTTGCAAAAACAGTCGTACGTAACAGACCGTCTGTGATGCAACATCATGGCCATACGTAACATTACACCCATACATAATAGACTAATGGGTCTCAGTCCCATTTCTCTAGACCCCAAGGACATAAGTTAAGGGCATAAATTTACATAAACCTTTGATTTAAAAAAACCCTTTACTTTCAACCAACTTTACACATTTCATGTTTCCAAACAGCATTTTTATTTTTTTTACAGGGCATTAAAACAAAAACAGACCGACACACCTGGCACCAGTCCAGCTAGTGGTTGGTTGTCCTCGTCTCCATCCCTGTAAGCCTGCCACCAGTTGGGGTCAGATTGACTGATAATGTGCAGAATATCTCCTTTCTGGAAAGACAAGCCAAGCTCTCTGCATGGCACATAAGGGTCGTCTGATGGGTCGTAGTCAAAATGAGCTTTCACGTGAACCTGAAACAAAGACACAGATTCCAGAGACAGTTTCACATTTTCACACCGTGTACTTTAAATGACATCTCCGTTTCATTTGACCTCAATCAGAGAAGCACCCACTGAGATACATTTCACATTATTTGTCTACCGGGCAGCACCACTTCCTTTTCCCTTTCAGGCTAAAGGTCTAAAGCAGTGGTGTCCAAACTATTCCAGAAAGGGCTGAGAGGGTGCCGGGTTTTTTTGCAGCCACTGACTCCAGCAGGTGATTTCAATGAACTCATCTCACCTGTTCAAAGGGATGTTAACCAGTGAAACCACCTGCTGAAGTCAGTGGCTACAAGAAAAACCTGCACCCTCTCGGCCCTTTCTGGAATAGTTTGGACACCACTGGTCTAAAGAGCATCAACAAGAGCAGAGACGGAAGACATTTTTAATCTATTGACTCATGGAATTGTAGTCTTCACGAGTGTTAACCTGTTTTGCTGGAACTCACCACGGATTCTTTGACAAGAGGAGGTTTACTCTGAGTGCTGGGAATCAATACGAATGTCAGGAGACCGTGCATGTCCGCCTGATGCACAGAGACACACATTATGACAGAGACACATCTCTAATCACACCACACGTTTACACCATTTCAACTGCGAGTTCTTCCTGCAAGTTTGCATTTTAACTTCTAAAACTCAGCTGAAATCATTTTGTTTCTTGCTGCTAGGCTCCGTCAGATACTGAAAAATGTGAAGTGGCTACTGTTTGGATTGACAACACAACACCACACCAGTCTCCACCCTCATATGGTTTCAAGTAGTGGCTGGACTGGTAATGTTATCGCCAATCCTATGGGGAAATTTCTGCAGAATGGGAACCACCTGCAGACTTGGATGCAGATTAAAAACATACTCAGGATGGCGCTACTTGAGGTTCAGGGTCACACCAGATGGACTTACACAACTATATTATTTCAGTCACTGGGATTCATAAGAGAGTACTGGGCCATAAATCAGATTCACAGTCAGCTCCTTCTTCACCAGGACAGCCTGGTGAACCACAGCAATAAGGGCAGGAGGTTAATGTGTGCTTCGTCATACTCACAAGAATATCAAAGACTTGGTTGACATCTTTCCCTCTAATCTCTATGCCATTAATTTCCAAGATTTCATCGCCCTCTGATAAAAGTCCGCTCCTTTCCGCCGCACCACCTCGAACAATCCGGCTGATAATAACACTGTCCATTTCATTTCGAACAGTTGCTCCCTACAGAACACACGTGAACAGAAACAGCACATTATGAACAGTTTATCTGAGTCCAGAACAAGGAAGTTGGTTGAAACCATTATTGACCTTTTAGCTAAATAACAGAACATTTATAAAATAGCTTCACAAAGAGCAGAAGAACAAAGCGCAGCACGGAGAGGACGTGCTTTACTCTGCCTTAGAGAAATCTACTGACACTTTCTATATCCCATGAGCCTGTCACTCACAGGACATAGCACCAAAGCCTCATGGGAGTTAGCTGTTAAGTATGAACAAAATTTATTTTCATCTTCAACCAGCCAAGGAGAAGATATCTGAGAAAATACACAGAGTAAATAATGCTATGGTACTTTAACAGACGTTAAGAATTGGGAAAGAATCTGTCTCTCTCTCTATTGATGCTATGAAATGTTTCTTCATGGACTTTGAGAATACACATTTATCTCACCAGTGGTATATCCCGGGCTTTCTCTATGCGAACTATCTTGACTGTCTCGCCTTCCCACTGGGTCAGAGTTTCTCCTTGAGTAGGCATTGGTTTGGGCTCCATCCCCCTCTCTGCTATGCTGTCATGGGCCAGGAGCAACGCCTGCAGAAACACCCCGAACCCAGGCAGCACACTCTGTACAGTTACTGACCAAGATGACCTCACTTGTGAGAGTTACAACTTAAATTTGCGGCTTAGTCTGTGCACCTGGACATGTGTGTCTGACAGCAGGCTGTGAAGTTCAAGTCCCTCTTTGTTCTGAGTGGACTGGACGAGATTCCGGACCTGAAACCGTAGAAATAACAGAAGACATCACTGTCATCATCATCATGACAAACCTTTCATAGCTGACAAAATATTATTAGTGGTACCTTCAGATGTAGTTTAATACAGTAACAGTTTTTAGTAAGCAATTAAACTGCCTTATACACCAATCAACCACTTCATTACGTGCAAGTACGCAAGTACCAGGTTGCATCCCCTTTGCCTGCAGACCTGCCTTAAAGTTTCATAGCATAAATAAAACAAAGTACAGGAAACTTTCCTCAGAGATTTCAGACTATACTGACATGATGGTATCACACAGTGTCACACTGCTACACCACCAGCAGCCTGAATACAAGGCAGTATGGACCCATGTCCTCATGACATTCAAAACAAAATCAGACCATCAGAATGACACATCAGGAACTGAGACTCTTTACGCCACACAAGCCCCTATTGTCCGCTGTAGGTGAGCCCATGTCCACTGTAGCCAGAGTTTCCTGGTCATGACTGACAGAAGTGTTACCCAGTGTGACACTTTTTTTGACATGTTGTGCATTGACAAATGCCAATTAAATCACCCTTCCGATACATGATTTGAACTCCAGTAGACCCTGCACACCATGTCTACATGCCTAAATGTATTGAGTTTCTGCTGTGTGTATGGCTGCTTTAATGAGCAGTTGGAACAGGTGTACCTAATAAAATGGCTAGTGGCTGCATTGCCCCATTTTACATATCCTGCCATAAATCAAAAAGAACATTTTATTTAAATCCAGGCTGAAATTGGAGGAAAACATTATGATAAGGATCAACTACAAATTTGTCCTTCGAAGCAATCAGGAGTCACATGGTCTGGGATTTTGAGCTGTCTGATGGGAGATCAAACCCCAAATAACTGGCAATGTGATGAGTTTCTTTATGAAATATCTTAAATGTTTTAAAAGAAGGTCACATCAGCAAGTGAAGAACAGCTCTACCATAAAAGGTTAATAAGGATGATTAAAAAATAAAAAAAAATGATGACTGGAGAGAAATTTGAATAGAAATTTTCTGGACAGTTGAGATGGGACAAAACACAAATTATAGAGAGAGAATGCATGAAAGAAATTAATCCTTATTCCATTTGTAATTTTAACATACAAACACGTGTGGATTAATATAATAATAAAAATATATATAACTCAATCCAGCTCAGTGGATCATGACCTACACAAAAATGTATGATTGTCACCCCAACATGTCCCCAATATAGTTTTAAAAAAGAAACATGTTGCACCATTCGTCTTGCTTAATTATCACATTACGGGGTAACATACAAATGGAAGTCAACCTTGTTTGACTTCTGCTTAGATATCAAACATACAAGGTCAAAACTCTTCTATTTATTAATCCTATTAGCTTAACCAATAATTTGCATCATGTTTTACCAAAACTGGAGCAGTGCTTGACCCCAGTACAAATTGGAGCTGACCACTGTCACCATTTTTGCTGTTTTTACCCTGTAACATTCAGCCATAGATAGTCCAAACTATACATTTTTTGAATGGCTATGATCAGACAAATAATAACAACATGCTTTTGGAGGGCGGTATGCATTTTCAGAGGCCCGACGTTCATGCCCAGTTGCCCAAAATGACAGATATTCGCCCTCGTTAGTTGCATTATTATCACTTTTTACTGAGATACACAACACGTAACACGTACATAAAAAGTTGGCTCACTTAACTTTTGTCGTGTCGGCTGGCGCGCGCTGCTCTCCAAATTTGGCAGTGGGTCCTCATCAAGCTGGCTGCTTTAGCTGCTGTTCACTGTCGTACTAGCCATGAGAAAATCATCCAGAATATCCATATTGGGACCAAAACACACTTCTCGCCTTTTCATCTTTACCTCTGCGGACAGTTTTTTTTTCCCCTCTGCGGACAGTTCTTGGGCTGCGCGCTATGATGTCATTTGTTTACGCACAGCGGGCGAGTATAGCCAGGTAACGTCGACGTAAATCTACGATACTGGCCCAGCAACGCCCTGGTAAAGTGATAATAATGTGGGATACTTTTCAAAGGTCTAAAGCAGTGGAGCATTTAAAAATTGATCATCATACATTTTTGTGTAGATCATGATACACTGAGGCTGGATTCCAAGTGATGTTCTGCCACCTTAAGTGGTACAGTTTAGGTCAAAATTCACTGCGGGCCCATGGACTGATCCTGGGTGCTGCCAAATAGGAGTTTGTGTTTTATTTTAGAGGTTCATCTTTCCACTTAAAAAAGTAATGTTTCTTGTGAGAACAATACAAATTCATGCCTCTTCTTGAAAGCCAAATGCAGGGCAGCTTGGCATCAATCATTCAAGAAGGGGAGAAAAAAAAAATAAAATAAAAAATCCAGTTCAGCTCATGGAATCGTATTTTGCTTGAACACATTCTCAATCAGTCAATACAACTTTGACTAAGTCATTCTAATTAAACATACAAAGTCTGCAGAAAACATTTGCCGCTCAATCTACTAATGAACCAGTAATATACGAGCACAACAACATGAGTGCATGTGTATATGCACGTTTGGGTTAAAAACAAGTGTTTCAGCTCTAATTGCTGCTAAACAGCGCTGCTCTGTCTTCGTTCTCATTAGTCCACACTTGTTGACCTGGACTGGCAGAGTGTGTGTGTGTGTGTGTGTTCTGCTGTCAGAAGAATCCAGTGCAACAAGGAATGTGCTGGAATTAGAAGTGTGCGTGTGCTACCTCCATTGACAGCTGAAGTGCCTGGTGTGTGTGTGGGAATGGAGGAGAGGGTCGGTGCATGCTGCTGGCCACTGCATTATGGATCTTCAGTGCCGACTGGAAATCAGACTGCAAAAGATAAACATTCAAGCATTCAAAGGTGCATCAACAAACATTTTCACGCAGCACACATCTCCTTTGTTACAGGTTTATCACTGACAGGTAACATACAAGTATTTCAATGAACATTTTCCACATACTGCTCTTAACCTCACGTGTTTAAGATGTTTGATTGTTACTTCATCCCGAATAAAGTCTCATCCTGCTGATCAGTTCCTTTCTTTGGAATATCCCAATAGTATAACAGTTACAACAAGGTGTGCTTATACAGCTGAATATATGCCATATTTTTCAGAGTATAAAGCATGTTTTGTTTTTTTTTGGTCATTTTTTAAAATAGTTTTGGAGGTCCTGTGATCTATATTCCAAGGTGACATATGTGGGGGGGGTTAGATACTGCAACATCTCACAGTGGACATGTTGAACTCTACCTCTTGCAGCTGAAGCATTAAACCACCTTTGAGCCTATTTAAAGCCCATTTGCA